>NC_090445.1:902193706-902497971 GCF_031143425.1 Pleurodeles waltl
CCTTTACAGGAATCAATACTCAATGAGGTCAACTGATCTTTGGACCCTCCATAGTATGTGATAGAACCATACAATAACATTTCAATACAAACCAATTAAGTTACACAGTATGACCAATTTGGACATACATGGAATCTCCAGTCTGGATCAAAGTTGAGGGGGTTTATTTTGAACTTAAGCTCAGAGTCATGTAGACAATTTGCAAGATGAAGGTAAAAAGATACAGAATCCCCAAGGATTGCCAAGGAGATGAAACAATTTTCGACAAATTAACATTAAGAGAACTAGGCACTCTACAAAGACAATACCAAATAATAATAAAATAATTTGATGTACTGAAAATAAATGCTGCTTAGTTTTAATAAGCACTAAGGAAGTTCAAATCATCAAAGTTCAATTTAGCTGGGCATGGGGGAATCCTACAGTTGGCCAAATCAGAGAAATAAATGTTTGGGGCGGAACACATGCGGGCAAAAGACACAAAAAAACAAAAAGGACGAAAAACATTAGGAAAAAGGTAATCTTGGGCAACAGCTTACTAACTAAAATGGGCAAAATGTAGGTAAAAAAAGGAAAGCCTCAGCATGTCAGAAGCTCAGTCAGGAGTCTTCTGTGAGGGTTAGGAGGAAAGTTTTGAAGTCTCAACAAGGCATTTCACAGGGGCAAAGCCAGAGAGGAATATACCTCTCCAAGGGGCTCCACATTCAGAATTCAGGGCAATAAGAGGTGCAGCTTCTCATCTTCAGGAATCTTGAATTCTTCTCTGACAGCATACTGACAGGGATCTGATCTAAGTTCTGCTGAACATTGATATATCAAAGTTCATATGACAATCTGATTCCTTGGGAAAACTGTTGTTTTGATGTTGAAGAGGCATCATACGAATAGAAATTGATCATACTAATCCAAGTTGAAAAATTCTCAGATTTTCCCAAGTCTGTTTTGAGAACAGAGTAAATCCGAGTTAATCCACATGAGATTGAAGCACATATTTAAATTGCTATTCCACAGACTAGGATGCTCCACATCCAAGGTCAAATGCCTACAACTCTCTTTGTGTGAAAAAATAGACATCTACTACTCATGAGGGCAAAGTCTGAAAGAAATGCTCACGTTAGCATTGTCACAAAATGCAGGGCTTAGCAGACCTCACTGATGCTAATTAAAATTAATTAATACAGCACAATAATACATTCAAATAAACACTTTTTAATATGCAAAGTACACATTCTGCATTCATAATTCATCATTAATATTCATTTTACAGTATCCTTAAACAAAATGACTGAATACATTTCAGTCAGTATAACATCGAAGAGCATTTCTCTACTTTTGTGCTCGTATTTAAAACATTAATCATTAGACGTTCAATATCATTTCAATAGAGACTATTAGTTCAGAGCATAAATTATAATAACATAATATCAGTTTAATTCTTCAAACATTTGATTAAACGTCAATACCACCTATGTCTCTAACATAAGTCAAAACTAATGTACATTTAAAATTGTTCAGGGTCGATTCTAGACTTGGATTTTAGAGTTTGGGATGATCAAACCTCAAGCACTCAGACAAGGAAGGAAACGGATTCGCTGGACATGGATGGTATTTCTGACCATCCCTTGCTAGAACTCGTTCATATGGACTCCCTTGAGAGTGACACTAGTATGGTGCAAGGAAAAAACATTCCTTCTTATGAATCCAGTCAAAAGCATGAAGAGGACATGTTGCGTACCATCATTTCCCTTAGTCCATTTCAGGATAGTACCTGCAATTCCCAGCCCCAGTCGAATGTTCCAGCTAATTTCTGTCGACATTGGACGTCATGGCAACCCCAATAAGGCATCAGGCAGATAAGCAAGACATTCAAGTCGAATTACTCAACATCATGGCTAAGTATATTGTGGACGTTGATTCAAAGCTACAAGCCCTCAATAATTTGATCCAGAGAGCCCAAAAACAGGACTATGTACAACAAGTGGCGGGTGGCTGTGTGATCTCAGGGAATAATCCTCAGATCATGGTCCCCATACTAAATGATATATTAGTGGAAGTTAGAGCCCAGGCTCTAAGTACTAGGGAAAGACTCTGTGTATTAGAACTCGATGAATCAGGAAAATGTGAAGAAGAAAACATTGTCAAAGAAATTCTGTCAAGAGAACCCTTCAGTGCATCTTCCCCACAGGCCACGTGACAAATAGAGCCTAGAAACATACTCAGCAGTTTACATGAAGGGGCTCACTACACAGGGAACCACTGGAAGAATTTAAGTACTATTAGAAAAACTGAGACAAATGCCCCCATAGTGCTTCCCAAAGCCCAGTACACTCAAAGTCAAAAAGGGAAAAGTAGAAGCAAAGGAAAGCAAGGAAAAAAGCAAGATCAGTTAAGCAGAAAAGCATACATCAAGTCTTTACGCACCATAAGCAGTCAACCATACTGAATGTCAGTAATACTAATGCTAACGATTTTTTCACCATCTGATACCAAACTATCCGCAACAGTTGAGGAAATTCCTAGCTCTGGTCCAAATTCCCAGAGTGCTCCTGTACCCCCAGTAACAGGGGGCAAAAGACACACGGAACAAAGCTTTCTTTTTGGTCTATCAACGGTGGGAACAAAGTGTGATATTCTATCAGCAAGCCGATTCCCATGGTATGTACGTCAGTGAACTCTCCATCAATTACAGAGTCTTATGGCATAGTAGAACATCAGCATTGAACAACAGAGGAAAGCAACCAGGAATATGAGAAGGTGGGTAAGGCCCAAAGATGGAATGAAAGGCGTTCATCCAGCCCTAGCACGCAGTCAAAGTATCTGCCGCAGCATCAATCGGATACAGGTTATAATCGCTCGACACAGAGGATGAGGCATCTACAAAAGTCTCATTGGCGGTGACTCACACAGAGGCGCATAAGCTACTCCTCATTCTGTACTTTAAATCAGAGGGAAATTTTGACATCCTGAATAGAGGAAACATTCTTAAATTGATTGGGAAATTAAGAGGCCTATCCCAGATCTCATCGGGGGATCTGCTCTCTGTTGAATTTAAACCCCATCTATTCGGGAGCTATCAAGAGGCCACACTAACAACTTGGTCCACAGCAGGCCATGTGCATCAACTAGTATCATGCTCCTACACTTTTTTATCATGGGGCATTGAATTATGATAAATAGATCGTCCTCGTTACCCAGGTCCACTGCAGGCCCCCAGGAACTGTAATAAATCAGTGTTAAGAGGAGCGACAGGGACAGATACAATCTCTTTGGCGAGGGGAAACTTATCAGTTTGTGATGGTGAAACAGGAATAGGCCACATATTTTGTGCCTCCAAAGAATCTCCCCCTTCTATTTTGCAAAAACGTCCCTGACAGTACTCAAAAGGTCAGGAACCGGGTTGCAGTTAGTCCATATGTCAAAATTTGTTAATGGAATGTCCATGGTATTCAAACACTCTTGCATGATCAAGAAGCACAATCCTTTTTCCAGGAATACGATATTATCCTACTCCAAGAAACCTGGAGCACCGAGCTGATTGCGGTTTCCGGGTACGATGCCTTATACATTCAAGCAAGGTCCTATATCAAATACGGTCAATCAAAGGGAGGCCTGGCGACCTTGATTTCCACGGCCCTCATATGCCATAAAACCTCAATCGACATAGAGTCAAACAGGATCCAGGCAACTAAGATCACATTAGGTAGACCACTGCAGCCAACTAGATTTAATTCTTCTAAATGTGTACATTCACCCAAAACAAACTCATAGGGGGGGATTGGAAACTCTGGGTGAATTTGCCAAAACCATACTGAGACAATACCAGGAGTACGCACTTATCATTTGTGGTGATTTTAATCTTAACCTATTGCTCCCAAAAGGAGGAAACGCAAAGAACCAAGGTGCAAGTGCCCACAGACATCAGTTAGAGAAACTAGGGGGCATATTTATACTCTGCTTGCGCCTGATTTGCATTATTCTTTTTATGCAAATTCAGTGCAAAACTAACACAATATTTATATTTTGACGGTAGACCCCACTAACATCAAAATATCTCAGTGTGCGTCATTTTCTGGATGCGTGAAACCACCTTCGCGTTAATGACTTGCAAGGTAGTTGTTCTCGTCCCAAAAATTACTTAAACCCCCGTGCGCCATATTTATCCAACCGGGCAAAAATCCCGCACGGCTGGGAGGTGGAGTCGAAAAATGACGCACAGCCCGATTTGCGTAAAAAATTTACTTCTGGGCAGGCGTTAAAATGGGGCAAACACACCAGTACTTACGGAAAACACACAGAAGCAACATCAGAGCTCCAAAAGGAAGACATGGAGGTGCTATTCATCCAGCATGCACGAAGACGCAGAGTACAGGACCAACAGCAGCAGCTTCCACCACACCAGCAGGGACCCCAAAGGCAACGCAGAAGGCAGAAGAGGATATTCCGGACCAGGACAACCCTTCAGGGCCTCAGGGAACATCACATCATCCAGAGGTACAGACTAAACTGGCAAGCCATACAGCAGCTGCTGCGCCAAATCGAGCCACAGTTGGCACCTAGCTTGCAGACACCCCACATCATTCCACCAGTGACCAAGCTGCTAGCTGTCCTCCCCATGTTGGCAAGTGGCTCTTTTCAAACAACTGGTGCCCTGGTTTGCCGGGATCTCACAAACATTCTCTGCCTTCCTACCCAAGGTATCGGATGCCATCATCTCCCTCACACCCTGCCACAGCAGCTTCCCCAACACACAGCAGAAACAGCAGGAGACCAAACAGGGCTTTTATCAAATTCATGGTTTCCCACACGCTCTTGGTGCCATTGACTGCACACATGCACGGATCATGCCACCTGCTGCAACCGAGCATCTATACTGCAACAGGAAGCACACACACTCCATCAATGTGCAGGCCATTGTGGATAACCGGGGATTGATCACCAACATTGTGGCAAAGTATCCTGGGAGTGTACATGATTTATTCATCTTCCGCCACTGCAACATCAATCAACACTTCCAGGATGGATGATATGGCAATGGCCTACTTGTTGGTAAGTACAAAAACCTAGTTATACGCTGCACAGCAACCGTGTAGGACATACAGCACATACACCACTACATTGACACGTGGCCAGAAAGACTCTGAGGTTGTGACACTGCTAGTCATGTTTGAAATCATGACCCAATGGGATACACACCTATGGACAGATACAAATAACAACAGATGCCAAGGCAGAGCCACAAGGGACCAAGTTAAAACCACACAGTGACAACGACATGGCCTTAACTGGCAGTACAACTTGGAAGATGAATCTTCCAATATCACATCAATAACACTCAATCACACACCCTTCCAAGCAATACATACTGTGTAAGGGGTGTGTAATGTGTTTCGCCGCTGGTCAAACACCATGAGACACATAGCATGATGATGCTGACTCTAAAGAAGGTGACATGGAAACATTGAGGCAGTACCAACATCTCACATCACTCCTGGGGCGACATTGCCCGCTACCAATAAGGAAGTGGACTCTGCAAAGAACACATATTGATGTGACAATATTGCAAAGTGCACATTGCTACACATACGGATTGAGACAATTACACATATACACAACAGATGTACAGGCACATGGACTTTCTGACACTTAAACCTTCACCCCCACAACCAAGTTCGCCAGCTCACCTGGGCCAGGTTCAGGAGTCTAGGTACACGTTTGCACATGAGCCAACTCGGTGAGGGCACTAAAATAAGTTTGAATAGAACTAGTTACACATGGGATATTTGTGCATTGTCAATTGTGAACACTTCAGCGCTGCAAACTTATGGAGATGTGTTGTACATTGTCACCTAGCCAAATCAAAGGGCCTCACTGTTTTTTCACATGCTAGTACATATGTTGAATTGGATGGGATGTTCAGGCCATATAGTGCAACTGTGTGACCACCACAGTGGAATCGATTCTGTGTGTGGAAGTATCATGTCACCTCCAGTGAAGGCACATGGACACTTCTTTCACATGACATAAAGCGTGGGAGATACACAATGAACTGAAAGTTTACAAATATACCGCTGATATCCAGTCAATCAGCCAAACACCAGTTTAGATAAAATAAACAACCCAATGCTGAAAGAACATCCTAGAAGCCTAGGATCCCACACAATAACACAAACACAGATGAGTCACAGATGACACAAGATAACAACTGCCATGCAAAGTGATAACCAAGGTGCAACCAACATCTAAACATTTACACTCATTTTCTCTTTCAGCTGATCAGGGTTATGGGATCCAGCCATAGATCATGACCCCATTTGCCAACCCAAGCACAGCATCAGAGTGTGCCTATAATGAGGCACATCGGAGGACACACACCATGGTAGAGAGGACCTTTGGCATCCTGAAGTCAAGATTCAGGCGCCTCGACATCACTGGAAGCAGCCTCTTATATTCACCTCAAATGGTCTGCAAGATCATTTTGACCTGTGCCATCCTGCACAACATTTCTGTAAGGAAGAACATTCCCCTATATGAACCAGACCCACAAATGCCTGAAGAGGAGGAAGAAGAGGATGCTGTTCGTCAACATGAGAAGAAACCATCCAAACACTGCAGCAGGATTGCGTCGGAGACAACACATTGTACAAAACTTCTTCGAACTATAGTCACCACTTTCTTACCATATGTCAATAAACACCTCACTTCATCACTAAATCATGCTCTGGGTACTTTTTTATGCATCACATGATCCCTAGGAATCATAATCAGAGTTTAGCCTCATGGAGCATTGCAGAAATATAGATTGGGATACTGAAAAAGCAACATCACATTTGATGGGTATGAATGTACTCCCAACATCACACACAGTGTAAATGACATATAGGGGGTCATTCTAACCCTGGCGGTCCAAGACCGTCAGGGCTAAAATGACGGGGGCACCGCCAACAGGCTGGCGGTGCCCCGCTGGGCATTCTGACCGC
Organism: Pleurodeles waltl; assembly: GCF_031143425.1. Taxonomy (NCBI): domain Eukaryota; kingdom Metazoa; phylum Chordata; class Amphibia; order Caudata; family Salamandridae; genus Pleurodeles; species Pleurodeles waltl. Next base: position 902,200,684 of record NC_090445.1, read on the forward strand.
GGCGGTTCGGCCGCGGTCAGAAGTGGAAAACCGGCGGTCTCCCGCCGGTTTTCCGCTGCCCAAATGAATCCTCCATGGTGGCGCATCCCGCCAGGAACAGGATGGCGGTATGGGGTGTCACGGGGCCCCCGTAAGAGAGCCCCAAAAAGAATTTCAGTGTCTGCTTTGCAGACACTGAAATTCGCGACGGGTGCAACTGCACCCGTCGCACCTTCCCACTCCGCCGGCTCAATTCTGAGCCGGCGTCCTCGTGGGAAGGGTGTTTTGCACTGGGCTGGCGGGCGGCCTTTTGGCGGTCGCCCGCCAGCCCAGTGCAAAACCCAAAATACCCTCAGCGGTCTTTCGACCGCGAAGCGGTATTTTGGAGGGGGAAGTCTGGCGGGCGGCCTCCGCCGCCCGCCAGACTTAGAATCACCCCCATATTCTCTCTATGTCACATGTGAAGGGCAATATCAGAGGACCACATCTATGACACACGTCCATGTTGCCAACATGGTTCATTGCAGCACATGACACACAACTAAGACACCATCAATCACAAGTTAAAATAGTGTTTCATACATGATGCAGTGGATATGCTATTGCATTGGTAACAGGAATGTATGACCAGACCCTTGACAGCAGTAAGTGTGACATCAGCTATCTTTGGAGCATGTGTGACAATGAGTCCAACTACGCTGAAAATGGATAGCACGAGTGCCCCAGGTATGGCTAGCATGTTCAAATGCCTGACTCATGGGTAGTATACAAACAAGTGACCAGGAAGTGGTATCCAGCATTCCAGTACATATGATGGCTTACCCTTGTAATATTGCCATTATCAACCGTCCTCTATCTATCCTGTGCATAGTTTGTCATGGGAGATGTTTTGTACCCAAAGTCAGGGAAGTTCACACAGCATTAGACCCTACGGGTATGACAAACACATATCCTGACTGATGTACCACAAAGAATGGCATCTGATGGTTATCCACATTTACAACACATGCATACAAGCACATTATGCAAAACACGTCTTGTGACATTGACACAGAGGTACACAAACAATTGAAATAGCCAATTCACAGACATATACCCACAGGCCATGTGTGAATGTATTAAGTTGCATAGCCTTGCTATCCTCTATTGAAGCACCACCTGCTCAAACTAGGGAATACCAATTTTTATTCCAAATATTTGGGTTGCTGTTGCGTCAGTCAAGAGTGCTAGTCCGGCACAACAACATGAGTATTATGGTCTGCAGTAGTTTGGTCTGCCACATGTGTCCAAACAATGGAACACACACAGCAGGCCCTAACAGCCTATCTCTGTATAGTTACAGCTTTCGTGTACGTTAAAAATGAGAAAAATGACGGAAACAGAGGTAAAGACAGATATTTTGATGCAAACGTGTCAAAAAAGATGCATATGCGTCAAATTTTGCCGCATATGCGCTGAAAAATGATGCTCACAGCCATTACAGATCCATTGGTCCCTAGCGGTAATTCCAACACTGCACCCCATGAAATTGGTTATCCATGAAAAATGTATTGATCTTTGAATGCTGGAGTATTTTTAAGACTTTGACGCAAAGCCCGTAAGCGTCATAAAAGTTTCACGCATCATAATATAAATGTGCCGCATTTGAGACAGGAAGTGATGTAATAGGATTTTCTGTTTACAGAAATGGTACAGTGGGTTTACTTTCACTTTCACTTTGCAGTCTGTGATTCTTCTAGGCTGTGTGGCTGTGCTGAGAGTTTTGTCTGTCCAAATTGTGCTTTTGTCTCATGTGTGCCATTCCATTTGTCATCTGTTGTATTTGTAATTGTCTCAGTAAATCAGTGTAAGTGTGTATTTGTCATTTCTTGTGTCTGATTTTGTCTGTGTACTGTTGGGAGTGTGTAGTGGGTATTGTTGGTTGGGGTATTGTTGGACTGTTTGGGGTTCTTTATATTTCATTTTCCTTGCTTCTTTCCCTGTATTTTCCTATTTTCCCTTTCCTATCCCTATAACGTTTTGTCATGTTGGGAAGGCCACGTCTGGGGAGAATGGGTGAGGAGGAGCTGGGGGCTTTCATTTGGCTGGTGTGTCACTTCTTCCCCCTGATGTTAGAGGCTGGTGGCAGGGTGATACAGTGGTATAACACGGAGGCTTGGAGACTCAGGGGGTCCAAGGTGCTCTTCCATCTGAAGAGAGTATTCAACAGCAAGCGCAACGACCACCAACTCAAGCGTTGCTGGGCTGACCATGTGGCCAGAGAGCAAGACCTGCTGGACCACCTAGGTGTGGTGATTGGTGGCCCTGTTGGTGAGTACAGATCAGACTAATGTGCCCATTTAAATGCTCTGTAGTGACAGTAGCAGATTTGTTGACATGCTGCATGCAATGTTTGTGGACATGTGGAAAGAAAGCTAAATATACAGTGGCACAGATTTGTACAATATTAGATACACATTACGGTCATTTGATGATGCACAAGCTGCACAAACTTACAAAACACAACTTGATCTTGTAAATTAGTGCTGCTTTGACATCAATAGATGATGGTAATGTGGCTCAAACATATGTTTCATTCATGTTCTGTGAGTGCACCAGGAATGAGATGTATTTCACAGGAATGAATGTAGTCCCCGATTATTTGGAATACATGTGTGAACTGTATTCATGGCCATACGTACAAAGTTCTTCCTAACCTCTGGTAATATCTTAGGCTGATACTTTGACTTGGTTTGTGCAGCATTAAAATTAGAAATGGATGCCAAAGTAATGCACACCGGATAATATCTAACTGTTTGATGCTACTTTCCATAGCTGTAGCGTAAAAACATGAAGCAAATGCTACACATTAAAAAAATAAAATTGTTCCTGTGTGTTTTAATTTGCCTTGGGCACACTTGCTGGTACAGAGCTGATGCATTTGCCATCTTTGTCAGTTTATAGCCAAGCAATTTTCATAAGTTAATGGGTCATCATGGGATCCCTGAACTTGGTGAATGCATGGTCACAAATTATTTATTTGCATGATGTTGTGCAAGGGACTCCTGAATGCTTCCATCATACATTTCAAATGATAAAATAGTTTGCTAGTTTACATTTGGTACACCCCTGCTGATCTAGTGCAGCATATGAATAACAGTTAACTTCTCAGTATGAAGGCTATCACAGACATGGGTGTATGCTAAGATCAGCAGACTCGCATTCCTGTGACTGCTGCCATTCCCAAGGAGTATACAAATTGAGACCTATCTCATCAAGATTGCCACAGTAAGACATTTGCTAAACCATGTTTCAATTCGGGGACAGTGTCAGTTCATTGTATAACCACAGATCATCCAACTTGGCAAATGTAAGATGATGAATGTGGATACCAGTGGTTTACAATACCTGATATAGGTACATAGGGCCATGAGTAACACATTTCAGGTGCAATGACTACACCTATGCCCATGCATTCTGTCATGCATGATCAAATTAGACACTGTCAGCATATATTTGTTTGTTGTTTTGATTTAGATGAATGGTCAATCCATGTTTAGCGTAACATTGTCATCAAGTAACACACAGGATCCCTGCCATCATGGTGTCATAGGGGGCATATATGGCTGTGGGTACACTGACAATGTGGCATATGTAACCTACAGACAACACAGGTCCACATATAATGGACTATTGAAGGCATAATAATTCATGAGCTAAACTCAACCCACATGAGCATCACACAGTAACTGATTGTCCCTTGATGCACAGCCACAATACCTGAGTGACTGGTATTGTAGTGCACCTGGAATGTGGCTTTGTATGTCTCTCATAACAACAAATGAAGAAATGGAGTACCCTCTCTAAATAAATCTGCACCCAATTGAGTAATCATGTTTGTCACCACATGATTGTTAGGGCCAGAGCATGTGTGCATATGTGTGTCTATCACTCACTGGAGTGACAGGGTCAATACATGTTTGCAGTGGTATGTCTGTTGGGGTGTCTACATGCCTGAGGTGCTGGGCTATCATATAAAATATCACACACAGTGAGTTTTTGTTCCAAATTTTGTACAGTGAGCAGACATTGAGCACATTTCACCCTCCAGGTTTTACAGGTGGACCAGCCCCCTACACAATTGGAGAAGTGGCTTGATTTGCAGACCAAGACATATCAAGTAAGTGTTGATATGTTAGTTCTGTTGTGTGTTTTACTCCTGGGTGTCGGACACATAGCAAGGTATGATGTGCTGGCACATGATCTGATATGTGACTTGACTGGAGTTTGACATTTTTTTCATTTTTGAGTTGGACAATCAGTGGCGGAGAGTCATATTTTGGGTATCTAGTGCTGCACTGTAGGCATGGGCAGGTGAACAGGGTGATATTTGTTGCTACATGTATGCCAATGAAAAAATTGGAGGTAGGCATTTTCATGATTTAGTCAGCAAGTCATTTGATTCACACAGAACAGTGATGCCGAACTATTACCCACAGACTTCAGCCTCCCTGTTAACTAATGAACATGTAGGACTGTATGTTTGACTTTCTAGCAACATCTAGCTCCACATGTTGTACTACGTTTATGTGGCACTTGAGTACAATGTCATAGGTGTGCATGCAGCTCAAGCCCAGATGGGTGCTTGCATCTATGTGCTTGTTTTTGGAAAGGTATTAGTGAGATCAAATGATGTTGAAAATTGTCCGCAATTGGGAACATAAATGTGGATGTGATTGTCCTATGTTTGTGTCTATCCTAGTTTGCAGCTCTCCCTACCTGTGGTGGACTGACTAAACCCATGGACAGCTGTCCACAGCTTCCTGGCTGTCCTTGATGTTTGAGTATGTGTTGCATGTCCATCACCCCCTGAGGCACAGGGTTAGGTTTATGAAATATGTGTACCTAGGTGTGAGGATCCCAGTGTTGAAGACAGACATGTAATTCCAACATTCATTTGTTCCAACCTATGATACCCCCTCATGATTAGCAACTGCATACCATCCTGGCAATTCCATTTACAAATCACTGATCTTGTGGCCCTTGATTGTCATTCAGAAGATATTCATTAGTTGGCCTGTCACATGTGGAGTACTTGCAGCATTTGTTATGTGCCTAATGGCAGAACAATGAGGCATAGATCATTTAAGTAGGTACACACCTTTTTGAGCATTGATGTGCTGTTATACAGGAGATGTGTAGGCTGCGTTGGCATGTCATTCCTCAGGGACAATCTATGATCTGTACTGGGATTTGGACTGTTTAAGATAATTTTGAGGAAGTGTTTGAATATCATCAGTAGATGTATCACACAATGATGTAACTAATGTTTGGCTTACTCTATTTTTACAGCTGCCAACACGGACGACAATCAGATCAGAGAATTCCAGAGGAGGGCAATGCGTTACTGCTACATTCTGGATGTGGAGTCTGGGTTCCGAAACATGGCACAGCGTTATCGCCATGAGAGAGCCACAGGGGTCTAGAGGGCATTTGCCAAGGGGGGGCCATCCTTGCCCACAACAGCCTCCACCACCAGCACCACCACTCCAACCCAAGTCGCACCAAGGATGACAGCCACCATTGCAAGTCCCTCTACATCATCCGCTCCTCGCCCACTAATAGCATCTCCTGCACCTCCCACTCCAAGCATGGCACCGGCACCAGCACAACCATCCACTAGTGGCACACAGACCACCCCTGCGGCAGTCATAGACAATGCGGAATTTATGAACATGCAACGTGACATACAACGGATGTTGCGCAGGATGGACAGGCTGCAGTAGGAAGTATCCCGCAATACAGGAGACTGCGTGGGATAAAAAAGATTCTGCGGAGGGCAAACTTGTGACTGTTTGACCCTCAGCCATGATTCCCTCCCCCTCCTCTTTCCTGCTTCTTATATTTAGTGGGTTTAGTGGGCTTAGTGTTAGGTTAGAATAGGCTGTTAGGTTAGTTAATATAAGTGGGTTGGGGTGGAGGGGATTATATTTTTACATGTGCTTTTTTGGTGGGTGGGTGGGTGGGGATGATGTTGGGTTGTTGTGTATGAAAAAATACAAAAAATATTTTCAAAAAATACAACAAAAATATATATTTGTTTAGGATACGATAGTATGTGTTTAGGTTAGTATATGTTGTCCTACAAGTGTCCCGTCATATAAGGGGGTGGGGGGATTGATGATTAGAGTTTAGTTAAATGTGATAAGTAAGTTTAGGGTAGTTAGGGACAGTTGTGGGTAATGTGTAGCTTGGATAGCTTAGGTTAGTTAATGTGTTTCCCCTAGTTTTAGTATCAAATATTTAGGTACTCCTTTACAGTATGATCAAAATACACACACATTTACAAAACACAACCACATTGGACAATTCAAAATACACACACCTGATACACATACACACACCACACCCACACACTCACAGCACTATAAAACACCCACCCACATTACCCACAAACCCTTGCAACAATTGTTTTGGAGGAAGCACAGAGAGAGAGAATAGCAAACACACAACTAGCATCCACAGGCGCACAACACCATTACTCATACAACATCCACGCACCTTAAACAACACACACCAACACAACACATCACACATCACAACAAACAGCACCTCACACATCACCCACACCACATTATGGCACCTCAAAGACACCCCAGGTTTTCTGAGGAGGAGCTCAGGGTCATGGTGGAGGAAATCATCCGGGCAGAGCCACAGCTATTCGGATCACAGGTGCAGCAGACATCCATTGCTAGGAAGATGGAGCTATGGCGGAGAATTGTCAACAGGGTCACGCAGTGGGACAGCACCCAAGAACACTGTATGGCATCAGGAATAGGTGGAACGACCTACAGGGGAAGGTGCGTTCCGAGGTTGCAAGACACCAGGTAGTAGCACAGAGGACTGGCGGTGGACCCCACCTCCTCCCCACAACTAACAACATGGGAGGAGCAAGTCTTGGCAATAATGCATCCTGAGGGCCTCGCAGGAGTAGCAGGAGGACTGGACTCTGGTAAGTCAAATCTTTACTACTACATCCCCCCCACCGTATCTGCATGCAATCACAAACTCCTAGCCCAACCCTCACCCCAACACCCCAAAGATACCCCACTATCACAATCCACACATCCCAAAACCAAGTCCTGCATGTCACACCAATGCATGAACACCCATCACCAAAACATGTCCAGTACAGATACTCACCCAGGCCCCAAAATCACCAATCACACAAGTGCAAAGACAACAAGCCAAGCACAGGAGTAGAGGGTAACTTACACATTGCACAAGATGGCACACACAGATACAATAACTATGCATTTACACACCAACAGGACCCATACCCAACGTCACCGGACAGGAGGTGCCAGACATATCCAGTCCCCCCACAGAAGAGGCCCACAGTGACGACAGCAGCTCTGCACGCCCGGATCAAGAGGACTAGCCCGGACCATCAGGGACCTCTGGACAGTCGGTTCCCCTGCCACAGTCACAAACCACCACTGAACCTCCCCCCTCAGGAAACACCACCACAGCACCCACCCAGTGGGCCCATCCCTCTGTCCCAGGGACACGTCAATCAGCAGTGTGTCCACCACTACAGGGACCCCTGGCAAACCCACCAACCCAAGGCAATCAGGGACCTGGGGTCAGTGGCAGTGGGCACACAGTTCAGGGGACAGAGGCACAGGATAACAGGGAAACTGGGAGGACTGCTGTGCAACAGGGGGAAGAGACAGGCCCAGGGAACCCACTCTCCACTAGTCACTCTCCAACATCATTGGAGCATACCATCATTCCCAGGAAACCAAGTTTCAGGAGACCCAGCGGCTGCAGGAAGAACAGTACCTGGGGATCAGGGAGGACTTGAAGTCCATTAACAACACCCTGGTCACCATTACAGGGGTGCTGGCAGACATGGCCAACACCATGAGGGACACAGTGACATACAAACGGGCCCCTGGCACTAGCCTGAATGATGAACAGCCCTCCACCTCTGCCGGCGCTAGTGGACAGGAGGCCCCGCCACAGGAACAACAGGCCACCAGCACCCCACCCCCTGCAGAAGGAGAACCCACAAGCAAATGGTCCCTGAGATCAAGGAACAAGACAGAGAACATTGCCAAGACCCCCGCCAGGAAATAGGACTCCCCTGATTGTCACTCTTCTGTCCCACTATGTCACTCTGACAACCTTGACCTGCCATTACTCCACTTCCTATGCCCCGTTGGACAATGCACCTGTGATACCAAAAGACTGGACTCTACCATGGACATTCCTCCACCATCACCCCTGCCCATTGCACAGCCCCCTCCACTGATTAGCACAGAAATAAACACACTTGAATGACAAATCAATCTGGAGTCAGTCTGTACTTTCACAAATGTGTAATTGCAACCTTTCAGAAAAATAGCAAAGTCAATGTTCATTTTCACGTACCAATGTTCGACATTTGTTGGGCAGCAGTAAATATAACAGAAGGAAGAAAGTGGTACCCAGATCTGTGAAATGGAAAGCCAAAGTGAAATATCAGGGTAAATACACAGAGGTAAAAAGGCAGAATCATGCAATGTCCGACAGTAGTATGATATGAGAGGAGCAGTGCCAGTCTCTTACCTGTGTCTCAATGGAAGAATTGCATGATGATGTTGTTTCAGTTGTCTATATCTTCTTATTCTGCCTCCTCTTCTTCACTGTTCACAGGCTCCACAGCTGTCACAAAACCAACCTCAGGCCCATCCTCCTACAGAAGAGGCACCTGGCACCGCAAAGCCAGGTTGTGCAACATACAGCATGCCACGATGATCTGGCACACCTTCTTCAGTGAGTAGTATAGGGAGCCACCTGTCATATGGAGGCACCGGAATCTGCCCTTCAGGAGGCCAAAAGTGCACTCAATCATCCTCCTAGTTCACTCATGTGCCTCATTGTAGCTTTCCTCTGCCCTTGTCCTGGGATTCCTCACTGGGGTCAGTAGCCATGACAGGTTGGGGTAACCAGAGTCACCTTCAAATATCGAGGGACAACTGTCAGACAGACACTAACCCTTAGGGACAACCCCATACCCAGACACCTATGTCAACTGTGTTGGGACCTTGGGCTCACCTACTAGCCACACACGGTGCCTCTGGAGTTGCCCCATCACATAAGGGGTGCTGCTATTTCTCAAAATGTAAGAGTCATGCACTGAGTCAGGATACTTGGCATTCACATGGGAGATGTACTGGTCTGCCAAACACACCAACTGCACATTCATGGAATGGTAGCTTTTGCGGTTTCTGTACACCTGTTCATTCCTGCAGGGGGTGGGGGCCAAATGCCACATGTGTACCATCAATGGCACCAATGATGTTGAGTATATGTCCCAGGGAATAGAAGTCACCTTTCACTGTGGGCAAATCCTCTACATGAGGGAAAACGATGTAGATGTGCATGTGTTTCAGCACTGTTCCTGTCATTAATATGGGCATTCTCCCAGGCCTATGATCCACCTGCATGTCACATGCAGTGTGGGCAGTTGGGGGAAATGTCTGCGTCATATCCTCTAGGTGTAGGTTCTACCCAAATTGTATGTTGCCACCTTATTGTCCTACTCAACCCTCCGTCTACTTCCATTGTCATGGTGTGGCCTTGCACTGGCAGCGGGTGTTCTGATGGCTCATGCACCACACTTAACAGTCTCTGTTATTTCACATCCACCTATATGTTGCTGATACCTAGCATATACTATGTATAGCATTGGCATGGTACGATACAGGTGTCAGCATTGGTAGTGTGCACTGCTGATGTTTGCCAATGTGTGCTACATTGGATTGCACTGATGGTCCTAGCAGTGTTCAATTTCCTCTTATGTCTATGCAGGTGTGTTTCACTAGCTGGAAACATATGTCCTCCCCCTCAATGCTGTTGTCTTAGCACTCTGACACTTGAGATTCTGCATGGTGGCATTGCAGCTATTGCGACACAGGCACAGGGTAGACCCTGACATGTGCAGCATGGGTATGACATTACTGCTGTGTACCTCATAATGTTACATACAATACCTGATGTTTGTAGTGCCTATAGACATGAGCATTTGACAGGATTTGCACATTTTTATTAATTACAGGGGATTGATAATGTTCCCATCCTGAACCCTCTATTTTGGGTGTGTTTGATCCATGGGCACGTAACTGCCATTAGTTACTTGACCTGCACAACACAGCAGAGGTGGTAGTGGCAACTGTTGTCATTGGTAAATACCACTCGCGGATAGGGCCTGACACTAGAAATCGAGGCCTTGTCCCCCACAATACTAGCTGTCGTGTGAAAGCAGGCCAGTTTTACGTTCTACCCTAACCTCCTGGACTGGCTTTGCTTTTCCATCATCTTTGGCATGGCAGAGTACCCCCAAGCAAAGATTGTTGGTGTAGTGTTGTGCTGTGCCCCAGGTTTGCCCTGCACAGCCCATACCCCCGTGCTGTGCCCCTTTGCCCTTTCCACTACCTGATTATCATGGCTGACATTCATTGTGTAGTAGGTATGCCCCCCGCTTTAAGTTAACAATTAGGCATTTTTGTCCCCCATGCAACTTACCCTGCATCTGTGTTGTATCCTGGTAGTCTGCGATGTCCTGTCCTTGAATCCCGGTGACAATCTCCTCAGGGATGACGGCTGCCACCATCACCTCCATGTGGTCCAGGACCTCCTGCAGTGCTGGACTCCCACCTCCAGTCTGCAGTGCTGTCTTCCTGTTCGTTGCCATTTTTTCCTTGGTCCTGCGCTTGCAGTCATGCCAGTGTTTCTTGCACTCAGTGACTGTTCTCAGTACTTCTGCCACACTGTTGATCTTATCGACAATTTGTTACCAAATTGGCTCTCTCCTCCTAATTGGCAATTTAGAGGTGACAAAAAGTTGGTGCTGGTGTTCCGTCACCTCTTTCACCAGCACCGAATCTCCTCTGCACTGAACCGATACTTCCTTTTCTTCTTCTCCCTCTCCTGGGTCTTCTGTGGGTCCTTCTGGCTGGCTCCTGGTCGGTTGTCATCTTCCTGGGGTCTCTCATGGCTTCTGGGATCCATTGTGGGGCTCCTTCGCACATTTTGCTGTGTTTGCGCTGCTTTTTCACGCTATTGTGGCGAAAAGTGGCGCGTATCCGGTTTGCGATGTCGTAAACCTGATTAAGGTCATTTTCCCAGTGTTAACGTTGTTTTTCTCAATGACGTGGCGCATTGGTTTGAGTAAAAAAAATTACGCTATCCAGTGGTTTGCACCACCGAGTGTCAAAGTATAAATTTGACGCCCGGGTAGCGCAAGGAAATGGCATTAGCCGGCGTTAAATTTTTGGACACAAAACTGCGTTGGCGCAGTTTTACGACAAAAAGTATAAATATGGCCCTAAGTCTATCCATACTAAATGGAAACAGCGAAAATATTTCCGGCATCTATTACTTTTGTAAGTCGGAAAAAAAGTTCAACTATGGATTACACCCTCCTAAATTCCTCTGCTTGAGCGCTAGTAAGGAATTTCCAAATTAATGTGGTCATTACAACATTGGCGGTAAAAGCCGCTTACCGCCATGCAGAAGACCGCCAACACACCGCTGCGGATTTCCGCCACAGCTATTATGACCCACATTTCGGAATCCACCAAAATTTAGGCACCCACACAAGTCTGCCACACCAAAGGTCAGTGATAAACTGGCGAAAACAAAACCTCCACTGTCACGCCAACAGGAATACGCCCACACTATCACGACACACAAATCCACATGGCGGTCTTTCAACCGCGGTATTCCATTGGCGGTACACACTGGACAATTCGAAATACACACACCTGATACACATACACACACCACTCCCACACACCCATTACAATATAAAACACACACCCACATCACCCACAAACCCCACAACAAAAAATTCCGAAAGAAGGCCAGAGAGAGACAGCACCAGCAAGAACAACAGCATCCACAGGCACACAACACCATCACCCACAGAACTTCCACGCACCTCACACAACACACCACTACATATCAGCACACTTATCACCACACACTCCACCCCACACATCACCTACACCACCCCATGGCACGGCAAAGACACCCCAGGTTCTAGGAGGAGGAGCTCAGGGTCATGGTGGAGGAAATCGTCCGGGTAGAGCCACAGCTATTCGGAGCACAGGTGCAGCACACCTCAATTGCAAGGAAGATGGAGCTATGGCAAAGAATAGTGGACAGGGTCAACGCAGTGGGACAGCACCCAAGAAATCAAGAGGACATCAGGAAGAGGTGGACCGACCTACGGTGGAAGGTGCGTTCCGTGGTCTCAAGACACCACCTGGCGGTTCAGCAGACTGGCGGCGGACCCCCACCTCCTCACCCACAACTAACAAAATGGGAGGAGCAGGTCTTGGCGATTCTGAGGGCCTCGCAGGAGTAGGTGGAGGAATGGTCTCTGGTAAGACAAATCTTAATTATTACATCCCCCACCCTACCTGCATGCTGTCACATACCCCCACCCTCACCCCCAGCACCCCCACTCCTCACATATGTCCCAACATCACAAACCACCCATCCTAACACCAATCCCTGCATGCAACAACAAAGCATGGACACCCATCACTATAGCATGGCCACTGCACATACCCATACAACCCCCTAAACCATCATCATACAAGGTCCCACACAGGAATGCAAGCACTGGGGTACACGGTCACCCACCCATTGCACACCATGACACACACAAATGTAATAACCATCCTTTTATACCCCTGCAGGACCCCTACCCAACGTCACCGGACAGGAGGGTCCACACATGTCCACACCACCAACAGACGAGGCCCACAGTGATGACAGCAGCTCTGTTCAACTGGATCTATATGACCAGCCCGGCCCATCGGGGACCTCGGGACAGTTGGTTCCCCTCACCCAGTCACAGGCCACCACAGAGCTTCCCCCCTCTGGAAACACCAGCACAGCACCCACCCAGCGGGCCCATACCTCCGTCCTTAGGACACGTCAATCAGCAGTGTGTTCACCACTACAGGGAACCCAGGAAAACCCACCACCCCAACAACAACAGGGACCTGGGGGTAGTGGTAGTGGGGACACGGTCCAAGGGACGGACACCCAGGAACACAGGGGAACTGGGAGGGCTGCTGTGCGACAGGGGGCAGACAGGCCAAGGGAACCCACTCTCCATGAAGCCCTCTCCTCCATCATGGGAGCCTACCACCACTCCCAGGAGACGATGGCAACGGTACTGGCCAAGTTTCAGGAGACCCAGCGCCTGCAGGAGGAACAGTATATGGGTTTCAGGGAGGAACTCAGAACAATCAGCGCCACCCTGGGCACCATCGTAGGGGTGCTGAAGGAAGTACTCAATACCAGGAGGGACACTGTGGCACTACAAGGGGCCCCTGACACGGGCATGGACGATGAACTGCCCACCACCTACGCCGGCGCTAGTGGACAGGACGTCCCGCCACAGGACCACCACACCACCACCCCACACCCTGCAGAGGGAGAACCACGCCGCAAACGGTCCCTGAGATGCAGGACAAAGACAGAGCACGATGCCAAGACCCGCGCCAAGAAATGAGACCACCCTGATTGTCATCCTACTGTCCCACTTTGTCACCCTGTCCATCCTTAAACTACCCCAGCTCCACTTCCTATGCCCAGTTGGGCAATGCACCTGTGAGACTAATAGAATGGACTCTGCCATGGTCATTCCTCCACCATCACCCCTGACCATTTCACTACCCCCTCCAATATTGAGCACTTAAATAAACACACTTAAAGCACAAAACAATCTGGAGTCTGTCTGTGATTTCGAAATAGTGTATTAGCAATTAGTGACAAAATGCTCTTTCAGTTGTAATGTCAACTTACCTATGTCACACAGCTCTAGTCCATGAGGAATCTAAGCAGATGTCACACAGTGGGACCCACATCTGTGAAATCGTAAGGGAAAGTGACAACTCAGTGACCATACACTGGGTGAAAAATGCAGACAATAGGGAGGTAGTAGTATTAAAGTACATGTAGTAGGCAGGTCTGTACTCTTACCTGTGTCTCACTAGAAATATTTCTGGATCATTGAGTCCCTGTTGTTCATGTCTTCTTCCTCTGCTTCCTCGTCTTCACTGTCCATAGGCTCCACAGCTGCAACAATACCGCCATCTGGACCATCCTCTTGCAGAAAAGGCACCTGTCGTCGCAATGCCAAGTTATGAAGCATACAGCAGGCCACGATGATCTGGCACACCTTCTTTGGTGAGTAGAATAGGGATCCACCTGTCATATGGAGGCACCGGAACCTGGCCTTCAGGAGGCCGAAGGTCCGCTCGATCACCCTCCTAGTTCGCCCATGGCCCTCATTGTAGCGTTCCTCTGCCCTTGTCCTGGGATTCCTCACTGGGGTCAGTAGCCATGACAGGATGGGGTAACCAGAGTCACCTGCAAATGGTGAGGGACAACTGTTAGACACGCAGTAACCTGGAGGGATATCCTCAGAGCCAGACAACCATTCCCACTGACTTGCCTCCAGGTGCTCACCTATTAGCCACACACAGTGCCTCTGGAGTTGACCCATCACATAAGGGATGCTGCAATTCCGCAGGATGTAGGCGTCATGCACTGAGCCAGGGAACTTGGCATTCACATGGGAGATGTACTAGTCTGCCAAACATACCATCTGTACATTCATAGAATGATAACTCTTCCGGTTTCTGTACACCTGTTCACTCCTGTGGGGGGGGGGCAAAGCCACATGGGTCCCATCAATGGCACCTATGATGTTGGGGATATGTCACAGGGCATAGAAATCCCCTTTAACTGTAGGCAAATCCTCCACCTGAGGGAAAACGATGTAGCTCTGCATGTGTTTCAGAAGGGCAGACAACACTGGACAATACGTTGGAAAACATATGCTGGGACATCCCTGATGCTATGGCCACTGTTGTTTGAAAAGACCCACTTGCAAGGAAATGGAGCACTGACAGCACCTGCACTTGAGGGGGGATTCCTGTGGGATGGCGGATTGGTGACATCAGGTCTGGCTCCAACTGGGTACACAGTTCCTGGATTGTGGCACGGTCAAGCCTGTATGTGATAATCACGTCGCTCCTCCATTGTCGACAGGTCCACCAACGGTCAGTACACCGGAGGATGCCGCCATCTCCTCACATGTCCCAGCGGACGTTGCCTATGAAGGACAACAGCGAGCACAGGGTGAAACATCTCAGAGGTATGTACCCACAGTTTACCCAGAACACCAATCATACACAAAACGTGGCCTGTATGTGTGTTGAGTCTAGGCCTAGGTATGTGTGACGCAGTTAGAAATGAAACCATTTGGGCCCCTGAAATGGCGGCTGTCTGACCTCTAAAGTGGGACAATGGGATGTGAGGTAACTGCGCTGGCGTTGTACACCGCCGCGGTAAGCGGTCAAAGACCGCGGCGAAATGTTGCATTGGTTAACATTGGACCCTATGGGTCCCAGGAGCCAATGACGATGTACGCCGGCGGTGACGTTACACACCGCCGCGGATGTCACCACCATTTTCTCTCTGTTCAATCACTCGATATCTGATCTTCGACAGGAGAGGACCTACACTGCAAGTGCTGCTGTGACCTCGGTCTGGAAGAGAAAATGGCTCAAGTGTCTGGGGAAAGGGCCCCTGCCTTCACATCGGAGGA
Source organism: Pleurodeles waltl (assembly GCF_031143425.1). Classification (NCBI taxonomy): domain Eukaryota; kingdom Metazoa; phylum Chordata; class Amphibia; order Caudata; family Salamandridae; genus Pleurodeles; species Pleurodeles waltl. The sequence continues at coordinate 902,216,324 of NC_090445.1, forward strand.
GTTGGAGAAGCTCGTGGATGGGGTCCTCCACCTGTACACGCTACTCTACGGTCCTCCATACAAACAGGTAAGTACACAGGGATCATGTTGTATGGGCTATGCCTGTGTGGAGAGGGCTGGATGTAAGAAGAAAGGGGGGAGAGTGCTGCGTGCATGAAAGACGGTGAATGCATGTATCACATGGCAAGGGTAGGGATGGGGGCCAATCACTTTGACGGTGCAGTTGGTAATAACTTATCTTTTTCCCCTGTACATTTCATGTAGGTCAGCGCCCACCAGAAAAAAGATATTTGGCGTGCCATCGCCAAGGACGTCCAGACCCTGGGGGTCTACCACAGACGGAGCACCCACTGCCGTAAAAGATGGGAGGACATTCGCCGCTGGAGCAAGAAGACGGCAGAGGCTCAGGTGGGGATGGCCTCCCAACGTGGGAGGGGTGCCCGTCTCACCATGACCCCCCTGATGTTCAGGATCCAGGCAGTGGCCTACCCGGAGTTGGATGGGCACTTGAGGGCATCACAGCAGCCACAAGGGGGTGAGTACACTCTCATTCTACTGACTTTGCGCACAGTGGAGGGGTCTGGGTGGGGGAGGTGGACTGTGGGGATCCCTAGGCTAGGGCGAGTTCCGAAGGCAAGGCCCCTACGTAAGGCAGGCACCCCACCCCACCTCTGTAGATTGCCAAGTACACCTAGTCATGCCCCTGTGTCATCTATGTGTGCAGATGCCATTTCCCAGGAATCGAACAATGGAGCCCAAGAGCGTGGCGTAGTGCAGGGGGCTTCTGTGTCTGTCGTGTCCGCCAACTGTAGCGGTAATGCATGCACTCAACATGTCTTTCTTCTGTTTCCCCCCCCTCTTTTTGTGGTCTCCCTGTTCTTGTGTGCATTAGCATCATCAGGCGGAGGAGCAGTGGCACCGGAGCACGAGGGAGCTGCATCCCACATGGCCCTGGAGGGCGACAATACGGAGTCTGAATTCACCAGTGGGACGGAGGGTGAGGGGAGCTCCACGGCGGGGACAGGAGCTGACACCAGCGACACGGACTCGTCCTCTGATGGGAGCTCCCTTGTGGTTGCGGCAACATCTGTGCCCCCAGCATCTACAGGTACAGCTGCCACCCCACTACCAGCACCGCCCTCCCAGCAGCCCCTCAGCCTTTGCCCCGTGCCCGCTCACCCAGGAGGGAGGGTATCACCTTCGCCCCAGGCACCTCAAGCCCTGCCCCAGTCACCCCTGCTGCCCTCAGTGAGGAGGCCATTGACCTCCTCAGGTTCCTCACTGTTGGGCAGTCTACCATTTTGAATGTCATCCAGGGTGTAGAGAGGCAGTTGCAACAAACCAATGCATTCCTGGAGGGCAGCCTCAGTTGGCCCTTCAGCAAGCTTTTCAGACTCTGGCCTCCGCACTGATGGCAGCCAGTGTCCCCATCTCTAGCCTCCCCCCCTACAACTTCCCCCACCCGACCCAATCCCCTGTACCTCAGCCTATCGCAAGCACACCTACAGACCAACATGCACACATGTCAACACCCAAGGGAAGCTCAGGCAAACGTAAGCACCACACATCCCACAGGCATTCACGCAAGCATCACACACATGCAGACACACCAACATCCACTGCCTCCACTGTGTACCCCTCCTCCTAGTCTCCCTCCTCCCTCCCAGTCTCACCCACACTCACACCTGCATGCACTACTTCTACAGCCACTACGTCCCTCTCCAGCACACCCACCACCACACCCCGCTCATGTGCAGTCACCACCCCACTACCATTCACACGTCCCCTGTGTCCTCTCCCAGTGTGTCTGTGACGCCCCCTCCCAAGATTCACAAACTCAGGCACACACCCACCCAACAGCCATCCACCACACGACAGCCTCCAGCGCATGCACCTTCACCCAAAGTCACCAAACTTACACCTCCTACAGCCGCCAACTCTTCCTCCACTCCCAAACCCCCTCCAGATACCCGTCCCAGTGTGTCCCAAAAACTTTTCCTGTCCAACCTTGACCTCTTTCCCACACCTCCCCCACCCCGTCCATCTCATAGGTCCTAAACTAGCACCTCAGCCACAACATCTCCGGGACCAGTGGTGCCTGTAGTTACCGGAATCTGGAGTGCACTGGCCACCAGGGCAGCCAGTGTTGCACGGAGCTACAGCACAGACAGTCCCCCACCTGTGAAGCATCAGAAGTTGTCCAGTGCCCGGTGGGAGAGGGGGAAGACTCCAGCCACCAAAGCCGCTTCCAGGGGTACAGGTGGGAGTGTGGAGTCAGCTGTGACACCTTCCAAGGTGGGGAAGGGCCAAAAGAAAAAAGGCAAGTCTGGGAGGGGCAGCACGGCGGAGAAGACCGCAATCATCCCCGATGACCAGGAGGCCACCGCCAGCACCAGCCCAGCTGCCCAGGAGGCCACCGCCAGCACAGGAGGCCACCGCCAGCACAGGAGGCCACCGCCAGCACCAGCCCACCTGGCTAGGAGGCCAACACCATCCCACCTGGCCAGGAGGCCACCGCCAGCACCAGCCCACCTGGCCAGGAGGCCACCGCCAGCACCATCCCACCTGGCCAGGAGACCACCGCCAGCGCCAGCACCAGCCCACCTGGCCCGGAGGCCACCGCCAGCGCTAGCCCACCTGGCCAGGAGGCCACCAGCACTAGCCCCGCTGGGCCACGAAGGATCGCCAGCAAAAGCCCCGCTGGGCCATGAAGGACCGCCAGCAAAAGTCGCGCTGGGCCATGAAGGACTGCCAGCAAATACCCCGCTGGGCCATGAAGGACCGCCAGCAGCTGAGATCCTGCAATGGAGACCGCTGCCTCAAGCACCACTGAACAGGGCACCGCCATCTCAAGCACCGCTGAACAGGGCACCACCATCTCAAGCACTGCACCGCTGAACAGGGCACCGCCATCTCAAGCACCGCTGAACAGGGCACCGCCATCTCAAGCACCACTGAACAGGGCACCGCCATCTCAAGCACCGCTGAACAGGGCACCGCCATCTCAAGCACTGCTGAACAGGGCACCGCCATCTCAAGCACTGCTGGCCCATGAGCGGCAAGGGCACTGACACAACTGAGTCCGTCACGGGGTGAATGATGCTCTCTGGGCACCATGCCACTTCCAGAACCAGTGGAGAAAGGCATCCACTACCTCTGTCCTTAGCAGGATGAAGCACTCTGGGCCCAAAGCCCCCTCCAGAACCAGTGGAGAGATACATCCACTACCTCAGTCCTTGGCAGGATGAAGCACTCTGGGCACAAAGCCCCCTCCAGAACCAGTGGAGAAAGAAATCCACTCCCTCTGTCCTTAGCAGGATGAAGCACTCTGGGCACAAAACCCCCTTTAGCAGGATGAAGCACTCTGGGCAAAAAGCCCCCTCCAGAACCAGTGGAGAAAGGCATCCACTCACTCTGTCCTTAGCAGGATTGAAGCACTCTGGGCACAAAGCCCCCTCCAGAACCAGTGGAGAAAGGCATCCACTACCTCAGTCCTTAGCAGGATGAAGCACTCTGGGCACAAAGCCCCCTCCAGAACCAGTGGAGAAAGGCATCCACTCTCTCTGTCCTTAGCAGGATGAAGCACTCTGGGCACAAAGCCCCCTCCAGAACCAGTGGAGAAAGGCATCCACTCCCTCTGCCCTTAGCAGGATGAAGCACTCTGGGCACAAAGCCTCCTCCAGAACCAGTGGAGAAAGGCATCCACTCCCTCTGTCCTTAGCAGGATGAAGCACTATGGGCACAAAGCCCCCTAGAGAACCAGTGGGGACTGTTATCCACTTGAGAGACTGTGGCTTTGCACTCCCCAGGATTGAACAGGGGGCAGCCCACCCACTGGAGAGACTGTGGCTTTGCACTCCCCAGGATTGAACAGTGGGCAAACCACCCACTGTAGAGACTTGAGAGACTGTGGCTTTGCACTCCCCAGGATTGAACAGTGGGCAAACCACCCACTGTAGAGACATGGGAGACTGTGGCTTTGCACTCCCCAGGATTGAACATTGGGCATGTGGCCCCCTCATGGATTTGGCGTCGTGCACTCAAGCGGCTGAGGTGCCCCCCCTTTCCCTCCCCCTGAGGTGCCTGTTTAGTTGCCATCATGTGTGGGCCTCGCCCATACTGTGTGGTCCCAGTGTTCCACGGACTTTCTTAGAGCACTACCTGGACTACTATGCTTGACATATATTATGTACATGGTAGATATATATATATATTTCTGCCTACTTGCTTTTAATATATTACAATGGTTACACTAATTTTTTATTGTCTTTGCATTCTTCCAGGGGGTTTGGGGGGTGTAACTGTGATGTATCCATATGCATTAGTGTGTGTGTTGTAGTGGGTGAGGGTGGGGGTCGGAGTGTTGCGTGTGTGTGTGTCACTGGTTTTTCCCTCCCCCCTCCCCTGTGTGGTAGGTGCAGTACTCACCGTGGTCTTCGCCACCGGCGTTCGTGCTCCTGGTAGAGGAGCAGGAAGACTGTTGCAGGGAGAATTTGGAGTTCCGGGTCCATGGCGTCCTAGTTCCTCGTGGAGTGTGTAGAGGTGAGCGTTTTTCCTTCAGGATTCCTGTTTCTGCTGTGTTTTTATTCGCGGTGAATCCGCCCCGGAAAAGGTGGCAGATTGGCCTGTCATAATAGTGTGGGCGGTACATTGTCTCCCGCCTGTCTGTTGGCCCTGATCGCCAAGCTGTTTGTTTGTACCGCCGTGGTGGTCGGAGTGTTAAAGTGGCTTTCTTTGTTGGCGGTTTCCGCCACGGTTGTAATAGCAAATTTTTTACCGCCGGCCTGTTGGCGGTCTTACCGCCGCTTTAACACCGACCGGCAGGGTTGTAATGACCACCTAAATGTAGAGTGGAGAGTGATCATTTTCCACAAATGTGGAATTAGCATATAAACCTGAGTTGCTACAGCCCTCGAATGATCTAATAAGTCCTCCAGAGTTGTTTAATCTTAAGAGAGTGAAATGGTATAAGAAAGCGATAGCAAAAGTGATGGATGAGATGTACCAGATGGCTGGTGCCCTGGGAGAAAGAAAAACACTTGCGGATATGCAACTAAAGGAGCCTACCCTCAATGTGGATTGGAACAAAGACTGGGCCGTACTATGTCATGGCTTGTTGGCAAAATTCCCGGCCACGTCTATCTCTACTTTTCAGGGATCATACCACATATCCAACAGGGTCTGCGTTAGTCAACTTTGGTTCAACAAAGCTTTGCGCAACCAGAAATTGCAAATTGCGCCTCAAACCAGGAAAATGGGAAAAGCGACCCAACAGGGAGAAGGCGAAGAAAATCACATTTTATGGTCATTTAAAAAAAAGGATTGTTTTGATTGTTGGTCCGCAAACAGAAGTTATCAGGAACACGCTGGGTCCAACTTATTATGGGCAAGCCGATTGCCAAATATCAAGCTCTTTTGGGGGTTAGTGAGCGACCTGGCAGTGGGGAAAAGCAGACATCACAACTGTGGGATAACCCAAGCAGCCTGGGTGAGCCATGTTAGTAGTCTCTATGGGCTGACCACAAAGTTGTCAAAAGGCAGAGCCAGGTTTCCTCCCCTAGTGATGGGATCTGAACCATCGACAAGTAATAATGATTTACTAAATTTTCAAGCCGAGGGTAGGATGTTAGACATTGCCGAAAAGGATGATCAAAAGCAAGTTTGGGAGCTAGTACAATTAGTCGGTCTGGTCAAGAATCTGAAGTCCGAAGGGGCAGCTGGATCAAATGGACTTCCGAATACAAACTTTAAAGCCGACCCAGAATATTGTTCTCAATATTTTCTGCCACTCTTCAACTCTATTGTCCACACCAACCAGATCCCAGAATCTTGGAGGGGCAGTATATTTCATACCATCTATAAAAGCAGAAATCCCACCCTGCCTTCAAATTATAGGCTGATAGCCCTCACTGATGTAGAAGCCAAGCTATACGGTTCATGTTTGCTGCAGCATCTTCAAGCCTGGGCTGATGAAAACAAGCTACTCCCGAGGTTTCAAACAGGCTTTAGGGCAGGTATGGGAATTTCATCAAATTTAATTGCACTTTCCCTTATAGTGGAAAAAGCCAGTCACAAGAAGATGGGCCTTTATGCATGTTTTATCGACCTCAAATCGGCCTTTGACCGGTCTCCCAGGGAAAGGTTGTGGGCTAATCTGGCTAAATGGGGTATTCCCAACAACCTACTGAGGGCCCTTATAGATCTCTACACTGATACCTGGGTACTGATTAAAATCGGAGATGGTTCAAGATTAACAAATAGGATAGCTACAAAATCTGGCCTAAAGCAAGGATGTGTTCTGGCACCAATTCTCTTTAATCTATACCTGACAGTCCTTGCTAACATGTTAGCATAAGTGAATAGTTTTCCCCCGGCATTGGGTTCAGAGAAAATTGGGTGTTTACAATATGCAGATGACATTGTCTTGCTGAGCCATAACCCCAAGGTTTACAACAAATTTTATCAGCACTTAACATCTTTATGGCCGAGCTAGGCCTAGAAATAAATCTGGATAAAACTAAACGGATAAGGTTCCTTGGGGCAAATTATAATTAATTTAATTGGTACCTGGGAGAGAAAAAAGTGGAGATGGTGCAGTCGTACAAATATATAGGAGTCCATTTTGAACCATGCCTGAAATGGAAGTGCCAATTACAGTCAATGAAGGCAAAGGCCAACTCATTAACTCACTAGGCTAAGCCAACCCACCAATGCACCACTCCGACCGGCATGGAGCCATTGTGCCGCCTGCGGTATTATTTCCCTGCCTACCGCCATGGTTTTCATGGTGTTACGAATGCCACGAAAACCGTGGCGGTAGGTCCTATCAGTGACAGGGAATTCCTTTCCTGTTACTGATAGGAGGCCCCGCTGAACACTCTCCAGATGCCTCCACCACCCCTACATCCACGCCCCAAAAACACACACATGCAGACACACACTCATCCACACATACATACACATATGCATACATTTATTCAGGCACACATCTGCACACACATCAAAACATACACGCAGACATGCACTCACATTTCCTTACATACAAACACACATTCATACATGCACGCAAACAACACTACACACACACTTGCATTCATACATGCACGCAAACAACACTACACACACACTTGCATTCACACACACACTCACACATACATGCACACACCCCCACACACACACAACACCTCCACCCACCCCCTGTAGGAAACCTGACTTACCTGTATCCAGGGGTCTTCCAGCAGAGGACGGGATGGCCCGCCAGCAGAACACTGCTAGGCTGAATTATTTGTCATAAGACGTCTGGCAGTAGTCTACTGGCGTGGCGCTGCTGGTGGTAGCAGCACCACCTTAGCGCCATCTGCCAGTATGGGCACAGCCGGATTTCTGCCCTTCTTGTGGCAGAAATCAGGCTGTGGTCAGAATATGGCGGACGGAGGGTAGCCACGGCGATGGTCTTTTGGCAACCGTGGCTGCGGCAGTAGGCGGTTTTTACCACCATAGTCAAAATGAGGGCCAATGTCTTTGTTCATTAAGCGGCAATGAGATCTCAAAGTTCAGCCCACTGCAATTTCATACTTAAGAAAATTGGGATTCAAATTGTTAAAGCAAAAGGTTGTATGCAGCAAAATATGTCCATTCAGGTGCTGAGTATCTTCGGCTTGGTACTCTCTTTCTCTTTAATCTTCTGTATACTCGACACTCAGTATCGCTGTCACTTTGACTAGACTGTTCAGTCTCCTCAGCAATAGTCAGAGGCACTTGTATAGCTGGCACTGAGTGCTATTTAGGCCAATTGTCTTCTGGTACAGCTTTTTCTCGACAGCAACTGGTCCTTTGTCAGCATCCGAGCTCGGATGGGACACTTGATTGTGTCTTGACCTGTCTGTACCATCCACTGTTGTTGACTTGCTCAGACCCCCTTTAGACTGAACTTGTGCTATAGCAGCCACTGGTCCAGCCCCAACAGCCCTAACCTCTGTAACTGATCCATCTCAAACAGGTGCTGTATCATCCAGGGTACCTGGAACTTTGCAAGTGTGACTATCGTGTACCCAGTTAGGGAGACCAGAACACTTAACCGCTTTAGTGGTAACCAAAACCAGTTGAGGAGGACCCCTCCAATGCACTTCTAAGCACCTTTTACTTACGTTCTCTTTCACCTAGACCCATTCGGCAGGACAAAGGTCATGGCAAAGCTCCTGCTGCGGCTGTGCTGTAGCTTCTCCAACTTGATGATACAAAGAACAAACCACATAAGCCAGTCCTTTGCAATAATCCAGCACCTAGTCTTCTGTAAAGTTCACAAGCACTTTAGCAGGCACTGCTGGCAATCTCATGACTCTCCACATGAAAATCTCATGAGAGGACAACACAGTGTTTCTGCCAGGTATATTGCACATACTTCTCAAGCAAAAAGGCAATACGTTTGTCCATTTCAAAGTGGTGGATGCACATACTTTCACCAATCTGGACTCCATGGTGCTATTAATCTGTTCTACAGGTCCAGAAGCCTCAGGTCTGCAGCTGCAATTTAATCTTTGCTCAACATGTAATGCCACATACAATAATTTCAGAACCTCACTGTTGAAATTAGTTCCTTGGTCTAACTATAGAGAAGTCAGGAATTAAAAAGGTGGAATCAGTTCCCTAAGTAAGAGCTTTTCTACTGTGAGAGTATAATTTCTCCTGGTTGGATAGGCTTCAACTCAGTGTGAAAACATGCATAATATGACATATCTCAGTCTATTGCATGCAGGCAGCTCTATGAAATCTAGCTGCATCTTGTTGAACCATCCTCCTGTTCTATCTATGTGACTCAGTGATACAACTGTGCGTTCTACATTCATCTGCTGGTATATGACACGTCTGTGGCACACAGCTTCTGCAAACATTCTGAACCTGGTGTTAAGCTGTGTCTGTCTAAAGGTTCTGAACTTTGCATCCCTACATACATGTGCCTGTCTATGACAGTATCTAGCCATGGGTGACAACAAGCTATTGGGCAACACTGTTCTCTCTTCACTTGAAACCTAACTATCATCTTCATTTCTCTTGGCACATCCTGCTCTAACCCAACTTTGCTGCTTTCCTTCTGTCACTTCTTCCTGCAGTCTTTTAACTTCCTCACATGTATTAATAGCAGTTACCATGAAACTTTGACTTTTCTCATAATTTATCTCATTAGTCCCTTCGCCAGTAAGGAAGTACAATTTAGGGCACAATATCTTGGCCCTTCATCAGCATAGGTATTACCTAATGTTACATAATCAGTAGATTTCTTGTGTGCTGTACATTTGACGACAACTATTTTTGCATGCAGCTGTAATGTATTCAACAAAGTGTAAATCTTATCACCATTGCAGATAGGGGCCCCAGAGGAGGTCATAAACGATTTCTGGGACCACAACTGTCTAAATTCATGAACAACACCAAACCCATACTGTCTATCAGTGAAAAATGTCACTTTGAGCTGTTCAGAAACACTGCATACTCTGGTAAGAGCAACCGATTTGGCTACTTGGGCAGAAACGACTCCTCAAAGCCAGGAGGTTTTAATAACAACTGAGACCGTACAAACTGCATAACTAGCTCTCAGGGTGCCATCCTTACCTCTTTAAAGGGTGCCTTCAACAAACATGGCATTGTCATTTTCAATTAAGGGGACATTTTTAGTGTCAAGTCTTGCTTTGGTGCACAATTCATTCACATTGAGAAAGTCATACTCATCCTCTTCCACACAATCATTTGAATTTTCAACAGGATTTTGCAATAACGTGGCAGGATTCAAAACTGTACATCTCTTGATGTTAATATTTGAAAAAGCAAGGATGCTCATAGCAGGTCAAACTCTCACTGGTCAAATATTGGGTCTTTTTTCAGATCAACAAAATTTTCACTGAATGGGGAATAAAAACATTCAGGGGATGACCCAAAACAATGCCTTTGCGCTGTTTGATGCAGACACTTAAAGCGACTTCTGCCTCTAAACTACCAGGCAGTGCTGAACCCACAGGATCAAGTGTGGTACAAAAATAAGCCACTAACTTGTTTGTGTATCCATGCAGCTGTGTCAAACCTGAGCGAGCACATGCCCTCTCACAACAAAATAAAGAAAAACATTTGTTTTCCCAGAGCTGGGGCTCAGCATTGGCTTTCTCGCGTCTCTGTGAAGGCACATACAAAATTGTCATCCAATGGTACGAGATCAGACACATTCTTGTGTGTCAGCCTCTGTAAAGACTTGGCCAAAAGGGAAAAGTTTAGAATTCACTTGCGACAGTAGCCAACCATTCCCAGAAACATTCAGACTTTTTTTGTGTGGCAAGGGGATTCATTTTTATGATTGCTGAAATTCTTTCTTGGACACTTTCCGCACACCTTTCTCAATACGGTGACCTAAATACAAGTCTTCTTTCTTGCAATACTATAATTTTGCTGGGAAAACGTTATATCCATTTGCTCCTAAATTATTCAAGTGGGCAATTTTATCTCTCCTGCATGCTTCTCGAGTGTTTAAATGCACCAAGTAGGTCATCTATATACTGCACTGAGTGATAGGGCATTTGAAGGGATTCCAGATTCTTTTTCAAGATCTGATAGAAAATGTAAGGACTCTTGGCATACCCATGAGGAGTTCAGCACCATGCCAAGTCATGACTGCTGAATTTGAACGCAAAGAGGAATTGTCTTTCCTCATGCAATGGTATGGAAAAAAAAAAGCCTGGCATAAATCAATCACCGTAAACCATTCTGCTTCACATGGAATTTGGAATAAAATCATTGCATAATTCTGTACCACTGCACAACATGGAACAACATTCTCATTTACATTTCTCAGGCCCTGGGCTGTGTAATAATTTAGTTGGGGTTCCGCAATCCTCAAATAGAGAGTTACATGGAATTCCCTAAATCTCCATTAGGATGCCTTGTTAAATTAAACTATTAATCAGGGAAGTGATTCCTGCAATTGTTGTGGGTGACATGTTAAATGGGGGTGTTTTGGGATACTCTGCATTTGGCTTCACTGTTATTTTGATATGCTCAACTCCTTTGATGAGTCCTATTTCCTTTCCGGAAAAATCCAAACCATAAGTGTCACTGTGTCTTTTAAATCTTCTGGAAAATCATCACGTCACCATTGGGTACAATGTAACACTCAGGTACTGCTTCACAATTGAACAAGGCACATCTTCCTCCTTTGTTTGTATTGCAATTCCTTGGGGTATGCAGCTAATAGAAAGTATAGCTTACACAGTAGGTCGCATCCAAGTAAACTTACAGAACATGAATCACAGACCACAAACTAGTGCTTATCTTCAAATGAAACTATTTTTACAGGGACATAGTCTGTCATAGGGTTGGTTAACTGCTTATTTACAACTCCTACAACCAAGATTCTCTTTCCTGAAAGAAGTAAATTTGGCCCTTGTGCTGTTCTAATAGTGGTACACGTAGCTCCAGTGTTAGCCAGAAATGACACGTCATGACCCATAACATTGGCATTTACATAGGTACCACATTGATCAACTTATAAGTATGCACCTTGCAAGCTATCCTCATCATCTGAACTATGGGCTCGAAGAATTTCTGAAAATTCTTCATCACTCAGGTCCATTAGGGGAAACTGTGATGCTATCTGATTCACATTTGCATTTGCAAGTTCATTTAAATTATTTTGGGGAACAACCATTTGGTGTTGAGCCATTGGGCTCGTAGTATCTACATCTGCTGTTCTGATGACACATTCACAATTTGCACTTGGTGTCTTTGAACGTTTTGGATTTGAACCTGATTATTGCTTGTACTTTAGTATCTCCAGTATTCTGTACTTTGTTATTCACATTACTAAAGGGACACTCCCTCAGCCAATGACCACAATTTCCACATGCATGACACAGATTAGTTCTCTTCAAAGCCTGGACATCAACCACACCTCCTCTCTGATTTAACTTAACACCATGATCTACCTATAGGCTAAACAATATTTGTTACCTTCTGTGGCACTCCTTGCATCCCACCAGTGTTCACCATCATCTGTGGGCTCTGACTAACTTTCTGTGCAGCATTCAATTGAATGACCATCACCTTCTCTTTCAACATTTTCAATCAGTTTGCTCTGCCAACAAATCAAGTGCTGCTAAATCATTTAACTTATATCTGGCGTCAATTCTTGCACCAAGCTGAACACAAATGACCCATATTTGAGCTTCTGTTGATACCTGTGCCACTATGCTGTTTGGAAGCTTGCAGGAATGTTTTGTAATGAAAATCAAGCCCCCAAGGGGTGTCCTGTCAGTCTTCTGCCAATCAATATCTTTCAGAGATACCTTGTTTTTCAAAAACGTAACCACCTTGCAATACTTTTTCATCACTTCTGCAGATGGTGAACCAGTTACTGGGTCACTTTAAGGCTCACAATGAGACCAATCAACATTCACCTTGCATTAAGTCCACAAATCAGTCAGAACCGCAATGTCAAAAAGCGTGTTCAACCCGAAGTTTCACAAATCTCTCTGTATGCTTGTACCACTCCACGGGTTTCTTTCTCAATCTCGGGTAATCATTTGTGAATGACAAATTATCACTCCTACTCTAGGGGATGTGAACATAGCCTAAAATTGGTATTTCTCCCATGGGCAGCATTTTTACTTTGTCCTCGGCTTCATTTGCTCCTGCTGGAGGCAAATTTGGCTTTGCTTTCTTCTGATCTCTTTTCTTCACCCATCAACCATCAGATGGGCACCTCTGGTCTGGGCAGGCTTTGCGTTGATTTTCCACACCCAGCAATGTTGCGTTTAAATCAAGTTGCAGGATGTCAGGAAACCACACTGCATGTGGGCTTGCATCGTTAACAGAAGCCACTGCGGGTGTTGTACGTCATTTCTCCAGCCATGTTACGTCGATCTCCCAGCCACGATGGAGGCAGAGCATCGATTTTAGCCGCATGGTGGGTGGTACGTCAAAAGTTTACTGGCACTGTGGTCTTTACGTAGAATTCTGTCCTTTTCCACCAGCTGCACCTTTCAAGGGCCTAGAGACAGGTTAGGACACAACTTGCCTGGCAGGACTGTCAGCAGAAAGTCCAAGTGCTGGCAGATAGAAGTCATTGTTGTTCCTGAGACTTCAACAACAGGAGGCAAGCTTAGTTCAAGCCCTTGGAGATTATTCACCAGTGGAAAGTCACATAAAAATCAGTCTTTGTCCTTTCTCAGGTAGAAGCAGCTACTGCAGGCCAATCCGGGAAAGCACAGTCAGAGGCATAGGGGCAGTACTCCTCCTCCAGCTTCTCCAGCTCTTCTCCCGGGCAGAGGTTCTTCTTGTTTCCAGAATTAATCTGATTTTCAGGGGTTTGGGTGCTCTTCTTATACCCCTTTCTGCCTTTGAATTAGGTCTACTTCAAAGGGAAGCCTCTGTTGTTTTCAAGATCCTGCTTTGCCCAGGCCAGATCCCTGATACACACCAGGGGGTTGGAGAGCGCATTGTGTGAGAGCAGGCACAGCCCTTTTATATGTAAGTGACCACTCCTCTTTTCAGCCCAGATGGCCCATCGGAAAATGCAGGCAACTGCCCAGCTCCCTTTGTGTCACTCTCTAGGGGAGAGGTGCAAACATACCAACTGTGAAACTGACCCAGACAGGGAATCCTCAAACAAGCAGAGTCACAGAATGGTTTAAGCAAGAAAATGCGTACTTTCTAAAAGTGGCATTTTCAAACACACAATCGAAAAAACAACTTCACAAAAAGATGTATTTTTAAACTGTGAGATCAGAAAGCCTAAACTTCATATTTCTATCTGCTCCTTTAGGGAATCTGCACTTAATCATATTTAAAGGCAGCACCCCTATTAACCTATGAGAGAGATGGGCCTTGCAACAGTGAAACCCGAATGTGGCAGTATTTCACTGTTGGGATATGTAAAACACATAAGTACATGTCCCACCTTTAACATAGACTGTGCCCTGCCCAAGGGGCTACCTAGGGCCTACCTTAGGGGTTCCTTACATGTATAAAAAGGGAAGGATTAGGCCTGGAAAGTGGGTACACTTGCCAAGTTGAATTGGCAGTTCAAAACTGCACACCCAGACACGGCAGTGGCATGTCTGAGCCATGTTTACAGGGCTACTACTGTGGGTGGCACAACCAGTGCTGCAGACCCACTAGTAGCATTTGATTTACAGGCCCTGGGCACCTCTAGTGCACTTTACAAGGGGCTTACTAGTGAATCAAATAAGCCAATGATGGATGGATAAGCATATAATTTGCACAGGGAACACTTACACTTTAGCACTGATCAGCAGTGGTAAAGTGTCCAGAGCACACAAAAAAAAACAGAGTCCAGTACACAGAAGCAATCTGGAAAGTAGAGGCAAAAAGTTAGAGGAGACCATGCCAATGATGCCAAGTCTAACATTCAGGATTCAAGTTGTTTAACGACTCATTCAACTGCTGCACAGTGTAACCTCATAAGCTGATATTATTATGCTGTGATACTCCTGCTGGAAATGGACCTACATTATGCCTACTCTGGGTACTAAAGTTTGACATGTTTTTTGGTGTGTTAAAGGGTACTCTTCCTTTTGGAGTGCTCCAATTTACATTTGTGATCTGAACAGGTCTGGGCTCAAAATAAGGCGGGGTTCCCTCAGGAAACCTTGCATCAGGAGTAAATCCTGTCTGACTTGTCATTGGGTTTGGATCTGAAGTTCGTGTAGGAGTTAATGATCTAACAAGAGAAGCTGTTCTATCCATATCTGAGTTGTTAGAATATACTGTTCTCTGCATATTAATTGGTGATATCCCAACTGGTGTATGTGAAACTTTCAGAACGTTTATTGAGTGTGCATTGCTTCCAGATGTTCCTGGAGAATACAAAGGAACAACAGGACCTATCGTCACAGTGGCTGTTAATGCATTTGAACCCATATGATTTGTCTGATTCTAAGGAATTGTCATTCCTATACACTGTCCTGTTAAGACAGTATTGAAATGTTGTCCTGTTTGACTTGGGGTAAAATTTGGCATTGACTGAACTGTACTAAACGTTGGCACAGGTTGATTCGGATTTACATTTTGCACAGGCAGATTTGTATAAGGTGACAGTACCAGTACCATCTGATTCACATTAGAAATTGGTATAACCTGGTTCACAAAGGGACTTGGTACATGCTGAACTGTGTTCAAATTCTGAACTGGCTGGTTCATATCAGGAATTTGTAATCCAGAACATGCAGGTGTACCTGGGACTATCTGATTCAGGAACTGTGCAACTTGCGTAGTAAGCACACTCCAGGTTACATTTTGTGCTGCTTCATTTCTTGCTCCTACCTCAACTCAATGGTATGGAGGTGGAGAATTCATCAAGATCTGATTTTATATACTCATCATCTGAATTACTCTCATATGTTACTTTCTTTTTATTCTCAGTATCTGTTGTCTGTTCTGCCTTTCCTATATTTTTCCTAGTCTTGGGTCTAATGCTTTCACTGTCTTCAATTGAAATACCTGGACACTTCCTGACTCCCTAATTATATCTGCGCTCCACATTTTCTGTTCTGTATAACATCTTGGGCCAGATGTAGCAAACGTTTGCGACTCGCAAACGGGCCGATTCGCAATTTGCGACAGTGCAAAATCGGAAATGGGATGCAAAAAGCCCATTTCCGACTCGCAAAAAGCGATGGGACCCGTTTGCGAGTCGTATCTGTTGCGACCCCATTTTGCGACCCGCAAATTGCGACTCGCATTTTGCGAGTCGCAACCAATATGCAATTGCAAGTCGCAAATTGCGACTAGTCGCAAAAAGCCCAGTTTGCATGTCGCATTTACCACTAACTCAGAGCAGGTGGTAACCATTACCAAAGTATAAAAGGAGACCCAGAAGGCATCTGGATTACTCAAGATTGCGGACATATACCTGATAGCAGTGAGGAGGAGAGTCTACGCAGCCCAGCAGAGGAGGAGGAGGGGCCACAGACAGGAGAAGATATATAGAACCAGGCAGAGCCTTTTCCAGCAAACTGAAGAGGAGATCTATGATAAATACCGCCTTAGCAGCGCAGCCATTCTAGAATTAATAGATTTACTAAAACCACAGCTAGAACACAAGACTCTGCGTGGCTGCGCCATCCCTACGCATGTGCAAGTACTATGCGAACTGCACCTCTTGGCCTCAGGGAGCTATCAGGGGGTCATTGCCATGGCAGGTGGGGTATCCCAAAGTGCAGTGTCAAGGTTCCTCAGGGCCTTCCTAGATGCCTTAGTCACGCACAGGTCTCACTTCATATACTTACCAAGGAATGAGGCAGAAATTAACAGCACCAAGCTGGACTTTTACCGCATTGCCCACTTCCCCCATGTCATTGGATGTGTAGATGGGACACACATTCAAATATGCCCCCCTGCTAATCTGGAACATATTTTCCGCAACAGAAAGTGTACCCACTCACTCAATATACAGGTTGTTTGTGATGCCCATTACGTCATCACGGACATCGTTGCTAAGTTTCCAGGCAGTACCCATGACTCATACATTTTTAGGCATAGTGGGATAGATCAACGCCTGGAACGTGGGGAATTTGGAGACGGATACCTCCTAGGTAGAGCCACAGACACTTGCAGACATACACACAGGTCACTGTGCACGACTATCTGGACTTACTAACAGTGTACTTTTGTGCCCAACAGGTGACAGTGCATATGCTCTCAGGCCTTGGATCATGACTCCGTTTTTAACACCAAGTAATGAATCTGAGAGGCAATACAACAGTGCGCATAAGAGGACCAGGAACCTGATAGAGCGGACCTTCGGACTCCTGAAGGCAAGATTCAGATGCCTCCACCGCAGTGGAGGCGCCCTCCAATACACCCCCATTACTGCATTCAAAATTGTGGTCGCATGCGCCATCCTCCACAACATAGCCACCCGACGTGGGCTACCTCTCACCCCTGCAGAGCCAGATCCTGATGAGGAAGAGCAAGAACAACCACATCGCCATCATGGGGATAGGAGTCTAGCTAATCAAGGCAGACTGAGACGGGAACACATTGCAACGCAATATTTTGGACGGTACGTGTCAACTCCCACCATACTCACCTATTGACCAAACACTCCTTTAGTTAAGTGGAAGAAAAATAACTGTTTTAATAATGTAATGAATGAACTATATACAAGATGAATTTGTCCATGGGCAGGGAAATGCCAACCAGTCATGTGGCACATTAACGCCATGTGCCACATTTATTTCTCCGGGCTGTTCTCTAGCTTCTCCTGCCCCTCCTGCCAGCCTGGCTGGTCCCTGCTGCGTCCATGGTGCTCTGCCTCCCACTCCTTAGCACCCTACTGTCAGTAGCAGATACACTGCTCACTGTGGAGCCCTCCTCACTATCTTGGGGTGTTTCCCCGGTGGCCCTCGACATCTCCCGTGTCTCCATTAGTTCTATTATATGTGTGAGACGTCCCAGGCCCCTGGCAACATCTCTATTTGCAGGCCAACTGTCCTCCTCGACAGGCCTGTTGTGTTGATGGCTAGCCTGCCGATCGATGTGGCCATCCTATCCAGTCTTAGCATAATCTGGCGATCTCTGCGCCGCCCAGCCTCTGCCTGGCCCAGCAGTCCGGCCGCCAGTTCCCTGATGGCAGAGGCAATGTCCCCAGTGTTCTGGCACATCAGGTCCATGCGTCTGTTGAGGTGCTGCATGCTTGCATGGTTGTGTCTTACAAAGCGGTGCAGCACCCCAATAATCCTGCCCAATATTGTGTTCTGCAGGCGCTGACCCCGCAGCAGATGTGCCTCACTGCTGGTTGGAGGAAGTATCCGGGATCCAGACGCTCTTGCCCTGCGACGCCTGCGCTGTGGTGGCTGCCCTGTGCTCCCACCTGTATCCTCCCTGGCTGTTGCTGGGGCAGCTCCTGGCGTTGTTGTTGCAGCAGGCGTTACCACTGCAGGAATGCTGCTGACTGTGCATGTGGGGGTGCTGGCGGGTCCTGGGGTGTCCTCCTGGGCCTGGGTGCTTGGGGTGTAGGGGGTGTCTTGCTGGAGACCTGTGGGACATGGGGAACACACTGTCAGTTTCTAGTATCTATTGCACAATTCCTAATAAACATTTGCCTATGAACTGCCTATTGGACTACATTTCCCATAATGCATCATTCTGGCTTTTTCTACCCTGAAATTGAGCTATTTTGGTTGTGCATGCACCTGTGTACATGGTGGGTGGGGTATGACATTGATAGGGGTACAGGCATGTCACATGGTACTCACCGGTTGATGTGCTGGGCTCTGAGGTGTCCAGGTCCCCAAATCCACACACTGCCTCCGGCTCAAAGGTTTCCTCAATCATGTCTTCAAGGGGTGTGGGTGGTGGCACAGATGATGGTCCCCCTCCAGTACCTCTCATCTCCCGGAGCCTTTCTGCCACCCTCTCCTTGGTCCGGGAGCGGAGGTCATACCACCTCTTCCTTATGTCCTCAATTGTCCTGTGGCTCACACCCAGGGAATTAATTTTCTCTTGCATTTCCTGCCAGATTTTCTTTTTGGTGGCCTCAGGAACAGTGTGGGCTGCTCTCCCAAAGAGCTCATCATGGTGCTGACAACATTCTTCGGTCAGCACCTCAAGCTCCCTCTCAGAGAATTTCATTTTCCTTTTTCGGGGGATTCCCTCCATGGCTGCTGCTGCTTGTTCAGTGTGAAGACTGGCAGTTATAAAAGGGTGTGGTCCTGCCTCCTCCCAGGTGTATTTGTTAACTTCCTGGCTGTGATGTCATCATCATGTGCCAGGAAGTGTTTCCAGAGTGTTCTGGTGTGCTTTCTGGAGTGTTCTGCTGCACCTGCAAGCAATTTTGAGGGTACTCGCAATTTGCGACACCCACTCGCTAATTGCGAGTTCGTTTTTTGCACACTCGCAAACAGCGACCTCGCAATCTGCGGACTCGCACACAGCGTTGCGAGTCCGGCTGCGAGTCGCTAAATCGGACCGGTTATTTTCCTGGCATACCAAATTGCGAGTCGCATTTTGCGAGTCGCATTGACTCGCAAAATGTGACTCGCAATTTTTATTTTTCCTACATCTGGCCCCTTGTCTCTGCAAGTGCCTTAATTGTTTTCTGCTTTCTGTTTTCATATTTACTTTTCATTTTAGGGTTGCAAATGTTAAGAGCTTCAAACTGTGCGGGCCTTGGAGGCGGTTTCATCTTATACAATATTCGCCTCAGACTGTCTAGAATTTTCAAATTAAAAGTTCCATAACAGTGAAATGCTAAAGCTCCTTCTTTTTCAGTAATTTTACACCATTGTTCAAGCCACCAACATGCATGAAATCCCTTAACAGATGATAGCTAGTGACCTGGAGTACCTTCAGGTGGGGTCTCTATAACTTCTCTAACTGGAATAAACACATCTCCTCTTAACACACTCTTTAAAGCTTTAAATAAATGTAGTTTTAACCTAAATTCAGTTTCATCAGAATAACCTTTCAATCGAATCAGGAAGTCACTTCAATCCCACAATCCTTTTCTCTTGATGTCTCCAACCAATAGCAACAGAGAACTGTCAACCAATAATAGCGCGGCTTCCTATCAACTGACATATACCAACGTGGCACACTCACTCCTTTCAGCACTGCAATCACTTCACAATTGTTTCTCACACAACTGCTCATACACACCTAATGCAAAATATTGTGAGCAAAAACCAACAACCTGTCTGCACACTACAGGATATGAATTCAAACACTTAAAAGTTGTACAGAGATACACTTTCCAGCTGTAGATTTCACAATCACAGAACAAGTGAAACTTGAACAGCATTTTTTAGACCAGTTGATACAGATCCTCCATGAGCCCTCAGGATTCACTTAATGCCAACCACAACTCACACTCATTCAAGGAAAACTATTGCCACTGTCAACAATGTCGCATGACAAGTACCTCAAAGCAGAAAAATAATTATCCAAGTGTCTTCTATACATTTGTGTCATCCTGCGTTCTTAGGCCACGACTTACCTGTCAACAACAACAACCGCATAAATTTTTTAGCAACAATCCCCACAATCAAATGAGTACGACGACTCCACAAAACACTTCACAACATCACACTTTACTGCTAGCTTCAGGTCAAAAGCAATGAAAGCACAAAACCCTATTAATACTCACAAATATCTTTCTCGTAGGCTTGACGCTAGAACCTCATCAGTCTTCAGAACAGACCATGGGACAGAATTCAGGATGGGCAAAACTTGGACCAGGAAATTGCCTCGGACCACTTCTAGTGTCCTAACATTTTACTTCAATGGTTCTCCCTCCTTGTGGGATAAACCATTTGTCCACTACCATATCTGCTGAAGCATTTTCATGCTTCGCAGAAATCAATGCTCAACGAGGTCAATGGATTTTAGACCCTGCATATGATGTGGTAGAACCATACAACCAGATTTCAATACAAACCAATTAAGTTAAACAGTATGAACAATTTGGAAATACAAGGAAAACTCCAGTGAGAATTAAAGTTAAGGTAGTTTATTACAAACTGAATCTGAGAGCCATGTAGACAACTCACAAGATAAAGTTATAAAGACACAGAATCACCAAGGGTTGCCAAAGTTGATTGAACAAATTTAGGTGAATTAACATTACGAGAACTCAGCATTCTACAAAGACTAAAAATCAGTATGAAAATTTGATGTACTGAAAATAAATGGTGTTCATTTTTAACAAGCATCAAGGCACTTCAATCATCAAAGTTCAATTTAGCTGGGCAGGGGGAACCCTATAGTTGGCGAATCAAGGAAAACCATGAGTGAGGTGGAACACATGTGGACAAAAGACAAAAAAAAACAAAAAGGACAAAAATAATTTTGAAAAAGGTAATTTCGGGCAACAGGTTACTAGCTAAGATGGGCAAAAAGTAGGTAAAAAGGGAAAGCCTCAGTATGTCAGACGTTTGGTCAAGAGTCTTCTGTGAGGGTTAGGAGGAAACTCTTGTAGTCTCAACAAGGAATTTCTAAGGGGTAAAGGCAGAGAGGAAGAAATCTCCCCAAATGGCTTAGCATTCAGGATTCAGGGCAATAAAGGGTTCAGCTTCTCATCTTCGGGAATCTTGAATTCTTGTCTGACAGCACACTGATAGGGATCTGATCTAAGTTCTGGTGGACATTGATATATCAAAGTTCACATGACAATCTGATTCATCAGGAAAACAGTGAATTTGACATTGAAGAGACATCATCCAATAGAAATTGATCATACAACTCCAAGTTGACACATTCTCAGATTTTCCCAAGTCTGTCATGAGAGCAGAGTTTATCCGTGCTACTCCACATGAGACTGAAACAAATGTTTAAATTTCTAGTCCACAGTCCAGGATATTCCACATCCAAGTTTGAATGCTTACAACTCTCTATGTGTAAAACAATAGACATCTATTACCAAACTAATCTTCTCATGAGAATGAAGTCTGAAAGGAATGCTCACATTAGCAATATGATGGCATTTTCTGCACAGTCACAAAATACAGGGACTAGCATGCGTCACTTAGGCTAATAAAAGTGAGTTAAAACAGAACATTAATACATTCAAATAAACACAATTTAATATGCAAAGTATCAATTCTGCATTAATAATTCTTCATTAGTATTGACACTACAGTATCCTGAAATGAAATGACTCTCTTAATGCGTTTCATGCAGTATAACGTGGAAATGCATTTCTCTACTTTTCAGTGCATGTTTAAAACATTAATCATTAGAAATTCAATATTGTTTCAATACAGACTGTTATTTCAGACCCTAAATTATAACATATCAGTTTATTTCTTAAAACATTTAATTAAACTTCAATATCGCCTATGTCTCTAACATTAGACTAAACAAATGCACATTTGAAATGGCTTCACAGTGCATCACTCTACAATCAAACTATTAGTACTTTGATCAGCATAATGCAAAGATTGTCATGTATGGATGATCTCTGTGACATGAGGGACAGCAATAAACTTTCTGCTACATCACCTGTAACACCAAAAAGGATTATTTGCACATTACTGTTAGACCTGGCAGCTTTTGGCCTGTCTCCCCTTTCTTTTTGCTTTCTGACCTCCTGAAGAGCTGGAGGAAGAGTACTGCCCCTTTGCTGTGTTGCTATGCTGAGTTGGTCTGCAGTTGTTGCTTCTGCCTGAAAAGAGGTGTTTTCCACTTGAGAAAATTCTCCAAGGGCTTGGAGTAGAGCTTGCCTCCTTTTGGAAGTCTCAGGGATACCAAAGACTCCAGTTTCATCTGCCTACAGCACTAAAAAGTGAGTGTTTTGTGCTGTTCAGGAAGGAAAACCACCAAGCCGCCAATGACGTTGCTGGCATGCACTGTGACCTGCCGATGACGTATGGAGCCGCACTTCCCTGCTTCGCATTGCAACCCTGGTCTCACCGACGACACCACCTGATGCTGCCACCGAGCCGCTGCTTGCACCGTGACCTGTGGGCCCCACACTCCGGCATCACCTTGCTCACACCACAGCCTGGGCATCCCCGATGACACTGCTCCTGCTGACACCAGCACCGCTGCCTGCACCGTGGCCTATAAACACTGCTTGTGTGGTACACAAAGCTCTGCCCAATCCTGCACCGCTGCCCCGGTCCACCGACGGCAGCTTCAGCGACTTCAGTGTTGTCACCAGACGTCCCTGCCTGCACCGTGGCCTGTGGACATCGCTTGTGAGGTACACAAAGCATCGTCCCGCACTGACAGCTAGAGCCTATCGACGACATCGCTTCAGCAGTGACAATGCCATTGCCTGCACTGTGACCTGGTGACAAAGCAAGTCGCACAGCCCTGCTTCACACCGCAGCCCAGGTCTAACTGACCCCGCTGGACAACCATCACCGAGCCACTGCCTGCACCGTGACCTGTGGGCACTGCACGTCGCACTGTTCCACTTCGCACCACAGCCCCAACACCATCCACGCCAGCGCTCCTGATTTCATCAGTCCGTAGTTCGATCTGCAATGAGTGTGACTTCAAGGGCCAACAGCCCTTACACAGACTCCAGAACGAGAACGCAACGCTCCTCTCCTGTTCTCACTGCGAGGATCACAACACCCTGCAATTCCAAAGGGACTGTTTGCAGGTCATCCCGTCACCGTAGCTGGTCCGTGTAGGAGGCTGGCCTGGCTTGTAGTGGATACCAGAGGTACTTACACCTTGTGCCAGGTCCAGTTATCCCTCATTAGTGTAGAAGAGGTGTTTCTAGCAGCTTAGGCTGATAGAAGGTAGGTATGGCAAAGCAACTTAGGCTGAACTAGGAGACATGTAAAGCTCCTACTATACCACTGGTGTCATATGCACAATATCATAAGAAAACACAATACACAGAAGTAATAAAAATAAAGGTACTCTATTTTTATGACAATATGCCAAAAGTATCTCAGTGAGTACCCTCAGTATGAGGATAAGTTATATACACAAGATATATATACACAAACCAAAATTATGCAGATAATAGCAAAAGGAAGTAATGCAAGCAATGTAAAGTTACGGTAGATTGCAATAGGAGCACATAGGTATAGGGGCAACACAAACCATATACTCCAAAAGTGGAATGCAAACCACGAATGGGCCCCAAACCTATGTGAGCTTGTAGAGGGTCGCTGGGACTGTAAGAAAACAGTGAGTGTTAGAAAAATAGCCCACCCCAAGACCCTGAAAGGTAGGTGTAAAATGCACCTACTACCCCCAGAGAGCACAGAAGTCGTGATAGGGGGATTCTCCAGGAAGAACAAACACCAGTAATGCAACAACAGTGGATTTCCAGACCTGAGTACCTGTAAGACAAGGGGACCAAGTCCAAGAGTCACGACAGTGTCGAGAGTGGGCAGGAGACCAGGAAATGCCAGCTTGGGGTTCAAGGAAGCTGCCACCTGTTGGAAGAAGCTTGTTGTTCTGCAAGAACGAAGAGGACTAGGAACTTCCCCTTTGGAGGATGGATGTCCCACGTCGTGAAGAAGCTTGCAGAGGTGTTGCAGAAAGACTACAAACAAGCCTTGCTAGCTGCAAGGGTCACGGTTAGGGTTTTTGGATGCTGCTGTGGCCCAGGAGGGACCAGAATGTCGCCACTTGAATGAGGAGACAGAGGGGGGCGCCCAGCAAGTCAGGGAGCACTCACATAAGCAGGCAGCACCCGCAGAAGTACCTGAACAGGCACTTAGAAGAAAAGTGAACCGGTGTCCACCTGAAGTCACAAAAGGGAGTCCCACGATGCCGGAGGACAACTCAGAAGGTTGTGCACTGCAGGTTAGAGTGTCGGGGACCCAGGCTTGGCTGTGCACAAAGGAAATCCTGGAAGAGTGCACAGGAGCCAGAGCAGCTGCAAATCACGCGGCATCCGACAATGCAGTCTAGCGTGGGGAGGCAAGGACTTACCTCCACCAAACTTGGACTGAAGAGTCACTGGACTGTGGGAGACACTTAGACAGAGTTGCTGAGTTCCAGGGACCACGCTCGTCGTGCTGAGAGGGGACCCAGAGGACCGTGATGCAGTCTTTTGTTGCCTGCGGTTGCAGGGGGAAGATTCCGTCGACCCACGGGAGATTTCTTCAGAGCTCCTGGTGCAGAGAGGAGGCAGGCTACACCCAGAGCATGCACCACCTGGAAACAGTCGAGAAAGCCGGCAGGATGAAGCGATACAAGGTTGCTAGTAGTCGTCTTGCTACTTTGTTGCGGTTTTGCAGGCGTCCTGAGCAGTCAGCGGTCGATCCTTTGGCAGAAGGTGAAGAGGGAGATGCAGAGGAACTCTGGTGAGCTCTTGCATTCGTTATCTGGTGAGATCCCCAAAGCAGAGACCCTAAATAACCAGAAAAGGAGGTTTGGCTACCTAGGAAGGAGGATTGGCTACCAAGAGAGGTAAGAGCCTATCAGAAGGAGCCTCTGATGTCACCTGCTGGCACTGGCCACTCATAGCAGTCCAGTGTGCCACAAACACCTCTGTTTCCAATATGGCAGAGGCCTGGGACACACTGGAGGAGCACTGGGCACCTCCCCTGGGAGGTGCAGGTCAGGGGAGTGGTCACTCCCCTTTCCTTTGTCCAGTTTCGCACCAGAGCAGGGCTGGGGGATCCCTGAACTGGTGTAGACTGGCTTATGCAGAGATGGGCTCCATCTGTGCCCATCAAAGCATTTCCAGAGTCTGGGGGAGGCTACTCCTCCTCAGCATTCACACCTATTTCCAAAGGGAGAGTGTGTTACACCCTCTCTCAGAGGAAGTCCTTTGTTCTGCCTTCCTGGGCCAGGGCTGCCTGGACCCCAGGAGGGCAGAAACCTGTCTGAGGGGTTGGCAGCAGCGGCAGCTGCAGTGGAGACCCCGGAAAGGCAGTTTGGCAGTACCCGGGTTCTGTGCTAGAGACCCGGGGGATCATGGAATTGTCCCCCCAATGCCCCCCAATGCCAGAATGGCATTGGGGGGACAATTCCATGATCTTAGACATGTTACAAGGCCATGTTCGGAGTTACCATTGTGACGCTGTACATAGGTAGTGACCTATGTACAGTGCACGCGTGTAATGGTGTCCCCGCACTCACAAAGTCTTGGGAATTTGCCCTGAATGATGTGGGGGCACCTTGGCTAGTGCCAGGGTGCCCACACACTAAGTAACTTTGCACCCAACCTTCACCAGGTGAAGGTTCGACATATAGGTGACTTATAAGTTACTTAAGTGCAGTGGTAAATGGCTGTGAAATAACGTAGACGCTATTTCACTCAGGCTGCACTGGCAGGCCTGTGTAAGAATTGTCAGAGCTCCCTATGGGTGGCAAAAGAAATGCCGCAGCCCATAGGGATCTCCTGGAACCCCAATACCCTGGGTACATCAGTACCATATACTAGGGAATTATATGGGTGTACCAGTATGCCAATGTGAATTGGTAAATTTAGTCACTAGCCTGTTAGTGACAAATTTGGAAAGCAGAGAGAGCATAACCACTGAGGTTCTGGTTAGCAGAGCCTCAGTGAGACAGTTAGGCATCACACAGGGAACACATACAGGGCACATACTTACGAGCACTGTGGCCCTGCCTGGCAGGGTCCCAGTGACACATAGACTAAAACAACATATATACAGTGAAATATGGGGATAACATGCCAGGCAAGATGGTACTTTCCTACAGTCCGTGATGCCTCATCCTGCCTGAACTGTTGGTTTTGCTGATCATGATGCCATGATAGCCCCAGGTGGAGCTATGGACTTCAAGGAGCTGTCTTTTTAAGTGACTTTTGCCAAATTCATATATTAATTACTGTATGGTGGATTTTATTGTATTTGTTCTTGTGTTATGTAGTTGAATATTGGCTATTTTTCTAAAACTAGTATGGTGCCCTTTTGTAGTGTTTTCACTTATTACTGTGTGTTATGTGCAAATGCTATACACATTGCTTCTGAGATGAGCCTGACTGCTTGTGCCAAGATACCTAGGGGTTGAGCAGGGGTTATCTTAGTAATCATTCCCCTTATCCTCACTAGACTGAGGGTCCCTACTTGGACAGTATGCAAACTCACTGCCAGCTAGAGACCCCATTTCTAACATTGGTGGCTGTGGTGAGTATAGGCATTGAATTTGCACTTTACCTACAGTGATTGGTGTACACTACTACCATATCACAGACTACTTGAGGGTGCCACATAAAGATTTTGGTTTTGATTTTTCCTCTTTGACCTATTGTTAATCTCAAATTCAAGGCGAACCTCTAACAACATTACGGGCCTGATTACAACTTTGGAGGAGGTGTTAATCCGTCCCAAAAGTGACGGTAAAGTGACGGATATACCACCATCCGTATTACGAGTCCATTATATCCTATGGAACTCGTAATACGGCTGGTGGTATATCCGTCACTTTACCGTCACTTTTGGGACGGATTAACACCTCCTCCAAAGTTGTAATCAGGCCCTATGTCTCAGTCAGGAGCATCGTCAGGAGCATCATCAGTTGCATCCCAGGATTTGTTTTTTGAGGAGGATAGGTTGGAAACCCACACCATGAAGGAAATCAAGGCAGTTTGCAAAAACCTCAAAGTCCAACTCAGAGGGCTCACCAGGAAAGAGGAGCTACAAAAGATGTTGAGGGCCTGGGTAGCAGCCGAAACTGCCAGTGGGCAGTCTGAGGATCCAAATGGGGAATCCATGGACCCAAATCCTAGGGAAGATGTGGTGAAGGTGCAGGAGCTGCTTAGGGGGGAGGTACGCCCCGGGTCAGGCAGCAGTGGTGGTTTTAAGAGCCAGACTCCATAGGAGCTGGATGACAGGCGAGAAGCCAGGAGGCACCAGATAGAGTTGAAGAGATTAAAAATGGAGGACCAAAAGGAGAAGCGGGCCATGGAGGAAGGGAAGATCATTTTAGACCATGAGTTCAGAATGAAGAAGCTGGATCAGAGGAGCAGATTCAACAATGATGGTGGCAGCAGTACGTCAGTGCAGCCACAGAGAATAGTACACATTCCTAAAAATGTAGGAAGAGAGTACAAGAAGGGTGCCGGCATCCAGAGGTGGTTTCAGGGATATGAGGCATCCATCCACATGAATGGGGTCCCTGAGAAGAATTGGGGAGCTTGATTGTGTAACCACTTCACACAGGAGGTGTGGGACACTTTGCTACCTTTGGGTAAGGGGTATAACCTCACCTACACTGACATGAAGGAAGCCCTTCTCACCAGGTATGGCCTCACTCTTGACAAGTACAAGGATCGTTCTAGCGGGAGTAAGAAAACTGAGTCCCAGACCTGTTCGAAATGTGTAGATTTGTTTTGCAGAGCACTGGATGATTGGGTGAAGGGCAGTACTGTGACAGATTTTCAGGGACTGTACAACCTGATTGCAAGGGAGCACTTGTGTCGTCTGTGTTTTGCAGAGCTGTGCCAGCACTTGACTGATAGTAAGCTGACTGACCCCAGGAAGCTTGCTATGGTGGCAGACCTCTGGGTGAGTACTTGAAGGCTTATGGGGGGAACTCTGCCAAAGGTGGGCAGGGTTCCCAGCAGCAGAGTGAGGGGGACAAGAGTAAACAAAAATAGTTCTCCAAAGGGCCCTAATCTAGTAACCTGGGTAAGAATTCCCACCCCCCAGGAGATAAGAAACCATGGGCCTCTTTAGGAAAGCCTGAAGAGGCGGGACACCCTGTAAGTGCCTTGCTTGTGACCAAGTGGGTCACATGAAGGGAGATCCCAAATGTCACAAGTGGACACAGCCACCCACTGGTGTGCAAACCTAGGGGACTTGTGGAGCAGTTGGTCCCGGTGGGTGTGGGGAACCCACCAAGATGACCCTTGTCTAACTATGGGACGTGAGATGGTCCAGCGAAACCTAAGGCTTGGTAACACTAGGAAATACAGGCAATGGGTGACCATCAATGGGCAGAGGGTAGAGGCTCTCAAAGATACTGGAGCCAGTGTGTCCACGGTCAGGGTGTCACCTGGTATCTGAAGAGCAGATAGTCCCCAGGGCATTCCACCAAGTATGCAGTAGACAACTCGGAGTGCCAGTGTAGGGTGGTGCAGGTTCCCTTTGAGTGGGGAGGCCTCAGGTTCTCTGAGGGTAGCTGTGAGTACTGCCATGCCTATTGACTGTCAGTTGGGCAACAACCTAGAGACTTCTGCCTGGAAGGTGATGGAGCTCAGGTCACACTTGGGGATGTTGGGGTTGCCAGAGTGGGCGTGTGTGACCACTTGGTCCATGGCAGCCAGTCAGAGTGATCAGGCAGACTTGGAGCCTGAAACACTGACCCAGGTGAATGCCAAGAGATAGGGCAAGGGGCACAGGAAACCCACCCCAGAAGTTCCCACGGTTCGGGCAGAGGCTGACCTCGAGGGGGACGCCCCAGCACCTACTGGGTGACCTACCTGGCAGCAAGAAGGGGGTCCCACCAGGTGAGTGATGGGGATCTTTACCCAAGAGTGTTTCCCCAAGAAGGTGGCATCTGATGGGGTATCAACTTTATGGGGGTCATTCCGACCCTGGCGGTCATGGACCGCCAGGGCCGGGGTTGGAGGAAGCACCGCCAACAGGCTGGCGGTGCTTCCGTGGGCATTCAGACCGCGGTCAGATACGAGAAACCGGCGGTATCCCGCCGGTTTCCCGCTGCCCAAGGGAATCCTCCACGGCGGCGCTGCTTGCAGCGCCGCCATGGGGATTCCGACCCCCTTACCGCCATCCTGTTCCTGGTGGTTTTCACCGCCAGGAACAGGATGGAGGTAACGGGTGTCGTGGGGCCCCTGGGGGCCCCTGCAGTGCCCATGCCAATGGCATGGGCACTGCAGGGGCCCCCTAACAGGGCCCCACAAAGATTTTCAGTGTCTGCCAAGCAGACACTGAAAATCGCGACGGGTGCAACTGCACCCGTCGCACCCTTTCCACTCCGCCAGCTCCATTCGGAGCCGTCATCCTTGTGGAAGGGGGTTTCCCGCTGGGCCGGCGGGCGGCCTTCTGGCGGTCGCCCGCCGGCCCAGCGGGAAACTCAGAATTACCGCGGTGGTCTTTTGACCGCGCAGCGGTATTCTGTCGGGGGAACTTCGGCGGGCGGCCTCCGCCACCCGCCGAAGTCAGAATGACCCCCTATGTCCGTGTACATAAAGGCCATGTGGTAGGAGAGTGGTGTCAACTACAAGTTCACCACCCCTTACCACCCCCAAAGTAACGGGAGGTTCAACCGCACCCTGAAAGGCATGACTGGGGGTCTGTCAGACTCCATGAGGCGTAAGCAGGACATCCTCTTACCATGCCTTCTGTTTGCCAACTGGGAAGTACCACAGAAAGGGCTTGGCTTTAGCCCCTTTGAGCTGTTGTTTAGGCAACCGGTCAGAAGACTTCTGAGTCTGGTGACAAAGGGCTGGGACAAGCTCCTAGGAAGCCAAACCAGGATGTATTTAGCTACATATTGGCCTTCAGAAACCAGACTGCCCGCTCCAGGAAGGTCACACAAGAGAACTCAGAGGCAAGCCAGGAGAACATAAAACGCTGGTACAACCAGAATACCACTCTGGTTGAGTTTCAGCCCGGCCAGAAAGTGTGGGTCATGGCCCCAGTGGACTGTGTGCTCTACAGGACAAATGGACATGGACTTGCAGACTCCAAGGAACCCCTTGAGGCATGTGAACCGCCTCAAGCTCCACTTCAAGAGGTTAGCCATGCTTCTGGCTACTGATGATGGGGTGTAAGAGAAGAGTCAACCTCTCCCTGTCCTCCTGTCTGCCAAGAAGCAGGATGGGTCAATAGAAGGTGTGGTTCTCTCCCCTTCTCTGGCCCTAGAGCAGCAGTAGACTGTCGCCAGTTACGAGGACAGTTTGCGGCTCTGTTCTCACTCACCCCTGTGGACACTGGGGTGAGCCTGCCCATGAAACACAGGGTTTACGGGCTAGGTGATAGCGTGAAGGCCAGCATTAAGGATGAGGTTGGCTTTAGGGGTGATTGAGCACTCTAGCAGCCCTTGGTCCAGTCCAGTGGTTTTGGTACCCAAGGCAGCTGCACCTGGTGCCACACAACAACTCTGGTTCTGTGTGGAATACTGGGGGCTCAATGCCATCACCAAGACTGGGGCTCACCCCATCCCCAGAGTGGATGAGGTCATTGATCGGTTGGGGGCTGCCAAGTTTCTCAGTATTTTGGTTTAACATCAGGGTACTGGCAGATTGCTCTAAATGATGGGGCCAAGGAAAGTTTGGCGTCTTCAATGCCACAGGGGCATTTTCAGTTCAGGTCATGCCCGTTGGGTTAAAGAACATCCCTGCCACCTTCCAGAGATTGGTCAACCAGGTCCTGGCTGGTCCTGAAAACTTCAGTGCCGCCTGCCTTGACGACATTGTTGTTTTCAGCTCCAGTTGGGAGGACCACTTGCACCACATCTGATAAGTGTTAAAGGTGCTGTGAGCCACAGACCTCACTATCAAGGCCAGTAAGTGGCAGATAGGGCAGGGGTTGGTGGTGTACTTGGTAGGGAGCGGCCAGGTGGCACCCCTAAAACCCTAGATTGATGCCATTCCTGCTGCCATCAAGACAGGATTCTGACCTCCTGCCAGGTAGTGTGAACTCTCCCAGGAGTCAGGAACAAAGTACGCGGCAGGAAGGAGGTCACACCTGAATGGACACTTCACCACTCCCGTTTTCCATCTGTGCTGTTCCCCAGTGGAGTAAACAGCCCTCCCAGAAACATTTGCTTGTGGTCAGGTGGAAACTAGGTATGTAGGAAAGTGCAAACCCCTAGCAGGCTGACCAAATCTCTAGGTTGAGCAGCCTGGTCTGTGCACTAAATTTCGATTTCTGCCATTTTAGGAATGGCAGATTAGAGGTTTCTGGGTAGCAAGAGATGACCCGACCCTCCGGAGGTGGTCACCTCAAGGGTGAATTTGCTATAGGAGCTGGCTGCCCATTGGCCACTAGTCTCCACACCTCTAAATAACCTAAAACCAGGATTTAATGGACACCCCTGACACTAGAACCTCATATCTAATCAAACAACTTTGAAGGAGGACCAAGAAGAACCCTGTGTCACCAACAATTGGACTTTGCCCACTGCCACAAGGCAAAATAGGGATACTCTGTCCCTGAGGCAACAGACTGAGAACTGCACCATTGACTTGTCCTCAGCTGCAACTTGGCACTCCCAAATAGAGGGACCACTTTGGAAGCCAGAAGCACCCTCAGTCTCCCTTGTACTAGTGGCAGTGAAGGTAAAAATGCTTGCAGAACCCAAAGAGTCACTGGCCATCGGGTCCACCATGGGATTGGTGAAAGCCAGGTGGTCCAGTGTCTTCTGGAAGTTGTAGTCTTGTCTGCCTTGATGTTTTAGGCAGCTATATCGCTCCTCTGGACCTTGTGAAGTTCTTAAAGCTTTTCTGCCCTTTACCACTGCCAAAGCTTTTTGGTCAACAATCCGGTAAATGACCCCCCCCCCCCCAATTCGATGCTGCAACTGCAGTACACATCGTGCAGCCTGCATCTGACATTTGCAATACAGCCCCAGCTGAGTTTATGCATACCTTTGCCAGCTCTGTTGTGTAAGCGGTAAAATCAGCAGCACCACTAGTCCCGTTAAGCACCACAGACAGGCAGGACAAATCTGCACCTGGGTGCCTTGAGCCAAGGCAAACTGAACTGACTGTTGTGAGCTGGTCCAAGGGACTGCACCTCCTTAACCCTGCAAGGGTGCCAAGTACCTTGTTCTCTAAGTAGTGATTTGCTACAAATGGTGTTTCTCTATTGACTTCAAAGCAACATTTAGATGCCATGTTTGCTCTGATTTAATTTTGATTCAAAAATTCATAACTCCTGTTGTACTTAAGCAATTCTGTTCTTTTCGGTGTCTAAAATACGCTCTATTTCTATAAATTGGTGTTGAATTTCTTTGAAGTTGTGTCAATTACATATCACCCATATTGGTACTCTGAAATGCTTAACATAATTTCACAAAGCCTGACGGCTCTTTGCCACACTACCAGAACTGAGCTAAGGATTTACTGGTGTAAATCCAGTGACCATCTTTCGGGTATTGTGAGAGTATAACAAGGTGAGGACTAACACCCACACTACATAATACTCCACTTTCCTACATTGGTGGCAGCGGTGGGATCCTGAACTTGTGTTTCACAGCACCACTTGGTCATGAATTAATTTTGTATCAGAAATCTACTAAATTGATTATAGCATCAAAAATAATTTGGCTATTTTTTTTTTTTTTTACATTTTTCTTATTGGCTTGTAGGGCTCTGTGTAGAGCCCCATTGTGTTAGATATGTAGCAAGGCTTAGTTAGGAAAAGTTTTTAACACTTTTTCTAAATTGTTATGCGCTCCCAACACTTAGGTTAAAAGGCACAATGGATGCTGCCAAGAGTATTGACTTGTCCATCCTGCCACCCTCTGGATCAGTGATCTGAGAGCTCTGTGCAATGAAAGAAGCATTGGCTATAGAGCTACAGCCAAAAAGAGGACATTGAGAAGGCCCTCAGCCTCAATGACGGGCAAGAGTTGAGAAGGAGGTATCTTCCTCAGAAGGTGACCTTGTAGACCTCAAGGAAGATGCCCTAACCCCAGAACTTGAAGGGGAAGAAGGGGAAGACCAAAACTCCCCATGCTTCCTCAGATCCCCTTCACCTGTGGGAAGTAACAGAAGTCACTCTAGCAAAGCCCCCGCCGGCTCCAACTGGTAAGAGGGTAGGACTCCTAGAGGAAGAGTTTAATTTAATCTCCTGGAGGAAAGAAAACTTGAACTCATGGAGAGGAGATGTGTTCTAGAGGAAAGGAGGGCCAAGTTGGGCCTTTGGCCCAAAAATGGTGGTAGCAATTATACCAAGAGGGAAAAGGAGGAATCCTTTAATCGAAACATCACCAAAGGGAGCTTCCATTGCTATAGTGATGGAAATTACAGTCTACAAGCCTTCGAGAGGGCTTGCAGAATGAAGAAGATGTTGTCTGATCACGGGGGCTCTCTGCTTTTGGAGTTATTCCCAGTGAGGGGCAGAGAGATAGACTTTTGACCCTCCCTGAGGAAGTGGCTGGGTCCTACACACATATGAAGGACACTCACAGAAGGGTTTGGATTCACCACCGCAGAGTATAGACTGAAGCTTATGGATAGTCTGAAAGGTCAGAACCAGACCTGGGTCGACTTTGTGTACTGTTCAGTCAAAATTCTAGAAGGCTGGATCAAAGGCAATAAGGAGGACACTTGTGATAGGCTGTATAATTTTGTTATGAAAGAGCACATTCTCACTAACTGTACCACAGAGAAATTGCATCAGCATCTGGTGGATTCTGAGTTGTCATCTTCCAGAGAGCTAGGGAAGATAACTAACAAATAGGTCAGATCCAGGGTGTCCAAAAAAGACCTAGAGTGGAGGTGGCCAGAAAAAGGGTTCATAGGCTTCCCAGCAGGAGAAAAAGGTGAACATGGATAAAGATAAACGGAGGGAGTTCCCAAAAGGCCCCCAGAAGACTTCTCAGGAGGGTGGGCCTGAGACTTCTCCAAGTCCAAAGGCAAGGGGTACCAGGGTAAGTACAGGAATCCAACAAAGGCTTCTGGGTTATGTCATGACGGTCATCTACCAGGCCATAAGAAAGGTGATGAAGCATGTTCCAAAATTCCTCTCATTAGTGGACAGTACAAGAGATAGGCTAGCATAGGTAGGAGTGGGATAGAAGTGTACTCTGGAGAAGCCAGAGGACAGACTGAGGCTTCTTTAGTTTTCCTGGGTGGGGTGAATATTGAAGCCCTGGCTGTCTTACCTCCAAGCAAGCTTGGAGAAGTATAGACAGTGGCCAACAATCAATGGGACTGAAGTAGAAGATCTGAGGGATACAGATGCCAGTGTCACTATGGTGGCAGCGAGACTGCTTTCCTAAGAACAAATGTTGCCTGGTATCATTTGCCAGGTTACCAGTGCTAACAATGAGACTAAGCTCCAGCCTATGGCCTTGGTAAGCATAGAATGGGGAGGGGTTACTGGCCCAAAGAAGGTGATTGTGGCCCTGCCATCACAGTAGAGTATCTGTTGGGAAATTACCTAGAGGCTTCTGCATGGGCAGAAGCAGAAAAGATGGCTCATGCAGAAATGCTGGATCTCCCTGAGTGGGTGGGTGTAATCACAAGAGCACAGGCAGCATACCAGGGGAGAAAAGGGGATTTGGATCCTGAAACAGTGGAGGTCAGATACTTAATGGATGCAGTTCTAGTGATGCCATAAGCTTTGCCAGGAAACTCTCTGAGCATAAGAATTTAAATTTTTGCTCTGTGAAAGCTTCTCGCCAGTCAGATACTTTTGACATGCTCGCCCAGTCAAGATTTCTAATTTCACTCCTAGTGCTTTTCGGACCTCGGAACCCTTCAACAGGGCAAGGCTGTAGGTTGTAGACAAAGAGAACTCCACAAGGCTGGATAGCCTTTCTTCATAGTCCAGCTGAATTTAATTTACTGCTGCTTAGAAAGTCCAAACAGGAGAAAACGGAATCTTAAGCCCAGCACCAATACACCTTGGACAGATCAGCTTGGCACATTTGTCCCGGTCTCTCTGAGGTCTTGATGCTAAAAACGTTTTAAAGCTAATCAGCACTAGACATGGGGTTAGCATTGCATCAGTCTTGGTGACTGAACTGAGCTCCTGCAGTCCACACAGACCAAAGTTTGGAGGTGTTACTCAGATGGGAGTGGCAGTCTTTGGTACCAATGCCAATGGGCCTGAAGGGAAATACAGAAGGCCTCAGTCACCCACAGATCCAACCAACATCTTTGACGCCTCATTTAGATGTTGGCTCTCACTTTGTCTTTTGGCTTGTAAATCTTGATTTTGACAGGCATATTCTCCTCCGTATTCATTCAATCAGGACACCATTTGGTGACCCCTGGGATTAGTGAGAACAAATAGTTGAACTGCCCCAGAAATGGGCAGTATTCCATCTGTTAATTCTCTGTCAAAGTGGAGGGGGAGTGGGCTACTACCACCACTGGTCCATCCTGCTCATTGTATGACCAGAGGTCAGGGATGAATTAACTTTTCTCCTCCTCACCCACATCTGTCAATAGCAGCATAGTGATTTCATACCTCACAATGAATCTTCAATCTGTTCAGAGTGAGAACCGTAAGGAGCTCCTGGGAGGCTACAGGTCCACAAGGTAGGTGATCTCCCCTTTCTTCCTTTTGATTTCACATGATCGTGGAGAGCTTGGAACTCCACATGCTCCATGACCTACACTTTCTGGCCAAGTTGGTATTCTACCGGAGTGGCTTTCCATTGTTTCATCACTTCCTGGTTGGCCTGCAAATTAAGGGTAGCCATTTTCATGCATTGTCCTATCCTTGCTTTGAGGGCCAACAAATAGGCCCTCATTACGAGTCTGGCGGTCACTAGACCACCAAACTTGTGGATGGCAGTGGGACCGCCACCAATGTCTCAGTCCGACCACCACATTGCAACTCTGACTGTCGGGCCGCCAACTCCTCCAAGATTGGAGATCCTGGCGGTCTGGCAGTTTCAGCAGTTCTAATCTGCTATTGCAGCCCTGCAAGCAGAGCTGCCCTGGGGATTACGACCACCCTTCTCCGCCAGCGGTTTCATGGCGGTAGCACTGCCTTTAAAATGCTGGTGGAGAACAGGTGCAGGGGGCCCCAAGGCCCCCCCGACCAGCATTATCGCAGTGTTCACTATCTGTTCTGCAGGCAGTGAACATTGTGCACCCTGCGCTCTAAAGCATTGCTGCCAGCTTGATTACGAGCCGGCGACAATGCTGTAGGCTGTTTATCACTAGGCGAGTGGGCGGAAGATCATGGGGGTCATTCCGACCCTGGCGGTAAAAACCGCCAGGGACGCGGATGACGGAAGCACCGCCAACAGGCTGGCGGTGCTTCCTGGGCCATTCTGACCGCGGCGGTAAAGCCGCGGTCAGAAAACCGGGTCCGGCGGTTTCCCACCGAATTTCCCCCGGTTGGCCAAATCCGCCATGGCGGCGCTGCATGGGGATTCTGACCCCCTTCCCGCCAGCCTGTTTCTGGCGGTCTTCACCGCCAGGAAGAGGCCGGCGGGAACGGGTGTCCTGGGGCCCCTGGGGGCCCCTGCACTGCCCATGCCACTGGCCAATGGGCAGTGCAGGGGCCCCCTAACAGGGCCCCAGCCTGCTTTTCACTGTCTGCCTAGCAGACAGTGAAAAGCGCGACGGGTGCAACTGCACCCGTCGCACACCTGCAACACCGCCGGCTCCATTCGGAGCCGGCTTCAGTGTTGCAGGCCCTTTTCCCGCTGGGCCGGCGGGCGCTAACTTGGCTAGCGGCCGCCGGCCCAGCGGGAAAGTTGAAATGGCCCCAGCGGTCTTTTGACCGCGGAGCAGCCATATGGCGGTTATCGCATGGCGGGCGGCGGTTGGAATGACCGCCCATGTTTCCACCGCTGACTTAGCAGGAAACTTTTAATGGGCTGACGGGAGGTAGCCTCTATGGTGACAACCTCCCTGTCGTAAGTTCAGTGGACAGTGTAAGCCATTCGCTGAATTCATGATCAGCGCCATAGTTTACTATGCCTTGTATGAGTTTCTTGGGGGCTTTCTCCTATCTCCCCTTCTCAAAATTGAGAAGTCCTCTGACAGGGTGACCAAACAGGAAGTTAAAGGGACTGAGGCCCACTCTCTTCTCTCCCTTCTGTGGTACTTCCATGTAAACAAACAAGAAACATGGCAGTACGATGTCTCACTCAAGCCTGAAGAGCTCATCAAGAACCAGAGTCATGCCTTTCAAGATCTTGTTAAACCTTTCCACAAACCCATTGGTCTGGGAGTGCCACAGTATGAAGAACTTGTAGGTAAACCCACACTCATCCCACATTGACCTCATGTGCTCCTAAATACTGTAAAGCTGGTCTCTCTATCAGACACCACCTCCTTGGGGATACTTTCTCAAGTAAACATTCCCATCACTGCTTTGGCCAGCTAAAGCACAGTCACTGTTCTCAGAGGTGTAACCTCAGGGTACCAGGCACCAACAGCAGGATAAACTGTTTCCTTGGGGCTATCTTGGGATCAAGGGAACCAACAATGGGACAGATGTAGGAAGATTCCAATTTGTGACTTGCAAATTGCGAGTCAGAGCAAATTGGAATGTAGTATGGTGTCCCTGACACCATCTGTGACTCGCAAGGGGGTCGCGAAGGCCCACCTCATTAATATTAATGAGGTGGGTCGCAATTTGCGACCACCTGGCGAGTGGCTGCATTCACAGGGATGGTAGCCTGCTGCGGACAGCAGACCACCATGTCTGTGACAGCTTTTTAATAAAGCAGTTTTTTTTGTAATGCAGCCCGTTTTACATAAAGGAAAACGAGATGCATTACAAAAACGAAAAATGAAACGGTTTTGTTTCATTTTTTCAGAGCTGCTCTGAAAACATGTTTGCAGTTCCATTCACAAAGGGGAAGAGGTCCCATGGTGACCCCTCCCCTTTTGCGAATGGGTTACCATCCATTTCAAATGGGTGCAAACTGCAATTGCTTTGCGACCGCGTTCGTGGTCACAAAGCAATCTGGCATTCCACTGCGACGCGCAATTAGGAAGGGGACTCCCCTTCCTAATTGCGACTTGCAAACCTGTTTTGGGATTCGGTAACCAGGTTACCGAATCGCAAAACGGGTTTTGTGCAAACTGTTACCACATTACATGTTTTATTATGCATTAACAGTTAATAAAAGTTGATGTATATAATTAATTAAAAGTAATTTATTTATATTTATATTTAATACAATTGATTATTATATAATTTATAAATGCAGAAATGTTATTAAAATATTTTAGAATTGTAAAATATGTACTATTTTAAATATTTGTTCAACTTTAAATTATATTTATTTATCGTTTTAAATATTTGCATTTAAGCCCCTGCCTAAATTATTTTCAGTGGGGGGATTATCCATGTTTGATGCACGATGTGTAACTGTTTTTTAGTGGTAATTTACACTTGTAAATTGGGCTTCACCCCCTTTTTCAGGGGTGGTGATGTGTAAGTCTACACAGTTGAGTGTCTTTACACTCAGATTTTGGGAATCGTCAAAAGCAGTAAAGTTACTCAAATGTGTTAGGGTAGATTTGCACATATAAATTACTCACAAGTGTAGCTTACCTTTACTGACTTTTGGAGATAAATACATATAGAATACAACTTACTTCATATCTATATTTATTTTAAAAGGGGAAAAGCGAAAAATAGGTCTCTTTTTGAGTTAATTGCAGCCAGGACTGCCAGGCCAATGGCTGAGATTACTGACTGACGGTCGCAGGGAACGATGCTAAAGGCGTTACATTCTCACCCAGCCCAACCCAATATCACTTTCAGTCCACAATGTTTACATGCTTAAGCGTAACTTTAGAACCTCGGACAAGAGCTTGGGATTCCAGAATGAAAGGCATACAAAATAAAATGTAAATAATTACCTTGAAATGTGGATTCTGGCTTGCCGAGTCCAGAATCATATATCGTCTGTGATTTGCCTTCAAAAAGCCCGTATGTTAAGCTGACGTATCCCCCAGAAGCATTACCCGCAGATAATTCGGTGAACGCAATCCTGCTGGATACCCAGTCCTGTGTTCCCAGGGAAGTGCAAACCAGTACGAAGGACCCAACACTGGTAAGGAAGCCGGCCAAGAACATGGACGTCTTTTTCCTGGACGGCATGGTGTCGTCCTTTCGAGGGGAGCTGTTCTGCGCGCCCCCTCTGCACGAGAGCCCAGCTGTGAAGAGGAAGGTTCACAAGGGATGGGATGTTTCTCAGTGGCTCGTTTCCCTCTCAGAGGATGAAGGTAAACTTTGCACCAACCAAGGCAATAAAAGTGATTAGACTTTGGTCGGGAGAGCAGTGTTGCTATAGAGACATCAGCCCAGTAACAGAGCACTCTGGAATAAGTCACTACTATGTCCATGAATAGTGTAATCTTTGATTACCTCTTTCCCAACAAATGGGCAACCCCGAATAGGCCATAAATGACGCTTTTGTGTGAAAGCAAGCATTAAAGAACATGATCCTGTTTATACATTGCAGCTCGTGGGTTCCCGTGTCTCTTTTGATCTGTCAGCAGCGGAGGTCGTCAATTAGAGTTGATTGCTGATTGTCGCCATAAATTAACTTATTCGTGAACTGGAAATCTTTTATGCAAGAAATTGGAGGTTATTCAATCAGTGGTTCCCCTCCAGTTTCGCAAAATGGGCCGTCCTTGAGAAATGGAGGGTTCCTCTTCTCAAAGAGGTGACGAGAAAGTGACACGTCATTTAAGATTCATGAGCATGTCTTTCCCACGTGCAAAACAGTTTACTAGTTCTATTAGTGAGCAGCGGTGCTGGAACAATGTTCAAATTTGGGATACTGACCATCATGTCAGTTTACTAACGTATTACAGCCTGTAAAAAGGCTAAGTGATACTAAAACATGTGTACCAAATAAGCCAGGAACATTCATCAAAAAGGTGAAAGAAAGTAGTGGGGTTCAAGTTGTGCTTTTTGGATTACATATTTGATATATACGGCTAAATGTGGTAGGGTGCTTCTTTTAAAAACATCACTTTCTTCACCAGGATTGCCTCTTTGTGTAGACTCAGTTATGATTGGAAAGGAGTGCAGTTTTGTTTACTTTTTACAACTTACAATGATCTGTTTTAAAGACAGAACTGGTGAATGCAAATTTTCCACAGCCACGATGGGTAGAAAATCAAGATATTATTAAAGATACGGAGGCATCTAGACTCTGATCCTCCTCTGACTAAGCCATGATGAGCTCAAATAAAGCAAAATAGCATCAAAAACCAAATATACCTCAACCTTCAAGAGATCTCCCCTAAACAACCACTATTATACCAGAACCACTTCCGTGATACTGAACATACAAAAAGGTG
Source organism: Pleurodeles waltl (assembly GCF_031143425.1). Taxonomy (NCBI): domain Eukaryota; kingdom Metazoa; phylum Chordata; class Amphibia; order Caudata; family Salamandridae; genus Pleurodeles; species Pleurodeles waltl. The sequence continues at coordinate 902,256,702 of NC_090445.1, forward strand.
TACACTGTTCCAAACGAAAAAATATATAATAACTAGGGGAACATTAAAGTTCAGGAGCAAGAGCCCTCACACATCCAAGAGGATGTCATGCTTCATCATCGGGTAGCTCCTTGTCAGACCGGCACTGCAATGTCTGACAGGCTCCCCGTAAGGGGGCTCTTTGCCGGAGATCTTTTTAGGTAGCAGCCGTGGTAGCGGACACTACAAGACCTGGTGTTACGGTCAGGCGTTAATCCTGGCAGGAGAGTGATAAAAATGGTTCCCAGTCCTAATGGAGCGAGTCAGTTTAATTAATCAATAGAATAAGACCGGGACCAAGATTAAAAACAGAAGGAAAGTGTAAAATGAGAAATAATGCTCAACCACTTTCTGCATAGTGCTGGAGTTTTGGGAGATTATCGTCAGGCTCCTAGGGCATGGTCAACATGTTTCGCGTACAGTGGTCTAACAAGATCCTATGACGCTTCTTCAGGACCAATACATAACAAGACTTCTCCTGTCTATATTACCGAAAGTTTGCAAAAATGTCAAACAAATCATGTAGTCACTTACATTGAAGTTCACTAATTGTCAAAAACCTTTAATGGTCGCCCTAGAAAAATACAAATAAATCATTTTGATCAAAACACACGGAAAAATAAGGAAGGACACCCGTGACACAACAGTGTGTGGTAACCAGTCGTGTAAAAACATAATAAGGCAATATGCTTACCATCCCTTGATACATGGGGGGCCCCTTGGGAAGTAGCATGCCGAAAGCGGTCACTACTAATAGGGTGGTAAAGCAAACACAATGAATACAGTACAATCAATCAAAACCAAGACAGTCACATTCACTGCTAGAGGTCGGTTGATTAAAGTGATTGTGAACACAAAGAACATTATTAGTCTATGTAACTCGGAAATTCAAACACATACTCATCACTAGCATTTGTGACATTGTTGAAAGAAAGCTGGGAGGTATTTAACAGTTTAACCGCAGGAGATATTTGAAAAAAGGCTTGGTGAGTATTGTAGCAGAGTGTGATAGTCTGCAGAGTGATTTACAAAAGAAAAAACACACTGGCAAAGTGTGGTTATCCATAGGATATTGAGGAATTACCCCGACCTAAATCTGTTAGTACTCTGTGAGATGTCATTAATTGAGCTCATTGTTTGTCCCCAAAATAAATAAGCAAAAGAGAAAAGTGATAGACACGAAAAAGCGAGGCCACTTACTTAGTGGATGACGGCAGTCTGCAGGGAAACCTACCCTGACGTGCTCTCCCGTATAGACAGCTACCCGACTCGATGCAAGTCTTTTAAAGGGAAGTTCCCCGGCAGAAATGGGAGAGGGTAGGAAAGACTGCAGAAGGACTACACTCCGGGAACTGCATCGGAGCGAGTCTTAGAAATAGAAGAAGGACGCAGACGAAGTTGCGGCGGCCATCTTTGGGAACAGAGATATAGAAAACTAGAACGGGCATTACTCCGACAGCCTCGTGGAGGGTAGTAAAAACAAACAATGGACTAGAAATAACGGGGGCCATCTTGGAATGGCTAGAACCGAATAGTGAGTTATGTCAGTTAATAAAATTAATGGTTTGAAGAGGGAAGCCGAAAGTAACCGCCCTAGTAGACAAAGGAATGGTATGGGCCACAGAGTAATACAAAAATGGGGCTCCCTAAAACCATAGTCTGTAAACAGTCAGTCCAAATTGGATTGAAAGTAAAAATGAAAATCAAAATAAAAATAGATAGAAGACACTGAATACTCGGTGGTATATCCTTTTACAGGGGTTGATTAGGCGGACAATGTTGTCCAGGGAATGGCATCATTCAACCCATCCGTATCAGTATGTAGCTTGAAAACCCACCGTTGTTCCTGTCTGAACAAGGAGTGCGGAGAGTCAGTAGTGATTCTTGGGGCGTCAAGTACGAGCCAACTTAAATCATCAGGACTGTGGGGGGCGTCCAAGAAGTGTGCGCAGAATTCGTATTTTAACTGGTCTAGAGGTCATGCCTACATAGCGTAGCCCGCACGGACACGTGATCATATAAATGCAATTTTTAGTGTTGCAATTCGTGTGTTTTGTCAGGTGCCATTGACCTATAGGTGCCAAATCTAAAGTTTTGTTGGGGCTAGTCAATTGACAGACATTGCAGTGTCCACAGGGATAATGGCCAATTACAGGTGGAAGATTCCAGAGTGTAGTTTGTGTCTGTGTTCGCGATGTGTCTTTTGGACGGGTATGGACTATCAGGTCTTTAATGTTTTTAGATCGTTTAATTGCAAATAGGGGCCTAGGAATGGTATTGCCCCCACTGTTAAGGATAGGCCACCTCTGATTAATCAGTTTTTTTATCTGGTTAGATAGAGGGGTGAATGTAGACACACAGGTCAACCGTCTATTCGTGACTCTAGTGTTAGTTTGAAGTAGAGAATCACGATTATTGTTCCTTGCTCTCTTACGAGCTCGGTTGATGACATGTTGGGGATAATGTCGTGCAAGGAGTTTTGTTTGAAGATCGTCTGCTTGGGTACTGTATTCCTGTATTGAGGAGCAGTTTCGTCGTAGTGGCAAGAATTGGCCAAACAGTAAGTTGTCACAGAGAGATTTAGGATGATGACTCTCGTACATAAGCAGGCTGTTGCGATCTGTTGGTTTATGGTAAGTACAGTTAATAATTTACCCTGTTCAATTGTAATCAGAAGGGCCAAAAAATGGACCTCCTTATCCGACACCGTAGAAGTGAATTTCGAATATGGGTTTAGTGTATTTACCCACTCAGTCAGTGAACTAGCTGTAGCCAAGGGGCCTTGCCATACAACCAAGATGTCGTCAATGTACCGCCGCCACAATTTTATGTTATTGGTGAAAGGATTAGAAGCTGGCAAAATGAATTGTTTTTCAAAGTTATACATATAGAGGCATGCCAAGCTGGGAGCAAAGGTGCTTCCCATGCTAGTACCTCTAATCTGATGATAAAATTGATCTTCAAATCAAAATAAATTTTCTTTCATTGCTAATGTGGCGCATTGCATGATAAATGCAATGGGTGACGTCAAATTGTCACTATTGCGCTGTAGTAGAGATTCCACTACCTGTAAAGTTGCATCTTGGGGTATATTAGTATAGAGAGCCTCCACGTCCATAGTAATTAGTGCTTGGACATCTACTGTGTTATTAATAGTCTCGATCAGATTTAATACGTCTTTAGTGTCTTGTAAATAAGTGGAGGAGCCCTTTACAAGTGGTTGTAGAAAGTGATCGCAAAAGATCGATAGGGGCTCGAGGATTAAACCAATCCCTTACACAATTGGTCGCCCCGGAGGGAGTTGTGTTCCCTTCTGGATTTTAGGTAAGCAATAGAAATAGGGAGTTACCGGATTGGTTCCATCTAGGAAAGAAGCTTCTTTTGGGGTGATCCATTCAATGTTGGATGCCTCTGAGATCATAACCCTTATCTGAGTTTGAAGTTTCGAGGTAGGGTCATGCGGAATCAAGGCATAGTAGGTCTCATCCCCTAGCAAGCGCAAATATTCCTTGCGATAGTCGTCAGTGTTCATTATAACAATAGCGCCTCCCTTGTCAGCTTGTTTTATAACGACGGAATTATCGTTAGACAGTCCTTCAAGAGCCTTCCTCTCGTTAGTCGAAATGTTAATGAAGGGATGTTGCGGGCATATGGATGTGAGGTCCGCAAGAACAGGTTTTTCAAATGTTTGAACTTCGTAGGGGACAGCCGACAGGGGGTATCAAATGTTGACCTGGGTCTAAGCCCAGAGTCCCCCAGTGTGCTATTCACTGGGCGGTCGTCAAAGTAGAATTGTAGCCGGATTTTGTGAAAAAATTGTGAAAGTTCACAATTAAGTCGAAATAAATCTTCAGATGGAGTAGGGACAAACCCTAAACCTCGATTAAGTGCTGTTATCTCAATGTCCGTGAGAGTTCTTGTGGAAAGGATCACTACTAAGTTTTCGGGGGCTGGTGCTTGCCCTGGCTCCTGGTGACCATTTGTGGTTCTTCTCTGGACCATTGCACACGTTTGCCTCTGCCTCTTCTTCTGCCTCTGCCCCGGCCTTGGCCTAAAAAAGGCATGAATGGGATCATGGGGCGAGGTTGATAGAATGGATATGGTGGTTGCCAAGGCATTTGGTGGCTGCCTGGGAACTGAGGATAATTATAGAAGGGTTGAGAGAGAGTGCTCTCATCTGTACTCCATCCATCTGAGGACGAACTGTTGCTATTATTGCGGGGCTTTCTGGGGTAGGACTGTGACTCATCTGAAGAACGTGATTGTGTGTCAAAATCGTCTTGAATATAGGGATATATCTTTTCCCTACTGAATCTAGTGATATCCTTTTGGAGTTTAGACATTTTCTGGTTAGTCAAGAATTCTTTGGTTTCATTTAATTCCACATTTATCTCCACTAAACGGCTCTTGAAGGCAGCTAGGGTCACAGTGGTTTTTAAGGTGCCTTCAAGGAGATTGATTTGAATAGCGATGGAATCTGCTAGACGTTTGGAAGTGTAGATGATAAGGACTAGCCAGTCCCTGGTACACTTCCAAGCAATCTGGGCCCAGTCTTTTCTAAATGCTAAGTCTTGAAGAAAGATCCTGGGCATGTTGGAAACTAATAGGCCATTAGGGGCGATATTGGCTCTTAGGTATTCAGTCATTATGGTTCCGTGCATGATGGTCTTGATCAAATCGCGTTTCAGGGTGGACAATTTGTCCCAATCCTCTTTCAAACTGCCTTCCGTGATACTCCATTGCGCTCTCCTTATGACTTTACAATTACTGTCAGAAATCTGTGCTGCTGTACGTCGTTCCTAAAGCGTGGTCATAGAGAAGGATTGACAATTCAATTATCAGCCTCAAAGCATGTGCAAACCCATCCACTTGCCACAATAATGCGCCTCTGACAACCCAGTCACAAATATTGCTCAAAATGAGCCACCTTTGTGCATACAAGATAAGAGTCTTGCGACCCTTAGTGGTAACCTTTTCTGAAATTCAAAAACAACATCACAGAGTGAACAACCTAAGGAGTCATAGCTGAAAACCTCAGATATATTCCTGGAGACTCTACAAAGCTATGACTTGTACACAAGTTTATTTGCCAAAATTATCCCACTTCCTAAAATTTAAGATTCTGACAAAAAACTGACTGCATGCAACCTTACCACACTTTCTCTGTAAAATAAATATATACTTATATCCCCACACAAAGTAATTGAATTCATCTGCCATATTCAGAGTAGACCATACATAAACACTGAGGGCCTCATTACGACTTCCGTGGTCCGACTGTCAGACCGCCAAAGCCACAGAGATGAGGCCACTGTCAAGTTGTGGCCTCACCCCCATCGTATTAAGATGTTTCCACCAGGCTGGCCAGTGTAAATGTCATATTATGACATTTCTGCCAGTCTGCCCAGCAGAAACAGTGTGGCTGCTTTGGCTTTGCACACCAACACTGTCAGAATGTGCACTGTCTGCACAGCAAAGCAGACATGGTCGTGGGCAATGGAGGCCCCTCCGTGGTCCCCAGCACTGTCTTTCTGCCAGCCTTTCCATGGCAGTGCAGCCGCCTTGGAAAGGCTGGCTGAAAGTGAAGTTGTGATCAGCACAGTGGTGCTGCCATGGCCTCTGCCGTGGCGGACCATGATTTTGACCACTGCCACCCCAAGTCACCCCAGAAAAATTCCTGTTTCACAGATGACGAATTAAGAGTCATGGTAGATTAAATCATTAGAGTAGTGCAAACAAATATTCGGAGCCCAAGTCCAGGAAACTACTATCGCAAGGAAAATGGAAATGTGGCAAAGGATAGCCAACAGAGTGAATTCTGTAGGCACCTCCCAATGTGCAAGGGACGACATCAGGAAGAGGTGGAACAACCTCAGGGAGAAGGTACATTCCATGGCATCCAGACACCAGCTTCAGGTCCTGAAGACTGGGGTTGGTCCCCCAGTTCTCCCCTACAACTCACATCATGGGAGAAGATCTAGGCCACCCTGAATCCTGAGGGCTTGATAGGAATACCTGGGGGAGTGGAGATGTGTAAGTCACAAAATAAAGGACGTCACCTAAATGTATAATCATGCGTGAACACTGATCACTTTTAGCCACATTCACTGTCCTACCACTCACCAGCCCAGTCACCACCTGTCCAAAGACTACTGTCTGCCATCTTACATGGGAACTAAACTCACTTAAAGGGGAGCAACATCTCTGTATACTATGTGTAGCACAGGGAATGACAGCACCACACTTCCCAGCAGGTACTGTTCTACTATCACAAAAACCAGAACATTGTACCACACTCAAATTTACCTAGTTCTGCATATCCCTAGTGAACAGTACTCACCTGAGATGAGGGCAACTGTACAGTGTGTGGGAGTAGGACAGGCCCTGACAGGAATGCCAAGGACAGGGGGCAATATTAGTGTTATCTCCCCAGCCAACACAATGTACCCAGATACAAAGCACCCTTCTCCCTCTACTCACACATTGAACTTTACTCACCTGAGAGAAGGACAGCTTTACAGTGTTTGGGAGTAGGACAGGCACTGACAGGAATGCCAAGGCCAGGGGCCAATATTAGTGTTATTCCCCTAGCCAACACAGTGTTCCCTTCTACAAAACACACTTCTTCCCACCCATTCAACTGTACTTACCTCAGAGGAGGACATCTGTACAGTGTATGTGATACAGGGAGTGGAATGGCTGGAACTCATAGGACAGTCCTTTACTCTCACTCCAAGCAACAGTCCATTGTATACATACCAACATACAATTTCTTGGGTATTCACATACGAAGTGTACACACCTGGGGGAATTACATCAAAAAACTGCATGTAGTACAGGGAGTCTCATGACTGCTAATGCCAGGAGACTCTGTCTAACCAATCTAATGACCCAGCCAACTCTTCACATGTTCAAATATCTGTGTTGGTATACTTGCAATGGAAGTCTACTCACCTCAGCGTATTAACAATGTGAACTGTAAGTTGTGTTTGAGAAATGCCATTATAAATCCAAGGAGGGCCAGGCCATGCAACCTCAAACACCAGGCCAGTGTCCATATGATATTATGTCACTGTCCATGAACTCACTCATGAAGTTGGGAGGGACAAGGATACAGGTCATGATATACCCTGTGGTGTGGCAACACACCCAGATCCATCTTGAGCAGCTATGCCAAGATGAAAATAGTGGTGACAGGAAGGATAGCTCAAAATGTTTGGAAAGAAAATCTAAGACAGATCACAGATACCAAGACGTGTCATCTAAATGGCATTGGCACCAGCCAAATCCATTATGCACAGACCACAGGATGACAACAATAACATATCATCCAAGGTTCTATTACTGTCTGCATAACAGACAACTAGGTCTCAACATGATCCAAACAACATCCTGCCCAACCAGTGTTTTGCCTGCACTGCTGGCAAGATATGAGTCTATGACCATCCCTCCAACAGCCAAAAAATCCAGATAGTCTGAGGCTAGTTTACTGAAATAGAATAGGTATGTAACTCCAATTTCAGGACAATACAAATGCATAATATGTGTACCTGTCACATAAGGCAAAACAGCAAAATCAATGTGAACATGGCCTTAGCCCAATCTGACTGTCAACTATTGGAGGTACATCTCACAATACAACCTGTGACATTGTATCTCTCACATCAACATTTCAGCAGTCACTGCAAATACCATATTCACTGAAGAGACTGCCACTACCCCCATGGATGAAGCCCTCATTGAGGACACCACTCCTGGACCGGTGGACATTGAGGATGGTTCTGGTCCATCCGGGCAACCTGGTCAGACAACACCAGTGAGCCTTAGCCTGACCACATCGACTCTGACAATGAAGGACCTGGAAGTAGTGGAAGGGGGCAGGCTGCACCAAGGGTGCAGGCACGTTGGGGATATGGTGCTTGGGAGGAATGGTGTGGCCCATCAGCAAAAGGCTGCTGTTGATGCCCCTGGCCAGGACACGATCAGCCTGGTCTTGGGAGCCTACCAATATTCTTAAGGCGTGATGGGCCAGGTACTAACCGAACTTGGGGAGGTCAAGGAGGTGCAGAAGGACTTCCATCGGGAAATGCGTGAATAGTGGGAGGCATACAATACCAACATGGCCTCCCTAACAGCAGTGCTGAGGGAAATTGTTAGAAATGGGGTTTCTGGTTGGCAGTCAGTTTGCACTCTATCCAAGCAGAGACCCTCACTCTTGTCAGGGCAATGGAGATGCACACTTAAATAACCTCTGCTCACTCCCTTGGTAGCTTGGCAGAAGCAGTTAGGCTTATCTCAGAGCAATGTGTAAAGTATTATTAATGTTTATTCGGTCTGGATTTAGACCATTGCAATACAATAAAACAATCATACATAGCAAAGATAAGACTCGTGACCATCATTCAAAGATGCCATACAATTTAAGCTAAAAATGCATCTATAAAAACTGTTAAAACCATAGTTTCACACATAAAAACAATCCTAGTAAAAAGAAGAAGAGAAATTCAAACACCAACAGTATACAATATGATGTACTATAAGAATATAAATTGATCCACAATTTTGGGCTGCATTCAATATCAAATAAACTGCACAAAAAAAAAATGTGCAAAATCACCAGCACCCTTGATTAATAATAATTAAGGATAAAATACACAATCCGGAATCCATATCCTAAGGCCCCCCAGAGAGCCTGGGATATTTAAAATTCATACACTGGTTAGGAACATTTTTCCATCAGAATTGAAATACATGACACCTCACACGCCTAAAAATCTGCTAGGCTTGTCCAAGTAAATCTAGTTAGAGTCCCCATCCATAAGCTAAAAAATACCAAATCAACTTAGAGCCCCGATGCTAGGGTGAACCTATAACGAATGGACCATGCTGCAGATAGATATTTGGTAACTGCGCTTACTACCAGCGTAGATGGGTCATATTTGCATATTCTGATAGCATTAGCTCGGTCCTGCAAAAGTAAAATCTTGCACAAAGGAAGGATCCACCTTCCTCTGGGGCTCTTATAAAGGGGGCAAAAGAACAACACGTGCTTGGGTTATTCCTTGCATCAATGGCAGTTTATGCATCTATCAGTCGTAGGATTGCTTGTCGACCAACGGGCCATGAAACTGTTAACAGGTAAGATGCCATATCTTAGCTGGAGGAATAGGGCGCAAGCACGTGCAGGTATGGGGAGGTCCATGAAATTCTCGGGCCGGGGTTCATGTTTAACCTGCAGAAACTCTGCAGTTAACCGGCCTACCCCATTGCGGTGGAAAAGCTCATCGTTAGTTTTCCCCCAGAACCTCCCTTTAACCAATTGTCTAGCATTGGTAGGGATCAACTCAGGGTACTTCCAATAATGGGGGAAACATAACTTATCCCAGGCAGATTTCATCTCCCTCAACCAAAGGATTTTTTCCCAACCCTGCGAAGATGTTATGAGATCTCTTATTGCCACCCTAAATGGTTCGAGTTCATCCGTTTTCCACATTCAAATCCAGTATAAAAGCGGTCTCAAACCTGCTGTGTCTTTGGTACTAATTAGACCTAGATCGAATCTGAGAGGGATCATTGGTGTGCCCTTCCCTAACCTGGATACATGTCTCAGAAAATGATTTTCTTTGGTTTGTAAAATATCCAGTTGTCTGTCGGAGCCCCAGAGTTCTGCTCCGTACAGAGCCACAACACGGATTTGGACTTTGTAAATCTCAGAGATTGGGTTCAATGGGGGACTCACTACAGCTCTAGCCTTGCATTCTAGTGCCCCGCTTCTTTGGCTTATAATGAGTGCCCCTTTTCGAATGGCTGCCTCCCATCTGCCAGAGTCCATTAGCCTAATGCCTACATAATCAAACTCTGAGGCTCTTTCCAGAGGGGTTGAATTCATTACTATTTTTGCACATGATCTCTTTCTCGAGGCACTGAATAACATAACTTTTGTTTTCTTGACATTAACCTCCAGCCCATAATCTCTACAGAAAACACAGAATTGATTGACCAAATTTTGGATTCCCATCGGTGATTTAGCTAACAGGATAGTGTCATCCGCATAAAGCAGGCACGGTATTTTCTTCCCAGCCAGCTTGGGCGAATCGTTGGTGCAATTCTCTAGTTATTGTATGCAATTGTTTATGAATAGGAGGAAGAGGGTAGGGGCTAGAACGCATCCTTGTCTGACTCCTCATTTAATGGCTATTGGGTCTGTCAGCTCACCATCCTTACCACACCTAATTGTTCTCGTGCAGTCAAATAATGAGTTTCAAAAGACCTTTTGGAACACCCATATTAGATAGTGTTGACCACAGCAGGTTTCTAGGCACCAAATCAAATGCAGCTCTGAGGTAAAAAAAAAAACGCATGCAGGTTCCCCCCCACTAGGTCCACATTCTTCCATTTGACTGCTAGGAACCTCAGGGCTTGATCTATGGTGCTAACTGAAGGTCTGAACCCTGCCTGAAGATCAGAGATAGCTTCAGACTCTAAGATCCATTCATCAAGATGGAACAGGACTGGCTTTGCAAAAAAAAATTGGGAGTTGTCAAGTAAACATTTCGGATGGTAGTTGGCAGGATCACTGGGACTATCTTTTTGAAGAGAGGGACTATCTCGGCACCTTATCAAGAGCGCGGGACAGGAGCTCCTGCTGTGACTGCGTTACAGACTAGGTTTAAGTCGGGGCATATACGTCAGGTCTTGTCTTGTATAGGTACCCAGGAATCTTGTCGGGACCTGGGGCCTTTCCCCAGTTCAAAGAAATTATTGCGCTTTAGTTTCAGCTAAAGTGAATTTAATAGGGGTGGTCCCGGCAATCAAGCTGTCATCGGGATTCCTAAAGGTGGCTGCGGATGTTCCTTCATATAATCGACCAAAGTGCTCAGCCCACACTCTGGGGAGGATTGAGGTACCAGGCTGGGAGAATGAGTCCCCACTGTTGTCTGCTATCAATTTCCAGAACCTGGAGATATCATTTACTTTTGCAGACTCCAGGATGGCTGCCCATCTAGACTCCTCCCAACTCCTACACGCCCTACAACATTCCTGTTTGTAATCCTTCCTTGCTTGTTTTATATGCTCTGCGTGACCCCCTCGCAGGGCTCTCAATAACTTGTGCTGGGCTTCCCTGCATGAGTTGCTAAACCACCCTGCGCAGCGCTTCTTTCTAGGTTTCCTAGCAATCTCTTTAGGTAAAAATACTTTAAAGAGTTAAACAGTTCGGTATGAGATGCTAGAAGCCCATCACCGTCCTCTAAATACCAAAGCATAAGCTCCATTTGATCTGCTAATAAGCTATATATTGATGTGAGGGAACCAAGAGAGGTGTTAACAGACTCCCATTTAACATTACGTCTGTTATTCGTTATAGCAAGCTGTTGGGCATGTGCCTTAGGGTGGGAAACTTCGAGCAAGGGCAGCAGACCCCTGGTCGATAAAATCAGTGGATCATGGTCACTTTCTTCTTGATCTAACACCGTCATGTCAATCATGTGCCCCCACAAACGGATGTCAAATAAGATGTAATCAATCTGACTCCTGTGAGCTCCACACCTGAAAGTATGGTGAGACTTAACGTCAGAGCAGGAGCCACCATTACAAGCTCGAAGACAATGTGTTAGTGTAATGTCTACAACTTGATGGGCTATTCTCTTCATCCTCGGTCTTTTACTCGACACTAGTTGGGGGATGGCCCAATAGGCATCCTCTTCTTTTTATAATTCTTGGGCCAGAGGATAGGGCTCGAAGGTAACGTTAAAATCCCCTGCAATTAAGATGAAATGAGAGGAAGTATTGCTGTGGAGGAAGCTATCCAATATGGTCAGAGCATTAGACTCATAAATGCTGCCCGCGCTCCTATTATAGATGTTGATTAATAGGAGGGGTCTCTCCTTAAGTGTCAGTACTCTTAAGGCCTGTAGATCAGGACAACCCATATCTACTACTTCAAACTGGCACTTGAGAGAGCAACTTAGCCATATGAGCAGCCCGCCCGAGGGTCTCCCAGAGGTCACCTTACGCGCTGGTACCCAGTAGGTTTTGAAACTAGATCTATATTGGGGCCCCAATGCCTATGTTTCTTGAAAGAGACATATCTGATGTTCGTCTATGAATTGGCCCCATTCTGGGATTTGCATTTTGTTCTCCAACCCTGCTATGTTCCAGCTAAGAACAGTATCTAATGCATCTGTTTTTTCTTGACGAGCTTCGCCCGGGGGTTGCGCTCTGCTAGAAGTAATACAACTAGAAAGTTTAATATCCCTCAAGGACCTAACTGGGCTACTTGGTCTGGCATAACCCTTTATTTTATTGCCCTGGACATTGCTCACCCCACTAGGATCGGAGCTAAACGTATTCATATTCAGTGACTTGGCAAGGGAAATAAACCCAGGGTTGCAGATTGCGCTTACTGCAAGGGTTCCCCCCTCTTCACTGGCTCCTGAAAAGGTATTCTCAATAATTCCCGAATTGCAGGGATCGATCGGGGTGGATGGTGTGGTCTGCTCAATCTCAGGGCTACTCGGTCATGCACCCCGTAGACTATTTCTTAGTCAATCTACCTCAGAGAGGGAAAATGAGGAGGGTCTGTGGCCTAGCTCCGGGGCAGACTGTAGCTGGACACAGGGGAAGCCTCTATGCGCCGTTAGCAGCTCACTGTTAGCTGCTGTAACTGCTGGAGGATAGAATACTTGGAGTCTACACAGAGAAATTTGCCCTACTAGGGGATAGGGTCTACGTGCATTTGAAAAGAGCTGCTGAACAAGAGCAGGTGAGTTGAAATTAATGACAATACAGTCCCCCATACCAAGCTTCTCCAACGAACCCACCCAGCTCACCCTCCTCACCATCAAAATTGAGGGTACCATGTGAAATGCGAATCTAGCATAAGCATGTAGCCAGTGTATAACCTTATTTTTCAGTTCAGTAAATGATTCCGGGATATTGGTTTGGAGTTCAGGAACGTTTGTAATAACGAGAACGTATGGGCATGATTCCGGGGGAAGGTGTAAAGTTCTTAATCTAAAGCCACTGTTAGTCTGCACCATCTCCGGCGAGCCTGATTGATGATGCTCATAAACAGGGTTAGCTGTGCAAACTTTTGTTGCTAAGTCAATACGGGTAGCAGGCCCACCAGTTCCTTTCAGAAGGGGGACAGAGACCTTGGATGCCTTGTCCTTAGGGATAATAACCTCTCTGTCAGTTAAATCCCCCTCATGGTTCTTGGAAAACATTAAACCCCTATTCGTTGGTGCAGGAAAACTGCCATCACTGGTACGAGGAAGGCTCATGTCGGGGGGGAATGAGATTGGAAGTCTGCCTGGAGAGAGGTGGCCAACGACTGGGTCCTAATAAATCCTTCCAATTTCTCCTCAATCGCTTTGAGGCGAGCTGCTATAGGCTGGAGCATCTTAGTAAACTCTTCTTTAATGGATTCCGTTAAAGGTCAATTTCCGGTCGTCTGCTGGCTCTTTCTTGGGGATTTGTAGTGCCATCATTCCCAGAAACAGGGCACAGGTTAGGGGGGCTCGAAATACGAGTTTGTTTGTTCCTTATAATGGTCTCCCTTCGTTTCCTTTTCCCTTTATTATTGGGATCTACAAAGGAATGGGACCCACCCTTAGAAGGGCCCAGAGTTGGCAGCATCAATACAGGTGGTACAGTGGAATCATCCAGGGCTTCGACTGAGTGTTCCTGACAGTTTCTAGGGGGGATAGAGGGAGAGATGACCAATGTAGTTTGTGAGTCTGATGACTGTGGTGGCTGTAGGGCTTGACAGCTAGAGGCCGAGAGTATTGGGGCAGTTAAGCGGCGCTGGACCATTTCTATCTCTTTTTCTAATGCTCCAACGGCCTTTTGAAGAAATACGTCTAAGGTTTTGTTGTTGCCATGTTTATCCTGGGCTCCCGCCCCCTTCCGTCTGCCCATCCTTTCTCCTTATTTCGGCCGACTTCACACTTGATCTGCAATCTCCTCACTCGTGCTCCTGCTTAAACACAGTAAGCCCATTTATTCCCGCAGCTGGGGCCCTAATTGCACACAACAGTGGGGCACCTGACCTGCAGTGGACTTGAAACTCCCCAAACCACGCTGTTGTCGATCTGGCTTCAAATTGCTGTGCCCAAGAATGAGGAATAAAGAGATGTGGCCCAGCCCGGCCTCCTCCGGTCGCTGACGGGCGCAGGACGGGCCCGCCCTTGGCCCGGGCTTCACCCGGGCACGTCCCGCAAAGGGGGCGTGCGAGAAAGTTTAAAGGGGCCTCTGGTCCCGCCCCTGCTGCTCCTGCGATAGCGCATCCCACGAGGCAAGTGGGTGCGCGAGAAAGTTTAAAGGGGCTTCTGGTCCCGCCCCTGCTGCTCCTGCGATAGCGCGTCCCGCGAGGAAAGCGGGCGCCCAAGAAAGTTTAAAGGGGCCTCTGGTCCCGCTCCTGCTGCTCCTGCGATAGCACGTCCCCCGAGGCAAGCGGGAGCGCAAGAAAGTTTAAAGGGGCCTCTGGTCCCGCCCCTGCTGATCCTGCGATAGCGCGTCCCGCGAGGCAAGCGGGAGCGCGATAAAGTTTAAAGGGGCCTCTGGTCCCGCCCCTGCTGCTCCTGCGATAGCGCGTCCCGCGAGGCAAGCGGGCACGTGAGAAAGTTTAAAGGGGCCTCTGGTCCCGCCCCTGCTGCTCCTGCGATAGCGCGTCCCGCAAGGCAAGCGGGAGCGCGAGAAAGTTTAAAGGGGCCTCTGGTCCCGCCCCTGCTGCTCCTGCGATAGCGCGTCCCGCGAGGCAAGCGGGCGCGTGAGAAAGTTTAAAGGGGCCTCTGGTCCCGCCCCTGCTGCTCCTGCGATAGCGCATCCCGCGAGGCATGCGTGCGTGCAAGAAAGTTCAAAGGGGCCTCTGGTCCCACCCCTGCTGCTCCTGCGATAGCGCGTCCAATGTGTAAAGTATTTGTACCAACATACACAGTAGTACAGTGAAAACTCTCCAACATGGGCTCTACACCAGTTTAGAAAAATATGCAATATTTACCTAAATCAAATAAGGCCAGAATGACAAACATCCAACATGCACAAGTAAAATAAAAAAGAGTCTTACTCCATAGAGAACAATGGAAATGTTGTATTTACACAAGTACCTAGTTTGCATTAAAAAAAAGCTGCACGGGCGAGCGTGTGTCAGAAAAGTCATCGATGTACCGATTCCTTACTCGCAAGTGAGACCTTATGTTGTTTCTTCTCTGGTCGGGTAGGGGATGCATCATTTTTCTCTCCCGCAAGGAAGTGATGCATCGATTTCCTGACAGGGCACCTCGAATCCACTCAGGTTCACGATTTTTGATGCCCAACAATGTTGCGGAGAAATGCTGCCGCACAGTGATGGAAAACCACACTTTGTGGGGTTTGTGTCATTTTCATCAACCGCAACCGGGTGTTATGTCGTTTCTTCAGCTGCGATGCAAGTGATGCATCGATTCTCCAGCTGAGATGCAGCGGGTGTGTCGATTTCAGCTGCCAGGTGGGTGGCGCATCATTTTTACAGTCATGTTGCAGGTGGTGAGTCAAAATGTTCCCCACACGGCTATCTGTGCGTGGATTCGGTCCTTATTCTCCCAGGTTCAACTTTTTAGGACCCTGGGATTGGTTAGGGCACCACTTGCCAGGGCAGGAGTCTCAGCAGAGAGACCAGGTGCTGGCAGAGGTAGTTTTTGATGCCCCTGAAACTTCAAAATAGGAGGCACGCTCAGTCCAAGGCCCTGGAGATTCTTCACAAGCAGGAATATACCACAAAGTCCCGAAGCAGCAACTGCAGGCCAACCCAGCAAAGCACAGCCTCAGACAAAGGGGCAGTACATCTCCTCCACCTCTTCAGTTCTTCTCCTTGGCAGAGGTTCCTCTTAAATCCAGAAGTAATCAGAAAATCTGGTGTTTTGGGTCCACTACTTATACCTCTTTCTGCTTTTGAGGTAGGCAAACTTCAAAGGAAAGTCTCTGTTGTTCACAAAATCCTTCCTTGCTCAGGCCTGGCTCCAGACCCACAACAGGGGGTTGGAGACTGCTTTGTGTGAGGGCAGGCACAGCCCATTAAGGTGTAAGTGATCACGCCTCCCTCCACTCCAGCCCAGATGGCCCATCAGGATATGCAGGCTAAACACCAGCTCCTTTTGTGCCACAGTCTAGAGGGGATTCACAAACAGCCCAACTGCCAGTCTGACCCAGACAAGGAATACACAAGCAGGCAGAGTCACAGAACAGGTTAAGCAAGAAAATGCCCACTTTCTAAAAGTGACATTTTCAAACTGACAATCTAAAAACCAACTTTCCCAAAATAAGTATTTTAAAATTGTGAGTTTAAGGACCCCAAACTCCACATCTCTACCTACTTCCAAAGGAAAATTACACTTAAAAGTTATTTAAAGGTAGCACCCATGTTAACCTATGAGAGAGATGGGCCTTGCAATAGTGAAAACCACATTTGGCAGTATTTCACTGTTAGGATATGTAAAACACATCAGTACATGTCCCATCTTTAACAAACACTGCGCCCTGCCCATGCGGCTACCAAGGTCCTACCTTAGGGGTGCCTTACATATAAAAAGGGAAGGTGTAGGCTTGGCAAGTGGGCACACTTGCCAAGTCGAATTGGCAGTTTAAGAACTGCATACAGAGACACTGCAGTTGCAGGTCTTAGCCATGTTTACAGGGCTACGTTTGGGTGACACAACCAGTGCTGCAGGCCCACTAGTAGCATTGGATTTACAGGCTCTGGGCACCTCTAGTGCACTTTATGAGGGACTTACTAATAAATCAAATTGCCAATCATGAATAAACCAATCACCAATACAATTTATACAGAGAAAAAATACATTTTAGCACTGATTAGCAGTGGTAAAGTGCCCTGAGTCCTAAATCCAACACAAACTGGTCACAAAAAGTAGGAGGAAGGAGGCAAAATGTTTGGGGATAACCCTGCGAAAAGGGCCAGGTCCAATAGACATCAACACTACCCTGAGCAGGGATCGACACAACACTCCACCCCATCCTTTAGTGCATCTATACCAGGCCCTTCATTGGTTCCAGCCACTGGAGGGGAGGCCTTGCCAGGGGAAGCACCCACCTCAGACACCCCTGCCTCTGTTGTTATTGACCCCCCTGCAAGCGAGGACGTCCACCCAATTCTCCAGAAGCTAAGGATGCCAAGACCCCAACCATTGCCAGAAAGTGACCACTTCCTGATGTCATTCCTCTGTGTGCCACAGATTCACTTTGTTGACCGTTCCCTAACCACTTTACATTTTCCATGGTAGTAGGACACTGGACTTTGGACTTTAAATGTTGTGGCTTCTACTTCATTGATTACATCCACCATGACTGATCCCTTCATGTTACTTCTCGCTTTTCAGTGTCTCTGTTATTTTATGCATCTATGTAAATAAATACACCTATCACTAAAACACTGCTTCTACCACTTCTTTTAACTTTCTGAAATGTCGAGTGCTAATCACGTGAAGCACATAAGTAATACATAAGAAGGTAATAGAAGGAGGGCAATGTCACACCAAATGTTTTATTGCACTGTACTGCATATAGGCTGTTAAAATGTCTGGACAGTCATAGCCAAGAACGTCTAAGCCATATTGAGTCAACCCATCTATCCCATATGTATCATCCTCAGACCACATAGGAAAGGGCTTTGCCAGACCTTGCCCCGTAGATTAGGTTAACAGAGCAGTGGATGTTCTCACCAGCATGAGCCTTATCACATACCAAAACCAGATCTGGCAACTTAATTTACACCATGGCACAGACAGAGGGCAATGCAACATTCCGTGACCCTAGGTACTTCCCATTACAATGAACAAGCATCTATTGGAATGTTACCAACATGTGTCAGTGTTGTGGCACAGGCACAATGACCTGCAGTGAGGAAACACATCGACAGCCACAAAAGATCTTACAGGATTGATAGCACGCCTGGTCCTTAGTAAGTAAACTTACAAGGGGACACGTATAGGCTGCTAAACCTTTTGGATCGCATGGAGTATCCTAGTAATCGATGAACATCAATTATCAAGTAATGAATCAATAACCAATAAGAGAATCATTAAGCATGAGACACTTTTATCAACATTTCATGAATAACCACAACTCAATTATACTTTTATCAATTTTATTTCCCTATTAGTTACAATACTAAGTTATCAGATTAGATCAAACTTTATTCAATCAATTTAGAATGAGCTCATTTATGACCACTGTTAGACCTGACAGCCTTAGGGTGCTCACCCCTAACTTTTTGCCTGCCTCCCTCCACTTTTTAGACACTGTTTTTGCTGGTTTTTAGACTCTGCGCACTTTACCACTACTAACCAGTGCTAAAGTGGATATGTTTTCTCCCTTTAAACATGGTAATATTGGATCATACCCAATGGGACTATTTAATTCACTTATAAGTCCCTAGTACTGTGCACTATATGTGCCCAGGGCTTGTAGATTAAATGCTGCTAGTGGGACTGCAGCACTGGTTGTGCCACCCACTTAAGTAGCCCCTTAACTTTGTCTCAGGCCTGCCATTTCAAGGCTGGTGTGTGCAGTTTCACTGCCAGTTCGACTTGGCATTTAAAAGTACTTGCCAAGCCTAAAACTCCCCTTTTTCTACATATAAGACACCCCTAAGTTATGCCCTAGGTAACCTATAGGGCAGGTAGCTGTGTAGGGAAAAGGCAGGGCATGTATCTATGTAGTTTACATGTCCTGGTAGTGTAGAACTCCCAAATTTGTTTTTACACTGCCGTGAGGCCTGCTGTCCTCATAGGCTAACATTGGGGCTCTCCTCATATATTGTTTGAGGGGTAGCTGCTGATCTGCAAGGAGTAGGAATGTCATATTTAATATGGCCAGAATGGGGATACAAAAACCTGCTGACTGGTGAAGCTGGATTTAATATTACTATTTTAGAAATGTCACTTTTAGAAAGTGAGCATTTCTCTGCACTTAAATCTTTCTGTGCCTTACAATCCACGTCTGGCTGGGTTTAGTTGACAGCTCCTTGTGCATTCACTCAGACACACCCCAAACACAGGACGCTCAGCCTCACTTGCATACAACTGCATTTTGAATGGGTCTTCCTGGGCTGGGAGGGTGGAGGGCCTGTTCTCACACAAAGGACTGCCACACCCCCTACTGGGACCCTGGCAGACAGGATTGAACTGAAAGGGGACCTGGTGCACTTCTAAGCCACTCTTTGAAGTCTCCCTCCCCTCAAAGGCACATTTGGGTATATAAACAGGGCCTCTGCCCCTTCTAACTCAGACACTTCCTGGAGAAGAAACTTGTAACCAGAGCCTCCATCCTGCCAACAAGAAATGCCTGGCTGCCCAAAGGACTCACCTGACAGCTTTCTGTGAAGGACTGCTGCCTTACTGTTGCCCAGCTGCCTTGCTGCTCCCTGGCTGTGGTGAAGAAGTGCTCTCCAAGGGCTTGGATAGAGATTGCCTCCTGTTCCCTGAAGTCTCAGGACCAAAAAGACTTCTCTCTTACAACTGGACTCCTTGTGCTGAGAAAAGTCAACACACAGCTTGCTAAAAACGACGCATAGCCTGCCCTGCGGTGAGAAATTCACCGCACTCCGAACCGGAATGACGCAGTGCTTGTGACTTCACTCCTCAAGCCCAGGATTCCACGCACAGACCCCGGGGCATCGGAAAACCCCGCAACCCGAAGAGGATCCACGACCGAGCGTCGGAAATCGCCGCACAGCCATCCCTGCATGGAAACTAAATGACGCATCACCGTGTGTGGCCCGAGAAATCTACGCACACCTCCTTTGTTTCCCCGCTTCTCCTCCTCTGCAGCCCATTGCAGAGATATTTCAGACAAATCAGGTACTTTGTGCTAAAAGAGACTTTGTTTGCTTTAAAAAGACTTAAGACACTTTAAATCATTTTTCAATGATATCTCTATATTTACTTATTGCATCTTTAATCATTTTGACCTGCAAATACCCAGATAAATATTATATGTTTTTCTAAACACTCTGTGGTGTATTTTTGTGGTGATATATTTTGATATTGTATGATTTATTGCACAAATACTTTACACATTTCCTTCTAAGTTAAGCCTGACTGCTCAGTGCCAAACTACCAGAGGTTGGGCACAGGATAATTTGGACTGTGTGTGACTTACCCTGACTAGAGTGAGGGTCCTTGCATGGACGGGGGTAACCTGACTGCCAACCAAAGACCCCATTTCTAACAACCACCAATAACATAATCTAATCAGAACTTGAGAAAACATATGCGCTAATGCTTCAGCATAAGCTAACAAAGATGAATATATTGACATTAATAGCAGAGTTCAGCAATCAGTTTGTCAATCATTTGTCACTGTCACCGTCACCCAAAGAATACCTTACCTAACCCAAATTAGCATTAGCATGTGGGACTTCCTTCGGAAACAATTTAGAACATGAATTTAGAAAACATCTAGCTAAAAGAAAAACTATTTAAATAGCGCAGTTGGTACCTAGAAAGGAAAGGCACAAAAGTTAACAGTCACTTTGTCATAGCTACCTATCCACAGAATGGATCAGCAACAAAGTCAGTCTTCGTCTTCAGGTCATCAATCGATCAGCAATGCATCAGGCTCTCAAGAGCATGAGCCCAATGACAGAATCTCAAATCGCATCTTCTGACATCATCAATTCACCCCTCGCATCTGAAGATTTTGCCCTTCGTCATGACTTTTTATCCATCGCCCGAACTCCTAATTGGTCAGTCAATCACCAGTTATTACCCTAACCAATAATATTATTTTTGCAAATCTATGAATTCTAATATTACGCCGTTCTCAGTTCTTTGATTGGTTCACTGTATGATGTCCTCATCGAAAATGTTGCATCTTCTTCTTTAGTCAGTGCTTCTATTGCTCAAGTCCTGGGAAAGTACATTGAGTCTGTCTTACACCAAAGTTGTTACAAATCCTAGTCCCTCATCTCATGTTCATCGGTACATTGCAGAAAACTTTAGCAAAGCAGATTTTATTAACACAGGTGGTCAAGGTTAGTTCAACACGTTTGCCTTCCTCCAGTGTGCTCCAATAATTCAACTTCTGCATGAGGCCTGGCAACTAGGCCATAACTTCGGCTGAGTTAACTCAACAATATAATGCAAAACATAGGTTATACATCTTAATATGACATACTACTACATTATTTTTGTTCATTTTCAATATTTTATGCATTTTTAATCTTTTTAGTACAAGTTCGTATAAGTTGGCTGTCACTCTCCGTGGGCACATTTTAAAACGTGCACATTAATTTTTCTACAATTAATTTCTCTTATTTACTTTTGCGTTATTCAAAACATGTAAACATTCATTAATAATTTCTAATTAGCATATCTGCTTCAACAGTCCCTCCTCTGATGACTAAATATGTCATCACACCATTCACAATTCGGTTTCTGCTGTAGTTTGTCTCCTTCTCAAATCTTCTCTATAGAATCTTTCACTGTTTCATTCTTCCCTCCTTTGATTATTTTTAAACCTTTTCAACTTAATCTTTTGACACAATTTACATGAGCCCCATAATCCTAATATGCAAGCAATCACAATTAATATTCCCTGTGTAATTGTTAATAATACTCCATTCCAAATTTGACTAAGCCATTTTTTCCACTGAAGCAAATCCTTTTCCAACATTTTCCCAAACACCTGGTTTCTTCAATTCCTTTAAGTCCTTACTTGAGTTAGTCATGTTAGTAAGGAAATCTCTTATCTTCTTACTATTGTTAGGGATATCTGAACAACAATACTTAGAATTAATCATGTTACAGACTCCGCCGTCTTTCGCTAAAAGAAAGTCTAAAGCAAGCCTATTTTGAAGCGTCATTGCTCTATCCTCAGCTAATTCATTATCTACCAGGAGTATTGCTCCTGTAAAGTTTGTCAGCATGTTATCCACAATAGTAGACAACTTTCGTATTTTGATTGAATTCAGGATGACTCCCACTGAAGGAATCACTGCACCAAAGATATCTCCCACAGCTGCAGAAGAGGTTTCCCTCCTCTGTCACTTATGATGTAATTCAGCCAATTTCGGAAACTTCTTCAAATCATCTATCCGATAAATCTTTGGGAAAACTATTCCCAAATAGCATGTCCCATACCATCCTCTTGGAAGACGGTAATAAGCATTGAGTCCACAAATATAATAAATCGCAGGGTACTGACCATTCAGCATAAAAGTCCACTTACTCTGAAACAAGAACACATGCCTACATTCATCTGTTCCCACAAATAAAGTGTCAGTGCATGATTTTGGCTTGTATATACATAGCTTCCCTACATGTAATGCATCTAGTGCTAATTTTCCTTGCGTTTTAATAGCAGTATAAGCATAATCATTCTTGTAAGTCCTTTTCTTTAAACCTTTTTCTAATTTATTTTTAATGCCTTTCTTCTATCATCTGTATGCTCTATGAAGCTCTTCTCTAAAGGTGTAAGTAAGCACGTTAGGTTGTTTCGAAGAGCATAGGCTGTTCCAACTGTTAGTGTAGGCTCGAAGAATCTTTTAACTAGTACTAGGTCATGCTCTCTGACTACTTTACTCAGATTTCCAATAATTTGAACAAATGAAAACACGACATCATGATTGGAATAAAAATACTGTATGTACTCTTGGTTATAGAACCTTGTTAGTAGCAAGCTGCAGCTTATTCCATAGGATAATGATAAACTGTTGTACGTAACTCCTTCCTCTACTAGCAAATTTGCGTACACACAAGACAATCCTTTGCATCCATCCTTTCAACATACTCACTCAACAAGCGATAGAAGAAAGCTCTCCTTGAGAAGTGCGCTGTGTCAGGAGGAGGCGGCGTCTGAGGCCAAGGGCAGGAGCCCTTTAAATTTGACTTTGCGCTCCTGCGGGAAGCGCGCTGTGTCAGGAGGAGGCGGCGTCTGAGGCCTGCTACCGTTGGAAGCGCGCTGTGTCAGGAGGAGGCGGCGTCTGAGGCCAAGGGCAGGAGCCCTTTAAATTTGACTTTGCGCTCCCGCTACCGCGGGAAGTGCGCTGTGTCAGGAGGAGGCGGCGTCTGAGGCCAAGGGCAGGAGCCCTTTAAATTTGACTTTGCGCTCCTGCTACCGCGGGAAGCACGCTGTGTCAGGAGGAGGTGGCATCTGAGGCCAAGGGCAGGAGCCCTTTAAATTTGACTTCGCGCTCCCGCTACCGCGGGACGCGCGAGGGCGGCGCCCGGGCCAAGCCCGGGCCAAGGGCGGGACGGTCTTGTGCACGTCATCGCCCGTTAGAGGCTGGGCTGGGCCACCCCTCTTTCGTTTCCTGTGGAGGGTGACTATATATATTTGCTAATACTTGGAGTATATTTGGAGTTTTACAGTGGGCTTTTAATAGTTTTTAATTTTTACTTATTAGATAGCTTCGCTTGTTGCTTTGCTGTATGAAACTTTTTCACTGAAAAATGGGCAGGAAAGAGGTCCGTTAACTGGTACATTGGGGGGTGGTGGGGCGGTGGTAGACAGGGTAATGGCACCACCACATTGGATTCCTTCCTCGCAAGAGCGGTCAGGGTTGTAACAAAGGAAATCGATTTGGCAGTGAGGAGGTTATCCATGGAATTGGAGGACTGGCGTCAGGCCCCAATTGATAGTAGTCCTCAGGAGGGCGTGGATGTGGAGGTGGCTTATCCGGGGGGGGACCAAGGTCCGGCTATGGCGTCTGCTGAGCCTGTTCAGGCTGAGCCAACAGAGACAATAGAGACAATAGAGGGTCCTGGTGGCCAAGGCCCCTCCAGAAGAAGAAAAATACTTTTATTATCTTCTCCCCCGGCCTGCCCCGTGGCTAAATGTAGCCCTCCCCCGAGGAAAAAAAAGGTCTTAAAGAAAATGATGCCCAAGTCGAAAACACCTCTCTTGGAACTCCCTAAGGGTACGAGCAGTGACCCTGCACCTTGCCAGCATCTGGGTTGTGATGTAACTATTTTATTGTCAAAATTTCAGGAAATGATCCAGGAGATTTTGTCCCCTGTTGTGGCAAAATTATCGGCCATAGAAAAAGCAGTTTCTCTGATATGTGTGCAAGGAAGCCAAGGGAGGCACTGTGCAGGTGGTTGTGTGGCCCCGACCAGGCGATTTCATTCTAGTGAGGAGTTGTTCCTGCCGGAGGAAGCTGCGGGGTCCTTGGGGCCTCTGGGAAAAACATCTCAGCTATTGGCTAATCCTATAAATTCTGGGGGTCAGGGTGCTCGCGTTGAGATTGCCCCGGCTGCACCGACTTCTCTACTAAGGGCTGATAGGACTGTTAATAGGCTTAGTTGTAGTAGGCAGCCTGATCCTGAATCTGTGGAAGATGGGGGGGTCGGCCAACAGCTGGTTGGGAATGATAATCTGAATCCGCTGACAATTAGGCCTTCATTGGCTTGTTTGGATCTCCCCCCAGCTTGTGCCCCCTACGTGGTGGTGTTGACGAATGTACCTGCTCTTGCTCCTGGGGTAACTGAGTCTACGGCCCAACTCACAAATAAGGCGGGATATTGGTTGAGTAAGAACTGTGATTTTTCGTGTAAGGATTTTAAGGATATTCTGTTTTCCAGAAGAATTGGTTGGGTCGGGCCCAAAAATAAGGTGGGGAATGAAGATTGTATTATTATAAATGTTAGATATTCTGCCCTGACTCAAAGGCTCCTCTCTTCTTACCGTCCTGCTGTTCTAAGAGCAGGTACAATAGGTATGGTCCCTCTGGGTTATTTTTATGACCACATGCGATTGAGTGTTGGGGCTTCTCTTGGCATTGGTAGGAATCCCCCCCTCGGTCAGAATAACTTGCAGGCAACTAGCAGAAGAACTGTCACCAACAGTAACTTATGTTTGGAAGGGGTGGATTGACAATGCGCCGAGACCCGTACTACGCAGGAAGAGGTGCCTCCACAGTGTAATCTTATTTCATGGAATATTGGGGGTATGATGCCAGGTTATCTGATCAGGCGTGGGTTAGGTGTGTGGTTAACTATGATGTTATCATGCTTCAGGAAACCTGGTCGGAGGGGATGTCTGTGTGGGATGGGTATGACAGATTTGCAATTCCAGCTGTGCAGTCTCTTGGTGGCCACTCGAAAGGTGGCCTGGTTACCCTAATACGCCTCTCTACGATAGTGGGTGCTTTTCAAATTAACTGCAACCACCAGGGTATATTGCTGGTATGGGTAATTTTTTCCAATAACTTTAATGTTTTGCTGGTAAACTTTTATAATGCTGTGTGGGATGTGGGGTGCCAAATTGGGACCCTGTTCTCCATTCTTCAGGTTCTGAAATATAGAATGGAGGAGGTGGGGCTGGAATTCTGTGCTATTGTCTCTGGAGATTTTAATGCTAAGTTGGGAAGGCTCAGCACTGTGGTTAATCCCCTTATGTGTGACTGCAAGGATTATTTAGTGGATGGTCTGCAGGATCCAGAGGCAGGGTTCTTATTAAGGAACTTAGGAAGATGGGCCTTCTGAATTTTTGTGATATAGAAGCAGTAGGCACTCACCAACTCCCAACCTATTTGGGAAGAGGGTCTGGAACCACTATTGATTATATTTTTGTGTCTCCACCTATGAAAGATCTGGTGATCGGGGTGAGGTGCTAGGGGAGTGTTTTGGTGATCATAATCCCCTTATAGTGTCCTTTAAACTCCCTGGGGCCCTACGTAAATTAGGACGAGGTGGGACTGTAGCAGTGGAGATAAGGGACCAGGGTAGGCGGCTTGGGTGAAACAAGTAGATTCCCAAAAAGTTGTAGGAAGGGTGGTGGGGGAAAATTTACATCTACTTATGGAAACATTCTTGACAGAGGCTCCCAATCCTAACACTGTTATGGATGCAATAACAGTAGTAAATGCAGCAGTAAGAGACTGTCTATTCTCAGTAGGCAGCCACCCCAGTAAATGCAAATGTGGCTGGTTTGACAAGGCCTGCTATGATGCAAGGGCAAACCTGAAGATGGCCACTAAGAAACATCCTAGAGATTGGGTCCTCGTAAAAGAAGCCAGAATTAAGTATAAAAGGGCCCTGAGGGATAGCAAGCTAAAACATAAAGATAAAGCCTGGGAAGAGTTAGAGCGTGCCATAGCTCTGAAGGATCCTGGCTTGTTTTGGAAGGTGGTAAATAGAGGTTCCTTTAGAACAGAAACATCTGAGGGCCTTGGCTGTAACATCGCCCTGGAGGCCTGGGTAATTCACTTTTGTAGAATTTTTGAGGGTACTCCCCTAAGAAATAACCTGGATAACGAGTATGATATGGCCCCTAACCTAGCAATTAGGTTTTCGCTCCAGGAGGTTATTGATGCGATACAGAGTAGCGCTAGTAATAAAGCTCCGGGCCCGGATTCGATCCCTATGGATTTGTATAAATCTAACCCCCAGTTATGGGTACCTATTCTCTTAAATGTTCTCAATGCAGCAGTTACTGTGGGCATTCCTGCCTCTTGGGGATTGGCCTGTATTGTCCCAGTGTTTAAAAAGGGCGATCAAAATGATCCCAAGTCTTATCGCCCTATTTCTCTCCTGGACTCTTTTGCGAAGATCCTGTGACGGATTATTTTAAGGCGTCTGGAGGCCTGGATGATAGGAAATTATATTTTAAGCCGGGACCAGTATGGCTTTAGGGAAGGCCTCGGTACGCGAGAACAATGTCTTAACCTATTGATGATGATCGGTAAATACACGCAGGCCAGGAAAGGTACCCTCTATCTTGCTTTTATGGACCTTAGCTGTGCCTTTGACAAGGTGAACCGGTCTATATTGTGGGAGAGGTTAAATCAGCTAGTGTTGGATCCTAATATTGTAGAGCTGCTCCGGTATCTCCACTCTGGAATGGTTGCAAATGTGAGGGTGAGGCCTAATGGTGAATGCTCAGAGCCCTTTAAGCTTTCAAAGGGTGTGCGCCAGGGGTGTGTTCTGGCTCCTACTTTGTTCCTTCTATATACAAATGGACTGTCTGATTTTTTTGATGGAACATTGTAGGGATGTCCCAAGGGTGAATGGAATTGATATCCCTGTGCTGACGTGCGCGGATGACGCGGTCCTTATGGCCTGCACTATGAATGGTCTCCGGGAAATAGTTAGAGCTTACGTCTCCTTTATGTCAGCTTTGGGTTTAGAGATCAATTTTAAGAAATCACATTTTATGGTTTGCGGAAGACCCTTGAGTAGGGTGGGGGAGCTAAGGATGGAGGATCAAATTATTAGCAGGGTCCATGAGTTCCCATATTTAGGGGTTATTTTTGATGAGAAAGGATCTTGAATACACTGTATTGCCAGAAGGGGTGTGCTTTTTCATGCAACAGTTGGTGTGACTTTTGACTTTGCTGTAAGGGTAGGTAGTAAACCTATCAAGCCTTTGCTTGAAATCTATAGGCGGAAATGTCTCCCTGTCCTGCTGTATGGTGCGGCACTTTGGGGGTATAGGGATACCCGAGCCCTTACGGTAGAAGAAAATCGGTTCTGTAGAAGGCTATTGGGAGTTGGACAAAATATCCCTGGTGTTTGCCTTCATCTGGAACGGGAGCTTGACTTTGTGCAGGACACTATCCAGTTGGCTCCCCTTCTGTTTTGGATCTCAATCTGGAGTAACGAACATGCCACTCTTAATAGTGATATTTTAAGGGATTGTTTGGCTTGCAACAATGCAAAGAATATTCCCTGGCTGACGCACATAAGGAAGATGGCCCATGATCTGGGGCGGCCGGATTTGTTTGATTATCCTGAGGGCCTGACTAGTCGTGATAAGAAATGGGTTAAGGATAATTTTCAGAGAATCCAGGAGACCAAGAGGGAGGGGGAGGTTTTAGGGAAAAAATCGATGAGGGATTTTATCATGCTAAAGATGTGTGTGGATCCTGAGCGCTATCTCTTAGAGATAAAGGATGTTAGGGAAAGGTCTCTTATAACTCGATTCCGTTTGGGGATCATTAGAAGCAACCTGTGTTTCCCGTTTGGTCAGCATGGGGAAAAATCGATCAGACCCTGCCCCTGTGATGGGGTGTCCCAACAGACCTTGTCCCATTTTACATTGGTTTGTGTTTTTTATGCACCGTTTAGAACTCGATTTTTATTACCTCTCCTAAGGCCTAAGGGTTTAGTGCAATATCGTCCTGCTTTTATGTGGTTGCAAATGGCCTCAGATGTATTGGTGTGGAAGGGCCTGGGATCATTCCTGAAGGGAGCTATTACTTGGCGTAATAATGTAGAGTTTTTAGAATGAATTCTTTTAGCTTATTGTGTTTATGAATGAGGTTCTATATGTTTATATTCTTGATGGGTGTTTTTATTGTATATGGTTTTAATGTTATATTAACAAATGTATTGGTGATGATTTGTTTTAATGGATGAATTTTTTCATACCGAATAAAGTCTTCTTCTTCTATCTCCTTGAGCATTAGTACAATCATGCAAATATTTCTCATCTAACTTAAACTTCTCCAAAGCCGTTAGTATAGTAGTTTCAGGAGCAGAAGTATGAGTGACTCGCTTCACATTAAGAACAGACATTCCCACAATCACCACAATAAACAAGATTCCACACATAATTGCCAATCCAACACTCATATATCTACAGCGTCTATCATTTCTACCTTTGATTATTTAGCTCAGCCATGATCTGTAATGAATCAGAAAGCAGAAGTAACTCTTTTATAAGGTGCAGTAAAAATCAAAAATAAGCAAAAAATTATTCTCTCACAGTTCAGTTTCACATCCAGGAACCCTTTTCCTTTGTCAAAATCGATTAGCAGCTTGTCATATCTAGTTTTATGTCAAATTATGTAACCAATGTCTCTTTTGGTTTATTTTTAATAGTCTCCTTTAGGTTTTTTGGATTTAGCTCAACAAATCAATTCTTTGTTTACCTTCAGGTTACATCAAAGTACTGGCTCAGAACTTCTCCATCAAAACAAAAGGACATAAACTCGTGTTGCTATTCATTAGTAGTTGCATACGCCCATTCAGGACCTGCGTAACGTCGACTTGCAATTCTCTTTCTTTTCAACCCTCGATTACCACTCAATTCTTCTTTTCTTGTGGTATCTACTTCTTCCTCTTTTGTTTCATTTATGACCAATTCTTTTCTTTTCCCTATTTGCGATTCAGGCCAATTATCTCCTTTTATCGATCCTTCTGTTAATAGTCTTCTCAGGATTGGACTCTTCTCCTTCTCTTTCTCTATGGTGGTTTCTCTTGATGGACCTGCAACGGGCTCAGGAGGAGTCTAATCACCTTGACTTTGATCTGTCTCAACTCTTTCCCCCTCTTGGTCTGGCACTTGCTCTGTTTGCTTTTCAACACCGTCTGCTTCTGGGAGGACCCCTTCTGTGATAGGTTCTCCTGCTGAATTTGTTGAGATTGATTCTTCCGCACCCTCCTGTAACTCTTCACCTTTGTCTCTTGCAGGGGTAATCGAACCATCTTCCACAAGCTCTTGTTCAGTTTCAGGCTCTCTTGGGTTTTTTCTGGTTCAGGTGCAGCAACCTGTTTCGCTGTTGTTGGTGCTCTCAACAATACTTCTTCATGGTCCACTGGACATACCACTCTCTTGTGGCTCTAAACACATCTTGCGCACATGTTTCCGGACAATGACACAGTCACCAGCTCTCAGATTGTGCCCTGGATCGTGGATGGGTGGCAGGGTGGTGGACTGCACCTGCTGAGAGAAAGAGCAAACAACATCAGCCAGACCTTTTCAGTAGTCCAACACCATATCATCCGTAATATTCACAAGTGCATTGGCTGGAACTGCTGGTAATCTCATTGCTCTGCCCATGAGTATCTTGTGGGGCGACAGCCCTGTCTTCCTGTCAGGTGTATTAGTCATCGACATCAACACCAAAGGCAATGCATCTGGCCATTTCAGATTCGGAGCTGCACACATCTTTGCAATACTTGATTTCTGTGCTACTAATTCTCGGACACAAGTATCTCAGCTCTTCTTCTGTATAGGATTCTAAACTATTCACCCCCATCGTTCCTTCAACTAGCTCTGTTACATCTTTCAATTCTTGATTTCAAGGTACCATTCATTTGCTCCACCAGTCCTGAGGCTTCAGGGCGGTAACTACAATGAAACATTTGCTCAATGTTTAGTGCTGCACATAAGAGTTTAATCACCTCGTTATTGAAGTGAGTTCCTTATCTGACTCTAAAGAGATCAGAAACCCCAAACGTAATGTCAACTCCCTAGGTAACAACTTTGCTACTGTGAGACTGTCTTTCCTTCTTGTAGGGGAGGCTTCAATCCAGTGACTAAAAACACACAATCACCTTCACGTACTTCAAACCTCCAAACGCAGGCATCTCAATCAAATCCAATTGCGTTCTAATGAATGGACCTCCTGCTCTTCCAATGTGGCTCAAGTTCACCACTGTCTCTTTTCCCACATTTAGCTGCGGACAAATTATACAGCGATGACATATTGCCTCTGCTGCCTGCCTAAATTTGGGATTAAACTAGTCAATCGTGAACAATCTAACCATAGCATCCCTCCCAATGTGTGGCTGACCATGGTAATAACGGGACATTTGTGACAATAAACTATTGGGAAGGACCATCTGACCCTCCTCAGAAACCCAAATTTCATCAGGACGTTGGACACATTTTAATTTGGACCAGAGTCGTTTCTCTTCCTTGTCAACATTATCTTGCAATGTTTTTGACTCTTCCAAAGTATTCATGACTCAATGCAAAACTTGTACATGGGTTATCTTCTTCTGACATCAGTTCGCACTTGTCTTTGAAAGATATACAGTTCAATGTGCAAAACCTTGCAACTTGATCCGCATATCCATTTCCCAGTGAGATGTACTCTTGCGTCTTTTGATGTGCACTGCATTTTACCACGGCAACTTTTTCCGGTAACTGTATTGCATATAGCAATTCTTTTATATTGTCACCTTTTCTTACTGGTGAGCCAGTAGGGGTCAGGAAACCCCTCTGCTCCCACAATTGACCAAAATCATGCACAATTCTAAATCCATATTGGCTGTCAGTGTAGATTATGACTCTCAGTCTCTCAGAAACATAGCATGCTTCAGTAAGAGCTACCAACTCTGCCACTTGTGCAGAATATACACCTCAAACCCCGGAAGCTTCTAATGTATCTGTGATTGTGCATACAGCATATCCTGCTCTCAATGTTCCTGTACCATCTCTCAGACATGAGCTATCAACAAAGTCAATTTGGGCATTTTCTTCCAATTGTGGATCTCTGATATCAGGTCTTGGTTTCGTGCACAATTCAGTTACTTCGAGACAATCATGCTCGATGTCTTCCTCTTTTTCAATCTCAACAGTGTCACTCGGAAGTAATGTTGCCGGATTCAGCACTGCACAATGTTACATTTGGAGTACCTAGGATGCTCTTCTCATACCTTATCAATCTGGCACCAGTCAAACAGTGTGTTTTCATCCTTGTCAGTAAGATCTCAACAGAGTGAGGTATCATTACCGTCAGAGGGTATCCCATCACTACTCCCTCACATTGAGAAAGACTTTGACCAACTGCGGCAACAGCACACAGACAACCTGGTAAAGCTTCTGTGACTGGGTCCAAGGTAGCTGAAAAATAGGCTACTGGGTGATAAGCACCTCCATGGACCTGTGTCAAGACAGACAAAGAACAAGCACCACGTTCAAGAGAAAACAATGTGAATGGCTTTGTATAATCAGGCATTCCCAACGCTGGAGCTCTGCACAAACTCTCTCAACTCAGTAAATACTTTCATCTGGTCCTGGTCTAATGCATCTTTAATCTCCTTATGTGTCAGCTGCTGCAATTCTTTGGCAATCTCAGCAAAATTTGGGATCCACTGTGGCCAATAACCTACAATTCCCAGAAACATCCTCACATCTCTCTGTAAAGTCGGTGGACTTCTCTGCAATATCATTGTAATCCTTTCTCTGGAAATCCTGCTTGACCCCTTCTCAATTTGGTGTCCCAGGTATTTCACTGACTTCTGACAATATTGCAATTTCAAAGGCAACACCTTATGTACACTCATCCCTTGTCTTGGACGTGATCAGTAAGTCATAAATATACTGCACTAGAGTTGATTTGTACGGTAGCTCTTATGACTCCAGATTCTTTTTTAAGATCTGATTGAACAAGGACGGACTCCGTGTACCCTTGAGGAATCCTGCACCAGCTGTAGACTCTGTCTAGGTATTTGAAACTAAAAAGAAACTGACTGTCCTCATGGAGAGGCACAGAAAAGAAAGCTTGTGACAAATCAACCACTGTGAACCACTCAGCTTTGCAAGGAATCTGAAACAGTATCCCTGCTGGGTTCAGAACTACAGGGCAACACTTGACCACCATGTCATTCACTTTTCGCAAGTCTTGCACAATTTGTACTTTCCCACAAGGCTTCTTCAGGCCAATTATCGGTGAAATGCATGGACTGCTCAATACTTCTTTCAATACCCCTTGTTTTGGAAAGTCTCCAATTATCTGCGCCACTCTCATCCGAACATCCTGTGCCATGTTATACTGTGGAAGCTGCGGAAACACTACATTTGGCTTCAAAGTGATCTTACTCGGTTCCACTCCCTTGATGGAACCCACTTCCTTACCTGGCAGGTCCCACACATCTTTCTGTTCTGTTGCTTGCAAATGTGCATGTAATTCTTTCACAGTAAACATCGGGAAAAACTAAATTAACGGGTACTCTTCGTTAACAGTTTCAGTATCAGTTTCAGGAGTTTGTTCTTCCTCATCATCACTATTTGTCTGAACCTCTATTCCAAATAATTGAACATCTGGTTTTGCACAAGTCCCTTCCCAGTAGAGATGCTGGACTTGAGTCACAGACTACAAACTTTTGCAGTCCCTGGAAGTTGCCAATCTCTACCTGTACTGGATCTGTGATCTGATTTATCAGCTGTCTGTTTGCTACCCCCACAACCTGGACTATTCTGCCTGATAGTGGTAAGTTTGGAACTTCTGCACTTCTCACTGTAGAGCGCGTAGCTCCTGTGTCCACTAGAAATGAGACCCTATGACCCATCACCTTTCCTTTTACAAAGGGTCCTCTCTGATCTACCTCTAAGGATGCTGCAAGCATGCATGGCTCTTCATTAGAACTCTCACACATCCATTCTTCGTTTATTTCATTCTTACTATGTAATGGGAATTGGTGCACTGTGTCACGACTTCTGTCTTGTCTCTGTCCCGTGGCCTGCTGAGTAAGCATTACCTGTACTGTTCCATCGGGGCATGAGGTATCTGCATTTGCTGTCTAGGTACCATAGGAACCTGCTGCTGCATTGGTTGCAACTGTGTCATTTGTGCATGCGGCACTTGCACCTGGTTCATGGCTTGAAAATTCTGTACTTGAGTCTGAAAATTTGGATTAAGTCCTCTCATTCTAGGAACTTTCAGAGTTTGAAATGTATTCACATCACCACTTTGCTGTACAGCACCATCCTGCACCATCAACGGACACTCCCGCTTCCAGTGTCTCACGTTTCTGCACAGATGACATGGTAACATCTTTTTCATCCCTTGCACATCATTCTGAACCACTAAAGTACTCAAATCCGGTCCACGATTCAAGTTGACTTCACGACCCCTACCTCTCACTTGAGGTTGGAACATGACAGTTTCCTGCTGCTGCGGCATCTGTTGCAGTAAAGCTTCTTGCACTCCATTTTGAGCTGCCTTAATTTGCATCACCATCGCCTTCTCCTTCAACGTTTTCTGCTTCAACTCAATCTCATCACTACAGTATTTTGCATACTGCAACACCTCATCAATCGGCTTTGCTTGCCAGCAAATCAAATGCCTCTTAATCATCTGACCTATTTCAGGTCTCAACCCTTCTACAAACCTGAACACAAAGAGCAACATATCCTTTGGCTCAATCGCTTCTTTGCCACTGTACTCCTTGAACGCTTTCAGCAATCTCTCATAATAAGTATGTATCCACTCTTTTACTTCCTGCACTGTCCTGTCAATCCTCTGCCAATCAATATTTTAAGGCGAAATCCTCATCTTAGGAAACTCGATCACCTTATAATAATGTTTTATCACTTCAGGTGATGGTGCACCTGGAACTCTATCCCTTTCTGGTTCACTCATTGGCCAATCCACTGCTCTCTTGCACTCAACCCACAAATCAGCTGGAACCACTATCTCCAATAGAGTATTCAAGTCTTCCCACAGACATTTTGAAAGCTTCACAAATCTATCTGTCTGCTGGTACCACTCAACCGGTTTATCTCTCAATTTTTGATAATCATTTGTGAATTACAGAATATCACTCCTGTGCCAAGGTACATGAACAAATCGCCCTCTTGAAATTTCCATCATTGGTAAAATTTTTACTGGATCCTTTTCTTTCTGAGCACCCTCAGATCCTTCTTGTGAATCTCGTTTCCGTTTATCCTTCTTCTTCACCCATCTGCCTTCCCACTTCTCTAATGCTCCCCAAATATGAGCACTCTGCAATAATTCTCTCAGGTGTGCTTTCATCCCTGCTGACCTCATATGTTCAAAATCTTTTGCCTAGAAATCGAACCTGTAGCTCCTTTTTAAATGCTTCATTTTTCTCAATTTCTATGTCATGTTTATCTGCCAGATCTGCCAATTTCTGATGTATCTTGCACACTTCTCTACTAATTCTCAGACACAAGTATCTCAGCTCTTCTTCTGTATAGGATTCTAAACTATTCACTCCCATCGTTCCTTCAACTAGCTCCGTTATCTCTGTAGCCAATCTTATACGATACATCTGTTCTTCACCCTCGGATGTGTTTCGAGGAGTATTAAATCTATCCAACCACTCATTCAATTGCTGTGCTGTCAATCCCTGTAACGAGATGTTACTTGCATTTGGCAATGGCACCTGCTGTACCACTGCACCTGGAGTTTGTGGTGTCAAAAGCTTCAAGCTCTGACTGGTACTCACTCCATTTACCGCATCTGGAAGTGCAAGAAGTGGACTAAGATCCATTAATGATCTAGATCCATCAAAGGTCTGACCCATAGATAATATAACCTGCACATGATCTCTCACCCCCCTCCTCACAAGAGTTTGTGACATTTCACCCTGTTCTCCTGCAATTGGCTTATTCTGTGCAAATAATGGTACCGCTGGACCAACAGTAATCGGTAACGATATTGCATCTGGTGCTGCTCTGACTCACGCATTTTGTGGAAAGGGTACTCCCATGCTCTGATTTATCACTGGTGTCACATTTGACTGTGTCCCTGTCATTGGTGTGAACTTCGGCAAACCCTGTGGCTGTGCTTGAGGCAACAACATTGGAGCTGGCTCAGTCTGAACTAGCATTGGCCTCAGAACCGTTTGCTCCATCGGCGCCATTAAGTTTGAAGTTGGCTCAAGGATTAGTATCTCTGTATCAGTGGTGGGTGCATCTGCGCTTGGACCACCGAAGTAGTCACTGCATTAGGAGTACACTGCACTACCCCTTGTACATGTCCATTTTCTATCTGTACTGGTCCTGCTGTCCCGACCCTTGGTCTGGCAGTTGGAGCAGAACTAGTACTTGGACCCCCTTCCTGCATGGCATATGGTGGAGGTCGGTTCCTCACACCTGAGTAATAAGATCCTCAATATCTGAATCTTCTTCTTCCACATAAGTCTTTTTCTTTTTCTTACCCCCTGATGAACTCTTCTCACCCTTGCTAGTATCCTCTTTCTATTCTGACTCATCTTCTTCTGTAATTGCAAGAAATAACTTAACACCTTGCAATGTCATCATTCTCCACTTTTTCTGTTCCCAATCCCATCTTGCCTCTGCTAGAGACTTCTCTACCTTCCTTATTCTCCTCTGGAATTTAATTTCTTGCTGCTGTCTTGCTATGAGCTCCCAAACCGCTAAAGCCTCAAACTGTGCTGGTCTCGGAAGTGGCTTTGTCTCATATTATGTCATTAGCAACTGATCCAAAATTCTCAAATTAAACATTCCATGCTATGGAAATGCTAAAGCTCCATGTTTCTCTGTGAATTTGCACCACTGCTTTAACCAAAGACATGGCGCTACACCATGCTCCTCCATCACAATATATGCCGGAGAGTTTTCCGGTGGGGTCAGCTCCCCCACTGTCGCCTTAATGTAACTATTGCCCTTCATGGCACTCCTAAACGCTTTGAAAAATGTAATCTTTTCTTTTCTATTTATTCAATTCAATAAGGAAATTACTTTTACTCCCAAGACTCCTTTCACCCGCTTACTCAACCAATTGCCTCTTATGGATGGCTGCCAATCTGCCTGCAACTCTTCTCACTAACCAAACTATCCCAGCGCGGCTCACTCTGATGTCACACTCACACACTGCCACTAACAAAGTCCTGCGGTTTGTCCTCCTGATCTTCAACTCACACGAAACTAATGCAAAATTACTGCGAGCACTAACCAATAACCAATAACCAAAACAAATCAGCTGGTTTATTACAGGAAGGTACACAATCGCTTCAGAGACCTTATGGATTTTCACTGATGGCCCTTTCAGTCATGCAGCTATTCCTCTTTCTTAGTCTCCCACATCCACACGCAAAATTCGGCCCGCAAATTTCACTCTCAACTGATCAATGGTCTGTCCTGGTGCACATAGGACTCGCCAAATCTCAGTTGAAGATTTCCCTTACTCACTTACCTTACACACTGATTTCTTGACCATGCCCGATCAACCTACTAAAGCAGACAGATTACAACATGTAACCAAGTCTCTCCTACACTTGTCAATATACTCCGGAATCTTAGACCACGCAGGGTCCGTACATTACCAACAACCACGTGGACAATTTTTTAGCACAAAGCGCCACACACATATGAAGTTCAGTGACTTCCCTACTCTCATACTACATAGTACGCACACTCCTACTAAACCTCAACTGGAGTACGCAGACCCCTTACTTCCCTCACATACATCACAATTCACCTGCGATTTGCATAAGCCATTGCAAGCGCAACCTACCACTTTCACATTAACACTGGAATGCCAAGAACATACCCATCTTTACTAGCGGGATCCAGGATCTGGGAAAGTCATTTCTGGGTTTAAGGGGACATCATCTTTGCTACAATTGCCATTTCAGAAAAACAAAATTCAAACCTCATAGAATGAATATCTAACCCTAACTTAAACTACCATCGTAACCATCGGTCACCACATAACTAGTTCTCCAAGGAAACTAACCATCAAGCTGCTACCAAAAACTGCTAGCACGCCTGGTCCTTAGTAAGTAAACTTACAAGGGGACGCGTATAGGCCGATGAACCTTTTGGATTGCAAGGAGTATCCTAGCTATGTAATAATCGATGAACATCAATTATCAAGTAATCAATCAATAACCACTAAGAGAATCATTAAGTATGAGGCAATTTTATCAACATTTCATGAATA
This sequence comes from Pleurodeles waltl, assembly GCF_031143425.1. Taxonomy (NCBI): domain Eukaryota; kingdom Metazoa; phylum Chordata; class Amphibia; order Caudata; family Salamandridae; genus Pleurodeles; species Pleurodeles waltl. The sequence continues at coordinate 902,294,104 of NC_090445.1, forward strand.
ACCACAACTCAAATATACGTTTTATCAATTTTATTTCCCTATTAGTTACAATACTAAGGGGGTCATTCTGACCTTGGCGGTCCATGACCGCCATGGCGGAGGGCGGCGGAAGCACCGCCAACAGGCTGGCGGTGCTTCCTGGGCGATTCTACCGCCGCGGTCAGAAAAGGGGAGCCGGTGGTTTCCCGCCGGTTTCCCGCTGGCCCAGGGAATCCGCCATGGCGGTGCTGCTTGCAGCACCGCCATGGGGATTCTGAGCGCCTTCCTGCCAGCCTGTTTCTGGCGGTGTCCACTGCCGGAACCAGGATGGCGGGAACGGCTGCCGTGGGGCCCCTGGGGGCCCCTGCACTGCCCATGCCACTGGCATGGGCAGTGCAGGGGCCCCCTAACAGGGCCCCACAAAGATTTTCACTGTCTGCTGTGCAGACAGTGAAAATCGCGACGGGTGCCACTGCACCCGTCGCACCCCTTCAACTCCGCCGGCTCCATTCCGAGCCGGCTTCATTGTTGAAGGGGCTGTCCCGCTGGGCCGGCCGGCGGTCTTCTGGCGGTCGCCCGCCGTCCCAGCGGGAAAGCCGGAATGTCCGCCACGGTCTTTTGACCGCGGAGCGGTCTTTCGGCGGGAACCGCTTGGCGGGCGGCGACCGCCGCGGTCAGAATGACCGCCTAAGTAATCAGGGTGAGACATGCAAGCTGTCTGGCTTCCAGTCACGAAGTAGGATCGGAGATCTGGGGGAAAATATGGCAGCCGCGTAGGTTGCGGGCCGCGGGACGTCTGCACTCTGGCCAGTTCAGTATCAATGAAGCAGGGAGATTTTGCCGAGTAAGCTGTTAAGCTACAGCGGCAGTACAGGCAGTAGCAGAATGTCAAAATAGATACAAAAAAGCACTGAGGAAATACCTTCGGTGGTGGATTTGTTCTGAGGCTGCTTTCGGTGGCGGAGAGTGGAGCAGGGCTGGAGTCACGTACAAAGAGAGGCACGCCCCTTCTGTGGGTTCGAGCAGCAGCAGGAATTCAGCTCACCAGAGAGGCCGCCTCAAGGATTTCTTTACGGGGCGGCAAGAGGACCAACAGTGGCAGAGGCAACACAGGCTATGAAGAGGCCACAGGCCCCTTGGAGGAGGGATGGAGGCACCAGAAACAAGGTAATGTGTTTCCCCTCTACCCTATAGATGATAATTTTGATAACCTTGGGCCTGTTCCTAGCAGGGAGAGTGGTGTTATGTATGCACATAAGGGACTGAGAGGAAATAAAAGAGAAGGTCTTACTTACTCCCTTAGGACCAGCAGGAGGAATTCCGGAGTTAAGGGAAATTTGGCTTTAGCCCAACCAGCACTCTCTGGTGATTATCTTAAAGCCCCAAGAGACCAAGTCAGATCTGGGAGCAGAGGAGGCAAGGGGAAGGATAAGCCCCTTGTGAAAACTGGGAGCACTCAGTCCAGGACCCTCAAGTTTACCCCCTCGTTAAAGACTTTTTTTTATGTCCGGCCTTCAGGTATGGAGAACTCAGACTCTACGCAGTTTACAGCACAAACACCACAGATACCGTACGGAGGAAAAGGACCTTCGCAAGTCGTTATGAGTGAAGAGGGCAGATATGTTCCTCACACTGATTGTAGTTCTAACAAGCTCCTGCCACCAGAGGTTTTTGAGAATGAGCAATCTCTGAGTGCTGGACCCCCCCAGCAGCTCTCACTAGAAGGCCTAATTATGATTTTGAGTGAAGCCCGCCAGTAGGATAGGATATGTGCCCGCTGCACTTTTTCTATTTTTGTGAGGAATGCCAGTGGCGGACTCCCGGGGGCGAATCTCCTTCTTTGCCCAGTTAAGGAGACAGGATGGGTTTTCCCAGGGTTTTCAGGGGAAAGGGTGGTGGTGGTGGTGGTGGTGAGTTTGGTGGGGGGGAGGGGGGCTGAGCACTCGGTGGCAAGCAGAGGGTAAAAAATAAAATAAAAAAAAAAAGGAAAGTCCTCATCTAGTAAGGTATTGGCAAAATATGGGGGGAGCATATCAGCTACACCCAACGAGGCACATAGATGCTACCGGCAAATGAGTTACAACTTCTATCCTGGAATGTTAATGGCTTAAGGGTAAAGTGCAGGCAGAGAAGATTGATGCAGTACCTGAGGGACGCCCACGCAAATGTTTTAATTCTGCAAGGGACACATCTGTCTGGCGAAGAATGCACAGAATTATTTAGTCCTTGTAGATGGCTTCAGCAGTCTCTAAGTTCTACGCAGGCTTGGGGGAGGAAGGGAGTTGCTATTTTAGTTAGAAACCACCCCAATGTTGCCTTTCAGGGGGGCCAATGGATAAGTAGGGTAGGTGGGCAATTGGAAGGCTGCTGGCTTTTGAACAGGCTTTTACTATAGTAGGATAATATGGACCTAATAGGGATGATCTTTCGCCTTTGTTGGATCTCTTCCAGCATTTATTAGAGTATCCCGATCCCATTATTTGGATGGGGGACTTCAATGTGGTATTGAATTACCATTTAGATAGGTCTTCAGGCAATAGGGCAAGAATTAATTAAAAAATGCGGCCAAAGTATTGGTGATGATGTCTCAATTGGGGTTGCATGATATTGGGAGAGAGAGGATGGGCCATAAATGAGGGTATACGTATGAAAATAAAAAATACAGGCATCAGTCTAGGATAGACCATGCCATATTTGATGGGAGACTGAGAGATCAGGTCGAGGAGGTAGCGCATGTTGCGGCTCATATGACGGACCAGTCAGTAGTAATCCTTAATATCCGGTTGCAGGCAAGGGATATTCAGAGTAGGTGAACGTTGGAAAGGAGTCTATTGCTAGATGAGAAATTAGTAGCAGACCTAAGAATGGAAATAGATGAGTTTTTTAGCATTAATTCTGGATCAGCAGCACCTGCTATTGTTTGGGATACGTTCAAGGCCTTCCTGAGAGGTAGACTGATAAGAGCATCTTATAAAGGAGAGAATGCAGGCCTAGAACATCGACTATGTCATGCAGAGCAAGAGTAGAGAGCCTTGAATTTCGAAAGAGAGAGGGCTGAAGACCTAAATAGGTTGTGCTGGGATTTAAGGCAGGATTTGTTAGCCATAGTGGATAATAGAATAAAAGCAAGGGTTGAAACTAATAAAGCCGCCTAGTTTGAATATGGAGAAAACTGTGGCAAACTACTGGCTTGGAAAATAAGGACGAACCAAGTTAGGAATAAGGTGTGTGAGTTCTATGGTAGGAAACCAGGGGAGATTCGTAGAAGTACAAGGGAAGTCAGGGAAGTCATCAGGGACTATTACAAGGAGTTATACTCCGAGAAATTGCCGATATCTCCAGAGATAGTGAAATGTTGGTTAAAAGACCTTTATCTCCCGGCCCAGGAGGAAGAGGACAACAACGGTTTAAATGAACGGATAGGCCAGGGTGAAATAGAGCGAGTCATGCAGTCAGTTAAGCTAGTGAAGGCGCCTGGCCCAGACGGCTTACCTTTCTAAATATATAGAACACTAGGGGGTAGTTTTCTTAAGCATTTGGTGGACGTATGTAATTAACATCTTGGAAGAAAGTAGTCCATTACCTCCCTCTTGGAGGGAGGCAATCATTACTCTAATTTTGAAACTAGGGAAAGGCCCCAGGAGTTGTGATTCATGCAGACCGATGTCTTTGTTGAACTGCGACTATAAAATCTTCACTAAACTTTTGGCGGATAGGCTGGGGAGGGTCCTGGGTAGTCTTATCCAGGGTGACCAAAAGGGCTTTTTTAAAAATAGGTATTTGCAGGAACTGACCCATAGCTTAATAGCATCGGTAGACTTAGCCCATGCTTGCAAGGAACCCTTAGCGTTGATTACAATTGATGCCACTAAGGCTTTTGACAGGGTGAACTGGGTCTATCTGGATACTCTTTGCCAAGCTTTCAATCTTGGAGAGAAGTTTATAAAAGTTTTGCAGAAGATCTACCACAACCCGATTGCTAGAGTGTTGGTAAATGGTTCATCAACGCGTCCCTTTAAAATTAAAAGATAAACAGGCAGGGGTGTCCATTCTCTCCGCTTATTCAATTTGTATATAGATCCTTTTGCTTGTAAGATTAGAAGAGAACAGAGGATACCCCAGTTTACATGCGGGGTGGTGTAGGAAGGTAGCCTTGTATGCATATCACTTGATGATTTACACCACCGACCTCCAAAAAACCTTACCGATTTTAGACGAACAGACAAATGGGTTTGGGCAGATTGCGGGATATGCAGTTAACAAGGAAAAAACAGAAATTATGGCATGGAATATGCAGACGGAGGGTATTCCAATCAAGAATGAGATGAAGTATTTAGGAATTACGATAACTCAGAATATAGCAAACATAGCTGAAGTTAACTTTCAGAGAATTATGAGGGAGTCGTGCAAACTAATGAAAACTCGGTCCAACCTACCCCTCACAATCTTTGGAAGGACTAACTTGGTCAAAATGATTATACTACCCAAACATTTGTTTATCTTGAATGCAATTCCTTTAAAGTACAATAAAGAGTGGTTTAATAAACTACAGGGTAAAATCAGCAGCTTTATCTGGGCCTCTAAAGGGTACGTATTTCATGAAAGAAATTGAGGAGGAAGAAGAAAGAAGGGGGGATAGTGATCCCAGACCTCCATCTCTATGCCAAATACTTTTAAAAAGTTAGGTTTAGAATCATGCAGGATGCCGCAAAGCTGTGGTTTGCAATAAGGAAGGCTACAAACTGTATTACAGCCAACATGCTCCACTTTGGGATTCCTCAGGCTCACCGGCCTGGTCTAGGGATGTTCTGGCCAAGCCATTAAAGAAGCAAGCATTAGGTGTTGGGGGCAAGGACGGGAAGCTGATCCCATTTGAAGATTTGGATGCAGTGGCTGAGGGAAAATTAGCTTGATTCAAGTATCACCAAATCACAAGGTGGGGGAGGAATGTGAAGGAGGAAATAGGGGTTTCAAAACAGGATATAAGAACTACTCCACCAGCGTAAACCCCGGAAGAACGACTTGGCGAGATGGTATTAGTCATTAATGGAAGTCATAGATGGAGAATTTAATATGCCAGAGGAGATTTGGAAAGAACGCCTCCCAGGACCATTGGTTAAAGACTTATGGCAAGTATCTACAGCTCTTTTGTATTCCACAGTTAAGCCTTCCCACTTAAGAAGGAATCATTTGTTTTCAATTCACAGAGCTTTTGGACCCCGGAGAAGCTTTCCAAATGTATGCAGGGTAATTCAATTATTTGTAAGAAGTTTGGTTTGGCCTTAGCAGACGAAGGTCACATGTATTGGGAGTGCCCGCAGCTGCTCCGGTTCTGGAAAGAGGTCAGTGAAACAATTAATAGCATGTTATCAATCACATGCCAGGTAAGCCTTTCAGTGGTTATCTTTGGGTGTCTTCCTGGCTCAGAAGGGCTGAATAGGAATCACGCTAAACTACTTTTTTACATGCTTCTGCTGGTCAGGAGGGAGATTTGTAAGAAGTGGGTTTGCACTTCCCCCCCACTATACTGAGTGGATTGATGCCCTGGTGCACAGTATGACTTTGGACTTAGGTACTAGCAAGAAGGAAAGTAAGAAAAATTTGTTTTGGGCTCCATTAAAAAGGTGGCAGGAAAAACACAATGGCAGGCCTCAAGGGCTCGGGGGGACACCCATTAGAGATAAGAGCCGGAAATTGGGTTGTCTCCGGACGGGTGCCTGAAAGGGTAGCTCGCCTTGCGGTATATTGACCTATGCGAAGAGGCCCCTAGGATGATATTGGGCAAGCTAAATGGGTAGATGAGGACTAGTAAAAAAATAAATAAATACTAAGTTATCAAGTTAGATCAAACTTTATTCAATCAATTCAGAATTAGCTCATTAATGACCACCAATAGCATAATCTAATCAGAACTTGAGAAAACATATATTCTAATGCTTCAACATAAGCTAACAAAGATGAATATATCGACATTCATAGCAGAGTTCAGCAATCAGCTCGTCAGTCATTTGTCACTGTCAGCGTCACCCAAAGAATACCTTACATAACCCAAATTAGCATTAGCATGTGGGACTTCATGCGTAAACAATTTAGAACATGAATTTAGAAAACATCTAGCTAAAAGAAAAACTATTTAAGGTTCAGTTGGTAGCTAGAAAGAAAAGGCACAAAAGTTAACAGTCACATTGTCATAGCTACCTATCCACAGAATGGATCAGCAACAAAGTCAGTTTTCGTCTTCAGGTCATCAATCGATCAGCAACGCATCAGGCTCTCAAGATCATGAGCCCAATGACAGAATCTCGAATTGCATCTTCTGACATCATCAATTCACCCCTCACCTCTGAAGATTTTGCCCTTTGTCATGGCATTTTGGTTTTCCAGTCCATCCCCGAATTCCTAATTGGTCAGTCAATCACCAGTTATTACCCTAACCAATAATATTATTTTTTCAAATCTATGAATTCTAATATTACGCCATTCTCAGTTCATTGATTGGTTCACTGTACAATGTCCTAATCATCCGGCTCATCAGGTATCGAAAATGTTGCATCTTCTTCTCTAGTCAGTGCTTCTATTGTTCATCACCATAGTTGTTACATATCCTAGTCCCTCTTCTCCTGTTCATCAGTACATTGCAGAAAACTCTTGCAAAGCAGATTTTATTAACACAAGTGGTCAGGGTTAGTTCAAAATGTTTGCTTTCTTCCAGTGTTCTCTAATAATTCAGCTTCTGCATGAGGCCTGGCAACTAGGCTACAACTTCGGCTAAGTTAACTCTACAATATAATGCAAAACATATGTTACACATCTTAATATGACATACTACTAGATTATTTTTGTTCATTTTCAATATTTTATGCATTTTTAATAATTTTAGTAAAAGTTCGTATAAGCTGGCTGTCACTCTCCGTGGACACATTTTAAAACGTACACATACATTCATTTTTCTACAATTAATTTCTCTTATTACCTTTTTGTTATTCAAAACACGTAAACATTCATTAATACTTTCTAATTAGCATATCTCCTTCAACAGGATCAATGTCAACAGAGTGTAAAGGTAGAATGCATGGATTGCACAGGATGACAGGTTGCAACACACAAAAGACCACTGGACCAACACACCACAGCAAACAAGTGTGTTGTGTATTTCAGATTCCTACCCATCCACTATCCAGGCTGCATGGGAACAGGACTCACACAACCTATATCTTTGACCAACATTACCTAAATCAATCCATGTCCACTTCAGATGTCAGACCAGCAACAGCTACCTTCTAATGACACAACTCTGAAATGCCCAAATGAGGATGGCATGATGAACACACCAGGAAGACAGAATAAAATGCAAGGAATTCAGGCAGGTGAAGGCATACATATGACCCAATTATCATTTCAAACTTTAGTTGATCTAATGACAAGAAATGAGAACGAGCCAAACAAAGCAGATCATCAAGGGACTCACATGTTAAAGTCTGACTTAGCTTGCAAACCTTGACTGTATAATGCATACCATGAGATGCTCTGTCTCTTGTAAAATGAGATACTCTACTTAACACATCCTGATCCCTACAGTTCCCCATACAGTCACAGTAATCACATAATATCGCACACTTACACTCAAATGAAGTAGTGAGTGATGAGTTCAGTCTGCACGTTTCTACCTTCATCCTCATCACTGTCATCCTCACTTGGCATTTCAGGAGGCTCACCTGGTGGAACTGCCAGCGCCCCCTCATCTGGAATATATGGGCTATTTCTCCTCGGGACAATGTTGTGGAGCATGCAGCAGCCCACAATTTTCTTACACACTTTTCTAGTTGAGAAGAGGAGGGCTCCACCAGTCTTGTCCATGCAATGAAATCTGGCTTTCAGGAGCCCGAAAGCCTGCTCCACAACATGCTGTGTCCTTCAATGAGCCTTGTTGAAGTGAACAACCCCCGGCCTAGTTGGGTTCCTCACCTGTGTTAACAAACATAAACCTTTTGGGCATGCAGAGTCTTCTGTAAGGTTATGCGACATGTGCAACCATGAGTCCCAAGCATTGTCTCTCTAGCAGCAGACATAGAATACATACAAATAGAACATATGTGACTTACCAACCAGCCAGACCCTCTCTGGGTACAGTCGTGTCATCAGCTGTGGAATAGCTCTGTTCTGCATGATGAAGGCATCATGGATTGAACCTGGATAACAGGCACAGACCTGGGAAATGTAGAGGTCCGCCAAACAAACAGCCTGGACAATGATTGAATAGAAGTTCTTCCTGTTCCAATAGACGTGTTCATTTCCATGCGGTGGAACCAAGGCTACATTTGTACCATCAATGTCTCCCATCACATGTGAGATGTGTGCCAAACCAGAGAAGTCAGCCTTCACAAAATCCTCACATTGTGGAAACCCAATGTTGCTGTCCAGGTTTTCCAACATTATTGAGTTTACATCCTTCAAGACCAGAGTGAACGTAGGCTGGGACATCCCAGTAGACAGGGCCTCTGTATTTTGGAAGGAATTGTGGCCAGGAAATTCAGCACAGCCATGACTTGAGTGATGAGTGGTATGCTGTTTGGGTGAATGATGGCAGGCATCAGATCTGGCTCCAACTAAGATCCACAATTGTTTGCCTATCCAGGCAGTATATCTGGATGATGTGCCTATCTTCCATTGCCTGAAGATCTGCTAGTGGAAGGTACACAGGAGGTTGTCTGATCCTTCCCCTCCCAGGGTAACTATGTAGGACAAAAGTAGAATATAGTAATCATTCAATGTGTCTCTTACTAGGTACACAATGTATGTCATAGACGAACAGTGACATGGCATGTGTGTTGCAGAGGACATAATACACAGTACACATCACCACTTTCAATTACACAGAAGTAACACATTTCCCCCTTGCATTTCTACAAATGTGTACACATCATCTATCTGGACAGCAACAATATGTGCAAGTGGCTTGCCACTCGGACTGTGAATTAATGCCTCAAAACTGACACTGGGGCCTGTGTCTCTAATTATGCTGTCACAAGTGCTTGGCGTCATACCAAAATGATGTCAAATTTGATTGACCTACATGACAGGACAAGACCAGCACTCATAATTCACCAGAACAACATATTCGGATTTGTGACACATCTAAAACAGCTAAAAATGGCATAGCATGCCTCTAAAATGACGGCTGCCTGACTTACTCCACTGGACATTAGGAACGGCGAACCACCAACAGAAATCGTTATTGCAGTAGGTGGATGCTAAACAGTGACCAAAGCCATAGGTTAATGTTCCTGCCAGTGGCGGTATTGGGCCAATGGCTGTGTCCACAAGAGACGGTCATGTACATGGTGGACATGACCACCATGTTCTGAAAAATCCCTCACTTGACTCCTGATCCTGCTGCCACCAAGACCTCCACTACCTGAGCTGCTGTGTACCGCATTGGGAAGCAATCATGCCACATTAAAAAGGTGATAGGGCCCTGCCTTCTCCCTGGAGGAGCTGGAGAAGTTTGTGGAGGAGGTCCTACCCCTGTATGAACACCTCTATGGTGCACCAGAGGAACAGAGAAGTGCCCCATATGACAGTTTTCTCTGTACTTTGACATATCTTACCTTTACATATAAACCAGTGAAGGAGGTAGAAAGAAGCTGTCTCTAAGGTTCACTCAGCTTCTTTTGCCCAAACACTAATAACCAAAAGAAGTGAACCCTCATACCATATTATTCCAGGCCCTCTGAGGTCTTTCTCAACAGACCTGCAACCACGTATTCTACCCTCAATGGTGAATGTTACCACCCTGTGGTGATTTCATGGGTAGCATCATCACGGGGTCTCCATTCACTTCAGTATCCCGTTATCCAAATTAACTGAAGAATATCTCAGTGAGGAGGTGAAACAATGTGAGTTAAAATTACCTCATATCCTAAATTCCTATTTACGAGTTCACTTGAATCCAGTTGCACTGTGAGCCCATCCATCACTTGTTCTTTTTTCAATTGTTGCCCTAAGTGGGATGGGTTACCCAGACGTGGGTCCCGTGCTCCCCATGCTACTGGAGTCAAGCCAGCCTGGCTGAGGAGAGATGATACCCTGAAACTGGTCCCAAGATGGTTGTTTCCAGTCCAGGGAATACCTGCCCTGGTAGTTCAGGCTCAACTGTTCCCATGGGGAACAGGGTCATGACTGATTTGCATCTGGCTGGGTGCAAACTGGAATGGCATGGATGGATTTAGGCCCAGATCTCTGTTCTGGGGTGAATGTTTGACATTGTTCATCATTCCATCCATCACTTGTTCTTTTTCAACTTTTAGAATGTTGGCATTTTCTTGCATTAGCCATTTGGTGCCTGCTGCCTATCTCTGTTCACATGAATGGTTGTAGTTGACAATTGGGCTTTGTGTATTCCTCCTAGAAAGCCTCATACAATGGGAGCTTAGGTATGACAGGATCGGCCATCCCTGGCAGAATGGGAGGGAGGAGCTGGTTCCCGCATCACTTACACCTGATTAGGCTATGTCCTGTCTCCACACAAAGGGCTTAATGAACCTGCATTGTCGCTTCAGCCTGCTTGAAGCCAGGGCAGGGGAGGCAGGGAATACAATGCACTTCAAAGGCACTGTCTAGATATTTCTTCCACCTTCCAGTACCAGAACACCAGGATATAAAAGAAGGTTCTCAGATACCATTACTTCCGTACACTTCTGGTCCTGTGGATACTCTGCCAGAAAGGATTGATGTGCTGCTACACGGAATGCCACTCTGCTGAACTGCTGCTCTGCAAGGAACTAGTGAACTGCTGTGGTGGCCTGCTGTCCTCTTGCCAGGTGAAGAAGAAATTGTCCTGCAACACCATCTTAAACACAGGACCATAGGCTAGTCTCCTGGCATCCTTATAAGAGCCTCAAGAACATAACAGCCTTCCCAACAGTTCCTGGACCATTCTTCAGTGAGTTCCTGGCCCCCAAGAGGTGGCTCTCAAGTCCTGGGCCCTTGGTGTGGCTCTTGAGCTTTTATATTCAACCTTTTGGGTTCTTCGCAACTGCAAACAAGCCTGTTAACACGGAAATGTGTCATTCACACGGAAATTGAGCACAAGGCAACATAAGTCTGTCTTGTTGCACAGCAAGCGTCGATCTCCTGCATGGATCCCCAGGCTGCACCTCCTGCCATACCAATCACCACCAGTGACACACTCCTTGCTCCCAGTGACCTTTTTCCACAAAAACTTGAGAAGGTAAAATTTCAGCAGGACTAATCTGGGACTGTATTCAACCCGTGCTTCTCCGCAGTCGGCTTTAAATTTTTAATTTGACCTGGTCCAGCCTGACCAGTTATTGCCGTTTTTGCACTTTATGCTTTAAGGTGACTCTTCAGTTTATTATTAAAAATTCACAACTCAGATTCCTCTGATTGCACTTAAGTCATTTTGATTGTGTTTTATTTCATATATATTACTCTATTTTTCTAATCTGATGTGGAATATCTTTGTGTGGTGTCTTCACTTGTTTACTTTTTGAAGTGTTGCACAAATACTTTACACATTGCATTTAAGTTAAGCCTGACTGTTCTGTGCCAAGCTACCAGGGGGTGAGCGCAGGTTAATTTGGAATTTGGTTGTGCTTTGCCTTGACTAGGGCTTCTACCCCATTTAACCAGTAACTCACATTCTAACACTGGGATATTTATGTAACTCTACCATACTCCTTATTATGACATTCAACATTGTTCCACTGCTCTAGCAGTACTGCACTGCCCCAGCAGCTGTGCAATACTCCTAAATCCCTAAATGCAGCGGTCTCCTATTTCTCTTTGTATGCTGGGACACAGATAATGCTCTATCATACTCCTAGGGCATAACACACAGTAACTAACACTGCTCTTCCCAAACCGAAACAACTAAGCTTCACAGCTATACTTTTCACTCTCAACCCACATCACTGTGTCTTATTTCATACACAGACATCAAAGCCCCACTCAAAACCTGATAGTGTATAAAAACTCACAGGCTGATTTAAGAAAAGTGGTGCTGCACCCAGTGCTGCACTACTTTCCTTGCGCCCCTTAGTGCCCCTACAGCCACCATGTGTGGGCCGTAATTAAAATACTCTGTAGGAGTAGCACCAAAATGTTGGTGCTACTCCTGGTGAGTACATAGGGGCCCATTGTATTTATTGGCATGCCCCCTTTTAACGCCTGCTCTTAGCAGTCAATAATGTGGCACAAGGGTTTACAAAGTGGTGCAATGCATGCTTTGTGCCACTTATTAAATATGGTGCAGGGAAAAGCCACTTTAGCACTGCCTTAGCATCAAAAGAATGACACTATGGCGGCATTAAGGTGGCACTAGGGCTTCTTAAATCAAGCTCTCAATTTCTCCTTTCACCAAGTGAATGAAAATGCTAAAATGGTTTCACTTTGTAGATCATATGTACTGTGAACCCATAATGAAAGTGAAGTGATTAGAAATACCTGAAACAAGGCATTTTATGAATGTAATGCTGCACCAACCGTAAACTACATGTACACTGATGCAATTAATAAAAGAGCATTGAAACATTCATTCTGATCACTGCAGAAATGTTTGAGATTGTGGGTTGCTGCACTTAAGTAAAACAAATATTCTGGAGCACTATCATGCTTCAGTACCCTACTCCTGCTCCTGTGCAGACCAGCGTAGAAATCCACACCAACGCTTAAAGCCTTCAGGCTAAGCAGTCTCATGAGAGAGGCTGTGCAGGGCCTGGGAGGCTCTACAAGTGTGTTGCACTGAGACACTTTGTCTAATCAGGCTGTACTGTAACAGCTAGAAGTTGTAATTGCACAACCTTAACCCCTTCGCTGCCAGGCCTTTTATCCCTCCTGTGCCAAGTCTTTATTTTGGCTATTTGTGGCAGTTCACACTTAGGCCCTCATAACTTTTTGTCCACATAAGCTACCTACACCAAATTTGCGTCCTTTTTTTCCACCATCCTAGGGATTCTAGAGGTACCCAGAGTTTGGGGGTTTGCCTAGAGAAGACCAAGATATTAGCCAAAATACAGATAAAATTATATTTTAAAACAAAAAAATGGGAGAAAGGGCTGTAGAAGAAAGCTTGTGTTTTTGTCCTTGAAAATGGCATCAATAAAGGGTTTGCGGTGCTAAAATCACCATCTTCCCAGCTTTCAGGAACAGGCAGACTTGAATCATAAAAAAACATTTTCAACACAATTTTGGCATTTTACTGGGACATGTCCCATTTTTACTATATTTTGGGCTTTCAGCCTCCTTCCAGTTAGTGACAGAAATGGCTATGAGACCAATGCTGGATCCTGGACAGCTAAACATTTCTGAAAAGTAGACAAAATTCTAAATTCAGCTAGGAGTCATTAGTGTAAATCCTTCAAGGTTTTCCTACAGAACGTAACAGCTAACATAAAAAGAATATTGACATTGAGGTGAAAAAAAGAGCCATTTCTGTCCGCGTTTTCTTCTATAACTTTTTCTATCCATGGCAGATTTTTTAAAGCAATATACTGTTACGTCTGCTGGACTCTTCTGGTTGTGGGGATATATAGGGCTTGTAGGTACCCAGAGCCAATAAAGGAGCTGCACCTTGCAATGGGTTTTCATAGTAAACCGGGTATACAGAAATTCATTGGGTGAAATAAAAAGAGTGAAACATTGGTATCAAGGAAACCTTTGTATTTCCAAAATGGGCACAAGATAAGGTATTGAGAAGCAGTGGTTATTTGCACATCTATGAAATCCAGGGTCCTCATACTAGCATGTGAATGACAGGACATTTCTCATATAGATGTATTTTTTACACACTGTCTTACATTTGGAAGGAAAAACTGTAGGAAAAGACAAGGGGAAATAACACTTGTTCTATTTTGTGTTCCACCAAGTCTCCCAATAAAAATGGTACCTCACTTCTGTGGGTAGGTCTAATGCCCGTGACAGGAAACGCACCATGGACACATCATTTTTCCATTGAAATCTTACGTGTTTTTTGCAAAGTGCCTAGCTGTGGATTTTGGCCTTTAGCTCAGCCGGCACCTAAGGAAACCTGCCAAACCTGTGCATTTTTGAAAATTAAACTCCTAGGGGAATCCAGGATGGGGTGACTTGTGGGGCTCTCACCAGGTTCTGTTACCCAGAATCCTTTGCAAAACTCAAAATCTGGTAAAAACAAAGCGTTTTCCTCACATTTCGGTGATAGAAAGTTCTGGAATCTGAGAGGAGCCACAAATTTCCTTACACCGAGAATTCCCCCAAGACGCCTTTGCATTGAAAACTGACATGTTTTTTTGGAAAGCGCCTAGCTGTGGATTTTGGTCTCTAGCTCTGCCGCCCCCTAGGAGAACCTACCAAACCCGTGAATTTTGAAAACTAGACACCTAGGTGAACCCAGGATGGGGAAACTTGTGGTGCTCTCACCAGGTTATGTTACCCAGAATCCTTAGCAAACCTCAAAATTTGACCAAACAAAAGCACCTTTTCCCCACATTTCTGTGTGGGATCACTGCACCAGCAAAAATGTCCAACCACCTAACATTCCCCTCAGTCTCCCAATAAAAATGATACCTCACTTGTGATGGTGGGCCAAGTGCCTGTGACATGGAAGAGCCAAAAACATGTCGAAATTGAGGAGGAACCAAAGCAGGTTCAAAAGGGCAGTTTGAAAAAAAATGTTTTTAGGCTGACAAGAGGGGCAGAATTTTTATCTGTACAGATGTGACAATGCTGGGTGGTAGGAATGTTGTGGATTCCTGCAGATTCCGGAAGGTTCCATCACATAACTGTGGGAAAAATGTGTGATTTCAAGCAAAGTAGGAGGTTTGCAGGGCATTGCAGGTAAGAAACTGGGGTGGGGTGCATGTAAACACACCACCCTGGACTCACCCAGATGTTTAGTTTTTAGATGTGTCTTTTAGATTTTTCTATATGGCAGCGTCCCAAAGTACAAAAAGTGCAGCCCTCACCATTCCAAGTGGGACAATTTTGAGAGTTAGACAAGCTTTCATGGCCCAAATGTAAAACCAAAACCCAAAATAATCAAATGTCCTCTTGCTTGTTGTTGGGATAAGCTCTTTTAGTGTGCAGGGGAAGAGCTGAAAGACTGTTACACCTTCAGTTGGGGTGGGGGCATGACCATACCCATACTGAATGGCAGCCACCACCCCACTATTTTTTTTTATTCCTTGGCATCTAGTAGGCTTTCTGCCCCCACCTCTGGAGCGGATCAGGGGTAATTGCCCCATCTGCCCACCAGTGGGCAGAACAATTTGTCCGCATTTATTTGGGGTTGGGGTATGGCCATATCTCCACCATCTTTTTTTGAGAAAAATTATTTCCTGGTGTCTGGTGGGCTCTCGATGGGCCTTACAAAAATAGGCTGATCTGCCCTTCAAGGGGGCAGAAATGGCCAACAGTATTGTGCCCCCATGGGGAGTGACCCTTGCCCAAGAGGGTGCCCCCCCCTAACAAAACACACACACAAATCCCTGGTGCCTAAGTGGTTTCTCCCCCTCTGGCGGATCAGCCTAATAGGAATAGGCCAATCTGCCCCCAAGGGGGCAGAAATGGCCTAAAATTATTTTGCAACTCAGGGGAGCAAACCTTTCCTAAAGGGTCACTGCCCATCTGTAAAAAAAAAAAAAAAAGTATTTGGTGCCTAGTGGTTTTTTCCCCCCTTGGGGGCATATTGGCCTAAGAAAAATAGGCCAATCTGCCCACAAGAGGGGCAGAAATGGCCTAAAATAAAATTTCCTCTCAGGGGAGCGGCCCTTGCATAAGGGGTCGCTCCCCATTAGTAAAGTATATATATTTTTTTAAATCCCTGGTGCCTAGTGGTTTCTGCCCACCTTGGGGGCAGATCAGCCTAATTAAAACAGACGGATCTGCCCCCAAGAGGGCCAGAAATAGCCTAAAATAAATTTGCCCCCCAAGGGAGCGACCCTTGCCTAAGTGGTTGCTTCCCTTGCTTGAAATTGACAGAAAAGTAAAAAAAAATCCCTGGTGGCTAGTGGTTTCTGCCAAAACAATTTGCACCCCAGGGAGCGACCCTTGCCTAGGGTGATGCTCCCCACTTTCAAAAAATAAAAAAAAAGATTATCCTGGTGTCTGGTGACTTCTGCCCCCGTGGGGGCAGATCGGCCTAAATAAAATAGGCCCATCTGCCCCGGGGAGGGCAGGAAAGGCCTTAAAAAATGCCCCTCCAGGGGAGCGTAACTTGCTCAAGGGATCGCTCCCCTTTGTTGTTGATATAAAATAAAAAAACTCTCTGGTGTCTAGTGGGCATTTCTGCAGCCCAATTGCTTAACAATAGTGCTGCAGAAATGCTCAGAGAGACATGAAAGGAAAGGACTTTCCTTTCCTTTCATGTCTCTCTGCCTGCCCTCATCCCTCGATCTGAAGAGAAAAGCTTTAATTTCTCTTTTGATCATGGTGGCGACCTCTGATGAGGTCAGCGCACGACCACAAGCTGACATCATAAGACGTCACTGAGGGGGTGTGGGTGAAAAGGGAAGCGATTCCCCTTCCATCCCTGCCATCTGGAGGTGTGTAGGAGGCCCATGGGCTGGACCCAGGATGTAATGGTTACGTCTGTGGCGCCTGAGCTCTGCACCACCGGATGTAACCATCACGTCCTTGGCGATCACGCGGGTTAAAGAGTACGAGTAGCTGTCATTTTCTGAAACTTGAGCATTTTGTACATCAAAATGACTCTGTCCCTCTATTCCTGGAGTTGTCTTTGAAGCCAGGGTTTGCACGGGCAGTGGAAGGGGTTGAAAGGACCATCCCAATGGTTGCATTGGCAACCACTGGCGACCCCAAAATACATCCATGACAAGCATAACTCTAAACAATTTTCAAAAGGGCTGTAAGCAAATTTAGATACAGGTGAGATAAAGTTTCTTTATTCATTGGGACTTTAACCCCTCTGAATGAAATATAGTTAAATGTAATGGGCATAGGGTTAAGGAAGCACACAATATACTAATGTCTATTAATTTGCTAAAAGGAGTGCGAGTTAGCAATTAAGGTATGATGTATTTCCACTATAAAACCCCTGCAGGCTATAAGAGATACCTTATAAAGTCACTGAGCCTTTGACTCTGCAAATGCCTGGCAATCTTATCTTGTTAATCTGCCACTGCTTGTAAAGAAGATGAGTTTGGCAGGAAATGTTAAGCAATCTCTCTTGTGTTTACAGCCAGAGGTCAATGACAGGAGTCAGTCTCAATTACTCCTGAGCGAAATTTAAATTACACTGGCATCATGCACATCGTTTTGCAAATGTCATGTTACTACTGTGATGTGAAATTTCTGAACCACTTTGCGTAATTATGCACTATTTACAGCAATAATTTTCAGTGAATGGCATAATCTTCAGAAACAAATCACAGCGACTGCAAGCACACAATAGAACACAATTGTCTGTTGTTTAGGGTTTACATAGTTTTCTACAAAATTTGCATTAACATGACTTTTAGATATAATTTGTCTTGATTTTGACAGGACAGCTGTCAGACTTACTTCTTACAATTTTCATGTAGAGGGATTTGGGTCAGCTCCCTTCTGCTACTGGCTTTCTTTGAGCAGGCTCTTGTAGCCTTTGGCTTGAGGCTTAGTCAATCGCACTTTGGCTCATTCCACTGAAAAATGACCTATTTTTTGTAGGGTATCCCCGTATTTGTGCCCTATCTGTTTTGAGTTGGTTGTAGAACTCTATACACTTTATCCCTGATAAACAGTGGTAGTGTGCCTGTGCTCCCTCTTTTAATATGGTTGAATTGGCATACTCCTAATTGGCATATTTAGCTTGCCTATAAGTTCCAAGAAAATGGTACAGTGCACCCAATGCCTGGAAGCTCAATGCCACTAGTGGATTGCAGCATCTAGTGTGCCATCCATTAGAATGGCAGTGCAAATATGGCTTCAGTCCTACAATTGTAGCCGGACTGGACTAGTTTAAAAACTGCAATTTGACCTGTCCAAATAAAACATTTTGAAACCTTTTCACAATTCTAAACCTTCTTTTCAAATATTAATGTCAACCCTAAGTAGGCCCGAGCCCACATTGGAGGATACATGGTATTTAAAAGTAGGACATGCAAAAAATCAATGTTAATATGACTTTCCAGCGAACTAGCTTCCAAAAGCTATTTTCACTGTAGAAAGGCTGGCTTGCCAATAGAGAATCACTGGGAAGTAGTATTAAATAGCAATTCTGCTACCTCAAACAAGTTGTAAACATGATTCAGCAACTCTTTATAATATTTATCAAAAGTCCAACATAATGGTGCACTTGGATTTTTGATAAGTATTCAAAAAAGTAACTGTTAGAAGTGTGATACCCTTTGTTCCCTTGTTGAAGGATTACAAGTGTTTTAGGTTCTATCACAGAAAAGAGAGGAACAAGCTAGCAGTGAGGTAACTGCAGTTCTATAATTTTCCTATGACGCCATGATAGCTTTTGCGGTCACAGATTTCCTCGCTGCCTAACAGAATTGCGAGCACGATCTTTAAAAAGGCAGTGGCATAAACCCTTCTATTCTAGAGGATTAGTTAATGGCTAATGTAAACCGGTTTTAATACTATTTAGCACGCTTGATTTAGCTTTTTTTTTAATTAAAAAGTTAATCAAAATGTTGGTATACGTAATGGGCACAGTCATAAAATGACCATGCCTTTTCTCGGCTAGTCTTTTCTTACGTGTTGTGACATGTATCTCTTCATGGTTGTACCGTTTAAAATTATTTTACCCATGCTTATGCTTTAGATATTAATATGCTGAGCATGAACTTGATTGCTTCCATTATGGAAATATAGGGTCAGAAGACCGTGATGAACATTGCATTACTTTTGTCAGTGAACGATCACAAGTAGTAATCAACATTTACTATACTGCATTTATAATTCATCATTCATCATATTTGCCATTCAAAATAACTAAATCATAGACCTTACGATTTAAGTTTTATTTATGGTCTGACATTTTTTAAACAACACAAAACTAAAACAATGTAATATTAACACATTAGTCTTTGCCTAGTAACAGTTTTAAGCTTTTGACATTAGCAATAAAGTTGCAGGAATGTTCTCATCAGAAAATGGCCGTGTGCTTCGCTCTGCTGGTCTCGAAGTGTGAAGGTCTCCTTGATTTCTCAGCCCGAAGTTGCACGGATCATTCACTTTGAAAATTAATTTATACGTCTTCATCAATTTTTACATCCTTTCTTTCAAGAAGTGGCAATTCTCGATCCATCATGACAAAATTGCTAGTACTTTTATCTAACTTCATTACTGTTTTCAACATATTTTATATTCCTTTATGTGATATTTCATAATAAATGTCACTTTATATCTGCTTTGGTTCTAAACAAAGGGCACTTTTTAGAATTATACCTGACGCCATGTGAGAACTCGAAACGAGTGATAGATTAATATATGGCCTAACAACTTTCATTTATTATATATACTGTTCATTTAAGCAGTGAGGGTTTATTGCATTATTTAGTTAAAAAAAAGTCCTATTTAGAAATGTAAGTACCAAGAGCTGATAACTATAGGTCAATAAATCACCATTAAAATAAAAAGGACGCAGAAAGTGTCGGACTGGCCTATAGGGCAATCTGGCTTTGCCTGGAGGACTGGTCTGACAGATCAGTGGGCGACCTGTTTTTTCGCTGTTTTTGGGACAGTTTTATGGTCTGTTGGGCTGTATTTTACTGTTGATTTCCATTATAAACCACAAAGGTTGCCTACAGCAAGTACACATGCATGCAGTCTCCAACACCATGGAAAACAGTTGTACAAAGTCTCTTTACCAGTTCAAAACTTATTTACAAATGTGTCCTAGTTTTATTTTGGTGCTCAGTTCTTTTTTCTGCCCCAGTTCAACCCTGATCTTCCTCAATAGGCTCTCTAGGAAAGTCGGTCCTGAAATTCAAAAGGCATTTTCTCTTCGAAAGGCATCCTTGTACATAAGAGGAGTTTCTGATTACTTATCTTTGAAGATCTTGGAAACACTCATATCTACAAGGCCATGCAAAGCCACTTTGCGTGGGTTTACATGGCCTTGTAGATATGGAGTAAGGCAATGCAGCGTAAAGGTGAGAGCAAAAGGTGGGGATGCAGAAGAAACATGAGTATTGAGAAACTTATTGGAGGGCACTAGTGGAGGGAGAAGCTGCAACAGGGAGAGAAAAGGAGGACAAGGGTAGGGGAAGCAATGGGTGGAAGCGCACAGGTCAGCACAGGAAGGAGGAGTTGGAAAAATGATAGAGCGTGGAGAGCAGGGCAAGAGAAGCACACAAAGGAGACAGTTCAAGAAAACATGCAATCTCATGGACTGCCTACAACACAAGAAACAAGCTTTGGCTTAGACAATGGGTTTGGCGTTGGCCACCAGCTTTTTGACAAATCCTATTTTGTTATTGTTTTTACAAAACTTTATTGTTTGGGAAGCTGCTGGGCCCTTACTAAATCCAAAGTGAAAAGTCCAATGGCTAAAATCAAAAGTGTTTTTCTGGTCTCAAAGAAGCACACCTTACAATTGAACACCCAGTACTGAAAGGAACTGTCACACACTCACCTGGTTCCGACTGTCGAGACGATGCTGGACCTCTTATCCCCCAAGAGTGCAGCCCAGGAGCAAGGAGCCCTAAACTCTTAAATCATAGACTGCTCTCGAGGGGAAGTGGATTGGGACAAAATAAGAAAAGATAGACCTGCGGCACCGGTCCTGCTCTGCTGCCTTGTGACACTATGTAAGATGGTGTGCACTTCCTGGACTTTTTGTGTTGGTGTGGATGTAGTGCCCTGGAAATAACAAGAAGAATAGTTAAACAACAGTTCTCAGTATACAAAGAATATGTAGTTATTCAAAATATTATACTCATACAGGCTTCAACACAAGCACTGCATGAGAGCAGGTACAAATCAAGATTTAAGGCTGGAGTTTCTGGCATGCCCAAGAATCATTTTACATTCAGTTATCTGTACAAGTTTGTAAACATATACAATGTACCCTAATTGGTCCTCTCATGTTCTTATTACAGTTTGTCAAGAATTACTGGTGGGTGGCTTTCAGTTCTGATATGTCTGGAATGTTCACTCAAGCTATTGAAAAAAGGCAGTGTCCAATTCCCAGAAAGCACACTTTCTCTATTCAGTCCTGAATCTTATAGACAGTCTTGGGCTTAATCTAAGGAGTAGTGCACACTACCTTGTGATCAGGTACTAATCCTGGTCTCTCCTGCTTAAAACTGGAACCCAGAGGAAGTCTTTGTAGCTGTAGTGCAGGGAGACAAAGAGGAATCACCACACTGGAAGCGACGACAACAGAAGCGCCACCAGCTTCAGGATCACAGGAGCTACAGGAAGGCTTGGGCTGAGGAAGTCTAGAGCACTGGGCGAATCCTGTTGACCCAGGAGGTGATTTCAGGGATGATGCTTGCTTAGGACAGGATTGAGGCCACGCACAGACTCAAGTTTCGGATGACGTTTAAATACTCAGTGGGTCCATTGGTAGACAGGAAGGTTCTAACGGGCCCGGGAAGAGAACACATGTCAGCTAATGTGTTTGACCCTTATTCAAGCAGGTGCAATTAATTAACATTAGCAGGTGGGGACAATTGGTCATGGCAGATGAACCAATAAACACAAGCAGGTGGAAGCAATTAACATTAGCATGTGGGGTCACAGGTCATGGCTGTTGGTACCAATAAATAGAGGCAGGTGGAATCAATTAATGTTAGCAGGTGAAGTCAATAGAGCAATAGGTCATGGCAGTTGGAACCAATAAACAGGAAACACGTCTATTCCTCACAAATGTAAAAAACAAAAAATAAATTGAACAATGGATCAGAATGTTCTAACGGGTTCATGTACTCTGGGGAGGGGCCTGCCAAGGGGTTAAGTGTAGTGGGACCATAAGGCCTGAGGGGTGTTTATCGTAGTGTTACAGGAGGCCATGGAGTGCCACAGAGGAAATACAATATGAGCCCTATGCGTCGGACCCACTGTACTGAGGACGAAAGAGGGGGTTGTGACAGGGACTACTGTGTGTGTGGATGTGCTCCTTGTGAAAGGGGAGCATGCTGTATCTCAAAGTAAAGTCACTCAGTGCCTGAAGTGGACTAACATTGCCTCTTGAATCGAGGTGGAGTGGGTGGAAGAAAAATGTGAATAATACTCTGAAAGCTGAAAACACCTACCTTTTGTTATACATACTTTTAGGAAAATCAAAAGACCTAAAAAAGCAATTGGTCTGAATTGGGTTGCTAGCCTTGCCCTGAGACAGAATTCAAGAAAGAAGGGAAGGAGGAAAAGCAGACAAAAAAGAAGGAAGTCAGATACAAAAAGAAAGGCAAAAAAGGAAGGGAGGGAGAATGAAAGGTAAGAAAGGTAGGCAAAAAGACAGAAAGGAGTGAAGAAGGAAAAAATGCAAAAAAGGAAGATAAGTTAAGAAAGAAAGAAGGAAACAAACAAACAAACAAAGAAGGCAAAAAAGGAAGGCAAGAAAGAATGAAAGAAAGAAAGAAAGAAAGAAAGAAAGAAAGAAAGAAAGAAAGAAAAGGAAGAAAGAAAGAAAGCAAGTGAGAAAGAAAGAAAGAAAGAAAGAAAGAAAGAAAGAAAGAAAGAAAGAAAGAAAGAAAAAAAGAAAAATGAATGAAAGAGAGGAAAAAAGAAAGAGCAAGGAAAGCAAAAAGAACAAGTGAGGAAAAAGAAAAAAGAAGGCAGAAAGAAAGTGTCAAACCTGTCAGCCTTCTAGGGGACCTTCCCCCAAACGTTTTGCCTTCTTCCTCCATTTTGGCTAATCTTGTTTTTGCTGGCCTTAGGGCTCTCCAAGCGTTACCACCTTGAACCAGTGCCAAATGGTATTTGCTCTCTCCTTAAAACTTGCTAATATTAGCTTATCCCAAGTTGCCATTTTAAAAGGTAGGATTTTAAAAGGAGGGGCATGTACTTTTAAGTCTTACGTGTCCTGGTAGGGAAAAACTCTTACATTCGTTTTTCACTACTGCAAGGCCTACCTGCCCCATAGACCAACATTGTAGTTACCTTATTACATGCAAAAAGCTGTAATTTTCAAATGGGATCAGGGACCTAGTTCATGTTTGACATCTTTAAGATTGCAACTAAAAATCCTAAATTATGGTGGACTCAGATTTTAAATTACAATTTTGAAAATGCTAATTTTAGATAGTTGGCATTTTCCTGCATTTGCCATTTAGTACCTGTACCTGGGTTCCATGACTGGGTGTAGCTGACAGTCGATCTTTGAGTATTCCTCCTAGAAATCCTCACACAATAGGGAGCATAGGTGTGCCTGGATGGGCCATTACTTGCAGGATGTCAGGGAGGAGCTGGCCATATCCTCACAGCTACTTGAGTCCTGCCTCCACATAAAGGGCTGCATAAGCCACATAGATAGTCTAAATCTAGGACAGGATTTGCAGGATGCCTATGGACTTCAAAGGGGAACCTCTAGAAGCTTCACCCCCTCTTCAAAGGCACAACTATGTATAAATACTGCACCTCAGATACCAACTTTTCAGGACACTTCTGGACCTGTGGATAGAAGTGTAAGGAAGAAGGACTGCTATGCTGCTGAAGGGCTGCCAATCTGCTGAACTGCTTCCCTGCAGGACTACTGCCTTGTTGTTCTGCTGCCTTGCTGTGCTACCTGCTACCCTCCTGCCTGGATGAGAAGAACTGGATTTGAAGCTGTTAAACCCAGGACACCCAGAGTGACTCCAAGGGCTAGTCTGCTGTTCTCCTGTTCTGAGCCACAGGGACAATCATCAGCACCAGCACCCAGATCAATCTGGAGCAAACCCCAGGCCCCCATGTGGTGCCTCCAAGGTCCTAGATCAGATATCCCCATTTGGTGCTTTATTCTTTAATAATTCACAACTTCAGTTCTACTGATTGAAGTTTTGTCATTTTGAGCTTGCTTTATTTATTACATTTTGCTCAAGTTTTCTAAACTGATGTTGGATCCTTTTGTGGTATGTTTTCACTATATTACTGTTTGAAGTGTTGTACAAGTAATTTACACATTTCTTCTGAGCAAAGTCGGACTGTTCTGTGCCAAACCACCAAAGCGCAAAGCACAGGTTAATTTAGGGTTTCTTTGAGCTTTCACCCTGAGAAAAATTGCGGCTGCTGCTTAGGAAGGGATTCACCCATTTACAACCAGTATCCCAATTTCTGAAAGAAAGTAAGAAAATAAGGCAAAAAGAAAGAAGAAAGATAAGAAGCTAAGAAATAAATAAAGAAGAAAGAAAGAAGAAGGAAAGAAAGAAAAAAGGAAAAATAAAGAAGGCACGAATAGAGGAAATAAGGCAATAAGGCAAAACATAGGGAAAGAAAGAAGGACCAAAGGAAAGAAAGAAGGGAAGAAGAGCATAAAGAAAGAACAAAGGAAAGAAAGCAAAAAGAAAACGGAAAGACTGTGTTGGACCTGACCCTGTCTGCATGATCATTCACAAACCTTTAACCTTCACCCTCCTGGTTCATGAGCCCATTTATTTTGGCTTTAGGACAAAGAGTTCTTTACCACTGCTAACCAGTGCTACTGTGATTATGCTCTCTCCTTTAACCATGGTAAAATTAGCTTATACCCATTGAGATATTTAATTTACTTTCAAATCTCTAGTGAAGTGGTACCTCAAGCTATTGGTGGGCCTGCAGCACTGATTGTACCACCTACTTAAGTAGCCTTTTAAACGTGTCTCAGACCTGCAGCCTTTGGATGCAGTTTTAAACTGTAATTTCAACCTCGCAAAATAAACCCCTTGACAGGTCCACACCTTCCTTTTTAATTGTAATTGTATTTATATAGCACCTACTACCCCTGAAGAGGTTTTGAAGTACTTTCCGGCGAGTGGAATGCTACTCTGGAACCCAAAAAGGATTAGTGGTGGATTAGTATAAGAAAATATAACATGTTAATGTAACCAGTGGACATTTGAGTCTGTTAGTTAGATTGAATAGGATGATGGAGGGATAGAGGAAGGAAGAGTGTAGAAAGTGTTATGTGGGAGATCATAGTAGTAAGGTGAGGTTTGGGATGAGCCAAGGAGGGATACAGGTGGGAAGAGTCTGGAAAGGGATTAAGGCGATCATAGTAGTAAAATGAGGTTTGGGATGAGTCGAAGGAGGGATACATAAGGGAAGAATCTAGAAAGGGTTATTTGGGAAATAATGGGGTTTGGGGCTGAGCCAAGGAGGGGTAGAGCAGGGGAGAATCTAGAAATGGTTACTTGGTAGATCATAGTAGTAGAATAAGGTTTGGGATGAGTCAGAGAGTAGAGGTAGAGGATATTTTTTTTCTTCTACAGTAGGAATACAGTAATAAAGATATCAGTGGCGGCTCCTTCATAATGGCAGATGAGAGTCACCCCCTCCTCAAAGCCAGAAGATGAAAAATACAATTATAGTAGAAAATTGCTCTTATCATTTTATTTTTTACTGACAGCCAACGCTAGTCTAGGGTGTAGCGGGGTGGAATCATCCTCTTGGACATCGGCAGGGAGGAGGAGTGGTGGGCAATTGTAAGTGCGCATGTCAGTTTGGCTGGCTGTCTTAGGCCAGCCAAAAAGGCACACACTTATTTTTTTCCAACCCGTGTTGGACTGCCAGTTGGAGAAAAAGCACAGACTCCCTATCCATGAGCGAGCATCAAACCAGCTCTGACAGGCCAATTCTGATGCTTCTTTCATGCTTGGTAATAGCATGAGAGCAGAGTCTCAATTGGGTGGTGACTCTGGGAGCCTGTTCTGTTGGGAGCAGCAGCAGAGGAGCACCGAAGCGGCCGGCAGCGTCAGTGGCAGGTAAGTCTTTTTTTTTATTGTTATCCCCACACCCCACCAATTGTTATTTACAGTAGCCACCACTAAAATATATAGATACATAACTACATAAAAGGGGGTGTACATGTATAAAGAAGATAATATGTTGAGATATAAAGTCGTATTGTATAAAGTCTGAAATGTGTATGTGTGGATAGATAGTTAGAAAATCAGACTTTTAAGTGTTGCTGTTCATGACGCAAATGTATTTTTTTATTTTTATATTTTTTTGTATTTATTTTTTTATATGTTCATGAATATTTCAATAGGTACACACTTATAGATACAATAAAGCAGAGAGCCATAAGCATCTAATCAGATAACGTATATGAAAACCATGTAGTGACTTGCTATGCATAAAATTATATGTATATGTGTGTAAATATCTATATCTATATCTATATATATATATATATATCTATATGTATATATATATATAAACTCCCCATAGAATTCAAACGTTGGCACTCCATGCAGATTACTGTCCTATATTTACATCCAAAATTCCATTCCAATGTCAAAAAATCCATAACACAGAAAAAAAACTAGGGCGACGCGTTTCAACCATCACGGTCTTCTTCCTTGGCCCTTCAAGTATACAGCATATGTGGCCCCTCCTACTCTCTATATATCCACTAACCATAGACAGACAAAAGATCCTTTTTTTTGTGTTGTATGTACATTGTTATTTCTTATTTTTCTTTTCCTTTCCTATGCTGCATGTATATGCATCCCATTGTAACTCTAAAATAGTAATTGTCCAATAACCTAATTTATAATAGTTATTTATTATTCTAGATAGCCATCAAAACTAACCTATCCCATTCAAACAATATATTCACGTATTTCCAACATTGTTAATTGAACTAGTCGGGTAACCACATGTATTGCTGTGAAAAATAAAAATAATTAATGAAGCTAAAGATGACCAAATCTAAAACCCTTCACAAATTCTCTCATATCTCAACAAAGTCAGACTAACCAATGTGAATAGAAAGTTCTCCATCCTTGTTTAATCCCCAAGAATGTCGGCAATTCAGCCGAATAATGTATTCCGATTCCAATTTTCTCAATTGTTGCTCTCTGTCACCCCCCCTCGAGGTACCAAACACCCTATCGATACCCAAATATTTCATCTTGTCCACCTAGCTGTATACTTGAAGGGCCAAGGAAGAAGACCATGATGGCTGAAACGCATCGCCCTATTTTTGTTTCTGTGTTATTATGGATTTTTTGACATTGGAATGGAATTTTGGATGTAAATAAAGGACAGTAATCTGCATGGAGTGCCAACATTTGAATTCTTTGAGGAGTTTATATTAAATGGGTCCTGTGCCCATTTTTCAGAGCACCAACCTCGACAGGTGAGCGCAGGAAGAATAACAGGACTTTTTCTTCATATATATATATATATATATATATATATATATATATATATATATATATATATATATATATATTTATATATATTTATAGGCCCAAATCTCGAAATCTCCATAAAACACTCATTCAGGTGTTAGAGGAGCAGATCACATAAATGTAATCACCTTCCATGATGCGTTTCGGCCAAACAACGGCCTTGTTCACACAATCACTGTGTTGCAAAAAGAACATTAATAAACTCTATGGTATACCAAACAGTGAGAAACGACTAGTTTGATCACTGTGACAAAGATGCAGTGTACAGCCCGAGTGGCACTCCCTGGCTCTCCTCGGTGGAGGTCTACTCGCCTGCTATGGTCCAGCTCGCACCGCAGAGGTGTCCAGCTGCATTGGGCTGTATGCGGTAGCCCGCCGGCGGGTGGAGGGTGGATGCAAGGCGGGGTGCATAGCAGGTCACCTGGAACGGCGGAAGGTGGAGAGGCATAGAGGCTGGCAGGTGGTGAGGCAACAAGGCGGCAGCAATGTAACACGCACATCAGCACTCGGGCACCCAGACCTACCAGCGCTCTTCCACTCTCCCGATGACCACAGACTGCACCCAGCTCCAGGAAAGATCAAGTGGAGATAAAGGGGAGTTGAGGAAGAGATGAAGAAGATCCAAAGGAGCGGGGCTGAGCAGGTCAAACTGATCAGAACGGAGCAGATCGGAGGTGAGGGTTTGGGGGTGCTGAGGGAGGTCCAGGAAGAGCAGGGTGTGGAGCCCAGAGGCTGTAGTTACCCTCAGCCAAGTGTGTGCCCCAAGAACCCTGTGGAGGTGGCTCAGCTAGTGCTGGGTGGGGCTTGCAGGGGGCTGGAGAGCCTCGCTCTAAACCCCTACCCCAGCTGAGCGTGCAACCCTCTCTATCTTCTCTCAATCAGCCAACCAAACTCCATCTAGACCTCCCTAAGAGGGAGCTCCAGTGGCAAGTCATCGATACGCCACCCAACATCATATCACAAAATATACTCCTACCATTATTTATTCCTCCAAACCCAGCCTCAGCTCTATTCAACACAACAACTGAGCAATGCTTATCTCGTGCAAAGACAGGGACACTAGGCCAAGCTCAAGAAAGCGCTCACACCAACTAAAAGGGCCACATCCGCTACTACACACCTGGAAAATATTGAACCTGCTGTCTTTCTGCCGACAAACCAAACTGAAGGCAAGGTACTTCATGGCAAATTAGATCCTCAACCCGGGGCCACCTAAGAGATGTTTAAAAACCCTGAGGGAAGATCTGGTGAATGACCCTAGGGGTCTTATGCCGAACTAGCTCACAGCCTCGGAGGCCCGGG
This sequence comes from Pleurodeles waltl, assembly GCF_031143425.1. NCBI lineage: Eukaryota > Metazoa > Chordata > Amphibia > Caudata > Salamandridae > Pleurodeles > Pleurodeles waltl. The sequence continues at coordinate 902,322,651 of NC_090445.1, forward strand.
CCATCCTGGCCACCGCAGCTGCCTGTAAACCAGAAACTATGCAAAAAGGAACTGCCTAATAACCTCACTAAAGAGCTATCCTCCAGCCTGGGTCAAAATCATAACTTACCAAAAGAAAGTCACCCAAACAGAAACAGCACCAAGACAATAACAACAAAACAGGGTGTAGGAGGCTGGCCTGGTTTGTAGTGGTACCAAGGGGTACTTCCACTCTGCACCAGGTCCAGTTATCCCTTATTGGTGTAGAAGAGGTGTCTAGCAGCTTAGGCTGATAGAAAAGGGTAGCTTAGCAGAGCAGCTTAGGCTGAACTAGGAGATGTGTAAAGCTCCTACTATACCACTGGTGTCATATGCACAATATCATAAGAAAACACAATACACAGATATACTAAAACTAAAGGTACTCTATTTTTATGACAATATGCCAAAAGTATCTCAGTGAGTACCCTCAGTATGAGGATAGCAAATATACACAAGATATATGTACACAATACCAAAAATATGCAGTAATAGCAATAGAAAGCAATGCAAGCAATGTACAGTCACAATAGATTGCAATGAGAGAACATAGGTATAGGGACAACACAAACCATATACTCCAAAAGTGGAATGCGAATCACGAATGGACCCCAAACCTATGTGACCTTGTAGAGGGTCGCTGGGACTGTAAGAAAACAGTGAGGGTTAGAAAAATAGCCCACCCCAAGACCCTGAAAAGTGGGTGCAAAGTGCACCTTAGTTCCCCAGAGAGCACAGAAGTCGTGATAGGGGAATTCTGCAAGGAAGACCAACACCAGCAATGGAACAACGATGGATTTCCAGACGAGACTACCTGTGGAACAAGGGGACCAAGTCCAAGAGTCACACTCAAGTCGTGAGTGGGCAGATGCCCAAGAAATGCCAGCTGAGGGTGCAAAGAAGCTGCCACTGGATGGTAGAAGCTGTGGATTCTACAAGAACAAAGAGGGATAGGAACTTCCCCTTTGGAGGATGGATGTCCCACATTATGAAGAAGCTTGCAGATGTGTTTCCGTGCAGAAAGACCGCAAACAAGCCTTGCTAGCTGCAAGGGTCGTGGTTAGGGTTTTTGGATGCTGCTGTGGCCCAGGAGGGGCCAGGATGTTGCCAATTGCGTGAGGAGACAGAGGGGGCGCCCAGGAAGACAAGGAACCCACTCAGAAGCAAGCAGCACCCGCAGAAGTGCCAGAACAGGCACTACAAAGAAGAGTGAACCAGAGCTTACCCGAAGTCACAAAAGAAGGTCCCACGACGCCAGAGGACAACTCAGGAGGTCGTGCACTGCAGGTTAGCGTGTCGGGGACCCAGGCTTGGCTGTGCACAAAGGAAATCCTGGAAGAGTGCACAGGAGCCGGAGCAGCTGCAAATCACGCGGTACCCAGCAATGCAGTCTAGCGTGGGGAGGCAAGGATTTACCTCCACCAAACTTGGACTGAAGAGTCACTGGTCTGTGGGAGTCACTTGGACAGAGTTGCTGAGTTCCAGGGACCACGCTCGTTGTGCTCAGAGGGGACCCAGAGGACCGGTGATGCAGTCTTTTGGTGCCTGCAGTTGCAGGGGGAAGATTCCGTTGACCCACAGGAGATTTCTTCAGAGCTTCTAGTGCAGAGAGGAGGCAGACTACCCCCACAGCATGCACCACCAGGAAAGCAGTCGAGAAGGCGGCTGGATCAGCGTTACAAGGTTGCAGTAGTCGTGTTTGCTACTTTGTTGCGGTTTGCAGGCATCCAGAGCAGTCAGCGGTCGATTCCTTGGCAGAAGGTGAAGAGAGAGATGCAGAGGAACTCTGATAAGCTCTTGCATTCGTTATCTAAAGAATTCCCCAAAGCAGAGACCCTAAATAGCCAGAAAAGGAGGTTTGGCTACTTAGGAAGGAGAATAGGCTAGCAACACAGGTAAGAGCCTATCAGAAGGAGTCTCTGAAGTCACCTGCTGGCCCTGGCCACTCAGAGCAGTCCAGTGTGCCAGCAGCACCTCTGTTTCCAAGATGGCAGAGGTCTGGAGCACACTGGAGGAGCTCTGGGCACCTCCCAGGGGAGGTGCAGGTCAGGGGAGTGGTCACTCCCCTTTCCTTTGTCCAGTTTCGCACCAGAGCAGGGCTGGGGGATCCCTGAACTGGTGTAGACTGGCTTATGCAGAGATGGCCACCATCTGTGCCCATCAAAGCATTTCCAGAGGCTGGGGGAGGCTACTCCTCCCCAGCCCTGACACCTTTTTCCAAAGGGAGAGGGTGTAACACCCTCTCTCTGAGGAAGTCCTTTGTTCTGCCTTCCTGGGCCAAGCCTTGCTGGACCCCAGGAGGGCAGAAACCTGTCTGAGGGGTTGGCAGCAGCAGCAGCTGCAGTGAAACCCCGGGAAAGGTAGTTTGGCAGTACCCGGGTCTGTGCTAGAGACTCGGGGGATCATGGAATTGTCTCCCCAATGCCAGAATGGCATTGGGGTGACAATTCCATGATCTTAGACATGTTACATGGCCATGTTCGGAGTTACCTTTGTGACGCTATATATATGTAGTGACATATGTATAGTGCACGCGTGTAATGGTGTCCCCGCACTCACAAAGTCCGGGGAATTTGCCCTGAACAATGTGGGGGCACCTTGGCTAGTGCCAGGGTGCCCACACACTAAGTAACTTAGCACCCAACATTTACCAGGTAAAGGTTAGACACATAGGTGACTTATAAGTTACTTAAGTGCAGTGGTAAATGGCTGTGAAATAACGTGGACGTTATTTCACTCAGGCTGCAGTGGCAGGCCTGTGTAAGAATTGTCAGAGCTCCCTATGAGTGGCAAAAGAAATGCTGCAGCCCATAGGGATCTCCTGGAACCCCAATACCCTGAGTACCTCAGTACCATATACTAGGGAATTATAAGGGTGTTCCAGTATGCCAATATGAATTGGTGCAATTGGTCACTAGCCTGTTAGTGAAAATTTGTAAAGAGAGAGCATAACCACTGAGGTTCTGGTTAGCAGAGCCTCAGTGAGACAGTTAGGCATCACACAGGGAACACATACAAATAGGTTACAAACTTATGAGCACTGGGGTCCTGACTAGCAGGGTTCCAGTGACACATAACAAACATACTGGCAACATAGGGTTTTCACTATGAGCACTGGGCCCTGGCTAGCAGGATCCCAGTGAGGCAGTGAAAACACCCTGACATACACTCACAAACAGGCTAAAAGTGGGGGTAACAAGGCTAGAAAGAGGCTACTTTCTCACACAGGGCAGGTCAGTTAAAAGAACAGCTCAAAGATCAGTTGTGGACTTCTTTAACCCCGGCCCACGGGGGGAGTGCTAGCGCTCCCCGTGGGCCTTCCACCCACACCCCCCCAGTCGAGGATGGAAGGGGAATCACTTCCCCTTTCACCTCGACCCTCCCCTCGGCAATCTGATGATGTCAGTGCACTCACAGCGTGCCAATGCAATCAAAAGCTGCTGAGGACGCGCTGGAAGCCATTTGCTTCCAGCAAGTCTAGAGAGAGAACGTCAAAAAGGTGAGTCCTTCTCGTTTTGGGGCTTTTGGGGGTAAAACAGACACAGGGGGAAAGGAAAGAGTTTTTTCTTTCCCCCGGTGCCTGTTTTCAGTGGATTCCTGCTCCTCGATTGCAGGTGGGGCCCGCGATCGTGAAGCAGGAATCCCCACTAGGCACCAGGGATTTTCTTTTCCTTTTATTTTGGGGAGCGACCCCTTGGGCAAGGGTCGCTCCCCTGGACAAACCTGGGGCTGTTTTTTAGGCCGATCTGCCACTAGGGGGGTCAAAAACATCTAGACCACCAGGTATTATGTTTTCCATAAGTTTTTGGTCAGCGACTCCTTAGGCAAGGGTCGCTGCCCCAGGGGCAATATGTTTTTATATGTTTCGGCCCCCCACTGGTGCTTGATCGGCCATGTTTTTGGCCGATCTTGCCCCCGGGGGGGTCGAAACCGACTAGGCGCCAGGGATTGTGTGGTGTTTGTTTTGTGTGTTTGGGGGCACCCCTTGGTCAAGGGTCGGCCCCCAAAGGGGAGAAAATTAGTATTGGCCATTTCTGTCCCCCATGGGAGCAGATGAGCCTATTTTTTTTAGGTCGAAACCACCAATACGCCAGGGATTTTTTTTCTTTTTTTTGTTCCCCTTTTTCTGTTTTGTGCTGGCGCTGCCCCGTTTTGCCCCCGTTGGCAAGGGTCACCCCCCTAAAGGGGGCACAGAGCTGTTGGCCATTTCTACCCGCCCTTGGGGGCAGCTCGGTTAATTTTTTTTACACCCATCTGCCCTCAACAGGGGCGGGGGCAGAATCCACTTAAGCACCAGGGATCCTGTGTGTGTGTGTTTTGTGTGGGGGGTGGCACATTTGGCAATGGTCGCCCCATTACATTACTGATGGCCATTTCTGCCCACCTTGGAGGCAGATCGGACTATTTTGTTTTAGGCCCACCTGCCCCCACGGGGGCAGAAGGCACCAAGATGTCAGAGATTTTTGTTTTGGTTCCCTTTTTTTTTTGTGTGCTGGGGGTGCCCCCTTTGACAAGGGTCTCCCCCGGAAGGGGCACAGAGCAGTTGGCCATTTCCGCCCCCCTTGAGGGCAGATTGGCATATTTGTTTTAGACCCATGTACCCCCAAGGGGGGCAGAATCCACTTAGGCACCAGGGATCTTGTGTGTGTGTGTTTTGTGTGAGGGGGTGGCCCCTTTGGCAAGTGTCGCTCCCCAAAGGGGGGCACATTACTGATGGCCATTTCTGCTCCCCTTGGGGGCAGTTCGGGCGTTTTTTTTAGGCCTATATGACCCCAAGGGGGCAGAAACCACCAAGACGTGAGGGAATTTTTGTTTTTGTGTTCCCCTTAGTTTTTTTGTGCTGGAGGCGCCCCCTTTCGCCCCCTTTGAGAAGGGTTGCCCCCCAAACAAGGTTCCCTTGTTTATGGACGATGTATTTTTGGAAGAGATTGTGGAGCAGACTAATTTGTATGCGGAGCAATATGTGAGGGACAACGCTGCCAGTCTAGAGCTACTCAGTGGGTTCCCACATATCCGGAAGAGAAGAAAAAGTTTTTAGGTTTGACTTTTTTGATGGGGTTGATGGTCTACTAGATCCCTTGATGGCAACTGCTATGTTTCCTGCAACTATGACACGTAATCGCTATTTGCTTCTTCTTCGTATGCTGCATTTTGTAGACAATGCTTTAGCCTTGCCACGAGATCACCCTGATTGTGACCGGCTTTTTAAGATTAGGACTGTCCTTGATCATTTTGTAGATCAGTTTTCAGAGGTCTATGTTCCAGGCAAAGAGATAAGTGTGGACGAGTCTTTGGTCCTTTTCAAGGAGCGTTTAGTTTTTAAGCAGTACATCCCTAGTAAGAGGGCACGGTATGGTATTAAATTGTATATGCTGTCAGAAAGTAGTACAGGATACGTGTATAATTTCTGGGTCTACACTGGTAGGGATTCCAGTATTGACCCTCCTTGTTGTCCACCCACTCTTGGAGTTAGCGAAAAAATTGTGTGGGAACTTGGTAGACGACTGTTTAACATAGGTCACCATTTGTATGTAGATAATTTCTACACTGGAGTGCAGTTGTTCACGGAGTTGTTTAGAGTGGACACTCTTGCTTGTGGCACAATCTGTTCTAACCGGAAAGGCTATCCAAGGGAGCTTGTCTTTAAAAAACTTGAGAGGGGACAGTGCAGTGCCTTGCGGAATAATGAGCTGCTAGCTCTGAAATTTTCAGACAGGAGGGATGTGTACATGCTATCTACCATCCATGATGAGAGTACTTCCGCTGTGACTGTTTTGGGTCAGGTTGCCGAAGTGCGCAAACCTGCGTGCATGTTGGACTACAATAGGCACATGGGTGGTGTTGATAGAGTAGATCCGAGGTTGGAAACTTACACTGCTCTTCGTAAGTCTTAAGTGCTGTATAAAAAGTTGGCCCTACATTTATTTAATTTTGCAACTTTTAATGCTTTTATTGTGTTCAAGGATTGTTCACCTGAGTCAAGGATGAAATTTGTTAAATTTCAGGAGTCAGTGATAGAGAGCCTTATTGTGGTGGAACAGGCAAGAGTTCCTAGAGTAGCAGTGGTGGAGGATGTGGCTAGATTGAAAGATCGCCACTTTCCAGATCACATTCCTCCCACTCCCAAAAAAGACTTGCCCACTAAGAAATGTAGAGTATGTGCCCAAAGAGGTATCCGGAGGGAGAGCAGGATGTACTGCCCCGATTACCCTTCAAAGCCTGGGCTGTGTGTGGCCGGCTGTTTTAGAAGTTACCACATGAAAAATAATTATTGGGAAATACTGTGAGCATAAACTGCCTATTTTATATTTTCATATGTTCAAATTGGCATTACTGTCATGTATTTAGTTAGAGCTTTTGTGTTTGTAGTTTTGTACTTATTTTATGATTAGTGGTTTCTTTGTTGTTTGTAAACAAAATAAAGTGATGGCATTGTGCGTGGGGTGGTGCTTGGCTGGCGGTGTGCCTGGGGTGGCTCTTGGCTGGCAGTGTGTGTGGGGTTGCGCTTGACTGGCAGTGTGCTTGAGTTGGCGCTTAGCTGGCAGTGTGCATGGGATGGTGCTTGGCTGGCGGTGTGCGTGGGGTGGCGCTTGGCTGGCGGTGTGCCTGGGGTGGCACTTGGCTGGCGGTGCCAGACAAATGTCAGTCCACACACTCCCATCAGCTAGTGTGACTGTTGTATCAGGCATGTAGGCATATGTAAGTGATGAGCCCTTGAATGGCGCTATCTGTCGATGCAAGTGTTGTAATGTGCTGAGCCTGTGGCTGTGGCTGGCGGCATGAATGGTCTTGTGCATGTCATGTATGAAAGGTGTGTGAATGGACTGTAAAACGGTTGGTGCCTTGACGCGGCTTTACAGCTCACGACCTGTGAGTCATTGGTTCAGTTTTTTGGCCTTTCAGTTATTAATGGTACATTTCACTTTTATGAAATCGCTTGTTCATAAAATTTGATCTACTGAACCATCACTAACCCTCGTGCCAAATCCAACCAGTATGTGTGGTAAAAATGAAAAAACCTGCCCAGCTGTAATCAGGCATCGCAGCACACTTCTGACACGCTAGGTGTCTCAGGTGGGACCCCGATGATGAAGCATGCCACCAACTTGGTTGGTGGGTGAGAGGTCTTTTTCACATAACCTAAGTGTGTTTCTTTTCACAATTTTAGTGTTTGCCACATCACAGATGTACGTGGATACATCAAAATGATATATTACAAAACGACCTGTGTTTCGAGTGGAGGGGCACCTATGTTTTTGGTCCTGGGTGCGGCCTTCATCTAGGTAAACCTACCAAACCCAGACATGTTTTAAAACTAGACACCCCAAGAAGTCCAGGGAGGTGTGGCTTGCGTGGAAGGGGGCAGAAATGGCCAACATTTTCTTGCCCAGACTCCTCTGCAAACCTCAAAATTTGATTAAAAAAGCATATTTTCCTGACTTTTCTTAGTAGGATCACCGCTCCAGCAAAAAATTCCTACTCCCCAGTGTTCCCCTCAGTCTCCCAAGTGAAATGACACCTCACTTGTGTGGGTCCCGAAAGCAGAGTCGGCCTAAAGATGTATAAAAGAAGAATATGTGCTTATCAACTCGCTGTGCTATCCCCTCAATCTTACAAGTTTGTGGCCTTTTTCTGTTGCAGGCACCTGGCCCACCCATACAAGTGAGGTATCATTTTTATCGGCAGACTTGGGGGAACGCTGGGTGGAAGGAGATTCGTGGCTCCTCTCAGATTCCAGAACTTTCTGTCACCAAAATTTGAGGCAAAAGTGTTTTTTTAGCCACATTTAGAGGTTTGCAAAGGATTCTGGGTAACAGAACCCAGTGAGAGCCCCACAAGTCACCCCATCTTGGATTCCCCTAGGTCTCTAGTATTAAAAAATGCACAGGTTTGGTAGGTTTCTGTACGTGCGGGCTGAGCTAGAGGCCAAAATCCACAGGTAGACACTTTGCAAAAAACACCTCTGTTTTCTGTGGAAAAATGTGATGTGTCCACGTTGTGCTTTGGGGCATTTCCTGTTGTGGGCACTAGGCCTACCCACACACGTGAGGTATCAGTTTTATCGGGAGACTTGAGGGAACGCTGGGTGGAAGGAAATTGGTGGCTCCTCTCAGATTCCAGAACTGTCTGTCACCAAAATGTGAGGAAAAAGTGTTTTTTAGCCAGATTTAGAGGTTTTCAAAGGATTCTGGCTAACAGAACCTCGTGAGAGCCCCACAAGTCACCCCATCTTGAATTCCTCTAGGTCTCTAGTTTTCAGAAATGCACAGGTTTGGTAGGTTTCCCTAGGTGCCGGCTGAACTAGAGGCCAAACTCCACAGGTAGGCACTTTGCAAAAAACACTTCTGTTTTCTTTGGGAAAATGTGATGTGTCCACATTGTGTTTTGGGGCATTTCTTGTCGCAGGCGCTAGGCCTACCCACACAAGTGAGGTACCATTGTTATCGGGAGACTGGGGGGAATACTAGATGGAAGGAAATTTGTGGCTCCTCTCAGATTCCAGAACTTTCTGTCACCAAAATGTGAGGAAAAAGTGTTTTTTTAGCCAGATTTAGAAGTTTGCAAAGGATTCTGGGTAACAGAACCTGGTGAGAGACCCACAAGTCACCCCCATCTTGGATTCCCCTAGGTCTCTAGTTTTAAAAAATGCACAGGTTTGGTAGGTTTCTGTATGTGACGGCTGAGCTAGAGGCCAAAATCCACAAGTAGGCACTTTGCAAAAAACACCTCTGATTTCTGTGGAAAAATGTGATGTGTCCACGTTGTGTTTTGGGGCATTTCCTGTCGTGGGCACTAGGCCTACCCACACAAGTGAGGTATCATTTTTATCGGCAGACTTGGGGGAACGCTGGGTGGAAGGAGATTCGTGGCTCCTCTCAGATTCCAGAACTTTCTGTCACCAAAATTTGAGGCAAAAGTGTTTTTTTAGCCACATTTAGAGGTTTGCAAAGGATTCTGGGTAACAGAACCCAGTGAGAGCCCCACAAGTCACCCCATCTTGGATTCCCCTAGGTCTCTAGTATTAGAAAATGCACAGGTTTGGTAGGTTTCTGTACGTGCGGGCTGAGCTAGAGGCCAAAATCCACAGGTAGACACTTTGCAAAAAACACCTCTGTTTTCTGTGGAAAAATGTGATGTGTCCACGTTGTGCTTTGGGGCATTTCCTGTTGTGGGCACTAGGCCTACCCACACACGTGAGGTATCAGTTTTATCGGGAGACTTGAGGGAACGCTGGGTGGAAGGAAATTTGTGGCTCCTCTCAGATTCCAGAACTGTCTGTCACCAAAATGTGAGGAAAAAGTGTTTTTTAGCCAGATTTAGAGGTTTTCAAAGGATTCTGGCTAACAGAACCTCGTGAGAGCCCCACAAGTCACCCCATCTTGAATTCCTCTAGGTCTCTAGTTTTCAGAAATGCACAGGTTTGATAGGTTTCCCTAGGTGCCGGCTGAACTAGAGGCCAAACTCCACAGGTAGGCACTTTGCAAAAAACACCTCTGTTTTCTTTGGGAAAATGTGATGTGTCCACATTGTGTTTTGGGGCATTTCTTGTCGCAGGCGCTAGGCCTACCCACACAAGTGAGGTAGCATTGTTATCGGGAGACTGAGGGGAACACTAGATGGAAGGAAATTTGTGGCTCCTCTCAGATTCCAGAACTTTCTGTCACCAAAATGTGAGGAAAAAGTGTTTTTTTAGCCAGATTTAGAAGTTTGCAAAGGATTCTGGGTAACAGAACCTGGTGAGAGACCCACAAGTCACCCCCATCTTGGATTCCCCTAGGTCTCTAGTTTTAAAAAATGCACAGGTTTGGTAGGTTTCTGTATGTGACGGCTGAGCTAGATGCCAAAATCCACAAGTAGGCACTTTGCAAAAAACACCTCTGATTTCTGTGGAAAAATGTGATGTGTCCACGTTGTGTTTTGGGGCATTTCCTGTCGTGGGCACTAGGCCTACCCACACAAGTGAGGTATCATTTTTATCGGGAGACTTGAGGGAATGCTGGTTGGAAGTAAATTTGTGACTCCTCTCAGATTCCAGAACTTTCTGTCACCAAAATTTGAGGCAAAAGTGTTTTTTTAGCCACATTTAGAGGTTTGCAAAGGATTCTGGGTAACAGAACCCGGTGAGAGCCCCACAAGTCACCCCATCTTGAATTCCTCTAGGTCTCTAGTTTTCAGAAATGCACAGGTTTGGTAGGTTTCTGTACGTGCGGGCTGAGCTAGAGGCCAAAATCCACAGGTAGACACTTTGCAAAAAACACCTCTGTTTTCTGTGGAAAAATGTGATGTGTCCACGTTGTGCTTTGGGGCATTTCCTGTTGTGGGCACTAGGCCTACCCACACACGTGAGGTATCAGTTTTATCGGGAGACTTGAGGGAACGCTGGGTGGAAGGAAATTTGTGGCTCCTCTCAGATTCCAGAACTGTCTGTCACCAAAATGTGAGGAAAAAGTGTTTTTTAGCCAGATTTAGAGGTTTTCAAAGGATTCTGGCTAACAGAACCTCGTGAGAGCCCCACAAGTCAACGCATCTTGAATTCCTCTAGGTCTCTAGTTTTCAGAAATGCACAGGTTTGGTAGGTTTCCCTAGGTGCCGGCTGAACTAGAGGCCAAACTCCACAGGTAGGCACTTTGCAAAAAACACCTCTGTTTTCTTTGGGAAAATGTGATGTGTCCACATTGTGTTTTGGGGCATTTCTTGTCGCAGGCGCTAGGCCTACCCACACAAGTGAGGTACCATTGTTATCGGGAGACTGGGGGGAACACTAGATGGAAGGAAATTTGTGGCTCCTCTCAGATTCCAGAACTTTCTGTCACCAAAATGTGAGGAAAAAGTGTTTTTTTAGCCAGATTTAGAAGTTTGCAAAGGATTCTGGGTAACAGAACCTGGTGAGAGACCCACAAGTCACCCCCATCTTGGATTCCCCTAGGTCTCTAGTTTTAAAAAATGCACAGGTTTGGTAGGTTTCTGTACGTGACGGCTGAGCTAGAGGCCAAAATCCACAGGTAGGCACTTTGCAAAAAACACCTCTGATTTCTGTGGAAAAATGTGATGTGTCCACGTTGTGTTTTGGGGCATTTCCTGTCGTGGGCACTAGGCCTACCCACACAAGTGAGGTATAATTTTTATCGGGAGACTTGAGGGAATGCTGGTTGGAAGTAAATTTGTGACTCCTCTCAGATTCCAGAACTTTCTGTCACCAAAATATGAGGAAAAAGTGTTTTTTAGCCACATTTAGAGGTTTGCAAAGGATTCTGGGTAACAGAACCTGGAGAGAGCCCTACAAGTCACCCCATCTTGGATTCCCCTATGTCTCTAGTTTTCAGAAATGCACAGGTTTGGTAGGTTTCCTTAGGTGCCAGCTGAGCTAGAGGCCAAAATCCACAGGTAGGCACTTTGCAAAAAACTTCTCTCTTTTCTTTGGGAAAATGTGATGTGTCCATGTTGTGTTCTGGGGCATTTCCTGTTGCAGGCGCTAGGCCTACCCACACAAGTGAGGCTCCATTTTTATCGGGAGACTAGTGGGAACATAGAATAGCAAAACAAGTATTATTGCCCCTTGTCTTTCTCTACATTTGTTCCTTCCACATATAAGAGAGTGTGTGAAAAAGACGTCTATTTGAGAAATGCCCTGTAATTCACATGCTTGTATGGGCATCCCTGAATTCAGAGATGTGCAAATAACCACTGCTCCTCAACACCTTATCTTATGCCCATTTTGGAAATACAAAGGTTTTCTTGATACCTATTGTTCACTCTTTATATTTCAGCAAATGAATTGCTGTATACCCGGTAAAGAATGAAAACCCACTGCAAGGTGCAGCTCCTTTATTGGCTCTCGGTACCTAGGGTTCTTGATAAACCTACAAGCCCTATATATCCCCGCAACCAGAAGAGTCCAGCAGACGTAACGGTATATTGCTTTAAAAAATCTGACATCGCAGGAAAAAGTTACAGAGTAAAACGTAAAGAAAAATTGCAGTTTTCTTCACCTCAATTTCAATTTTTTTTTTTATTTCAGTTGTTATTTTCTGTAGGAAACCCTTGTAGGATCTACACAAATTACCCATTGCTAAATTCAGAATTTTGTCTACTTTTCAGAAATGTTTAGGTTTCTGGGATCCAGCATTGGTTTCACACCCACTTGTGTCACTGACTGTAAGGAGGCTGAAAGCACAAAAACCGTAAAAATGGGGTAGGTCCCAGTAAAATGCCAACATTGTGTTGAAAATATTGGTTTTTTGATTCAAGTCTGCCTGTTCCTGAAAGCTGGAAAGCTAGTGATTTTAGCATTCCAAACCCTTTGTTGATTCCGTGTTCAGGGGAAAAAACATAAGCCTTCTTCTGCTCTTCTGCAGCCCTTTTTTCCCATTTAAAAAAAAAAAATGAAATTTTCACTGTATTTTGGCTAATTTCTTGGTCTCCTTCAGGGAAACCCACAAAGTCTGGGTACCTCTAGAATCCCTAGGATGTTGGAAAAAAAGGACACAAATTTGGCGTGGGTAGCTTTTGTGGACAAAGCGTTATCAGGGCCTAAGCGCGCCCTGCCACAAAGAGCTAAAAAAAGGCCTGGCACCGGAGGGGGAAAAGGCCTGGCAGCGAAGGGTTAACAGGGCACCAAACAGCTTTGCTTCAGCTGTAGTCCAGGCCCCGCTCGGGAGCAATCTCTGCACCAAGAAAGTGGCCGAACAGTGCACAAAAGAACTTCAAGTCCCAGAATATAATGGGTCAGTCCTGCCAAAGGATGACACAATCATCAAAATATCGTCCAACAGTACTACAGATAACATACCAATGGCAATTGCAGACTATATAAACTATGAGAGCCAAATCGAACACAGCTGCAGATTTGCCACCTTGTCCAGCATCTCAAATGATACAGCCCTCCTGCCAGCCCAAAAAATACAGGAACATAATCCATGTACCTCTGCACTCTGCATCGCATAACCTTCACAAACCCCACAGGCAAATACCTCTCAACTAGAAAAGATAACTTTCCACCCCAAGATAGGACTGACAGGACAGTCTACCTCCAAGTATGAATCCCCTATTGCACTAGAAGGCAGACAGAGGACCAGCAATGACAAGAGGCACACCAAACAGCTTTGCTTCATCTGTAGTCTTGGCCCCGCTCGGGAGCAATCTCTGCGCAAAGAAAGTGGCCGAACAGTTCATAAAAGAACTTCAAGTCCTGGCATAGTATGGGTCAGTTCTGCCGGAGGATGACACAATCATCAAAATATCATCCAACAGTACTACAGATAACATACTAACGGCAATTACCGACTACATAAACTATGAGAGCCAAATCAAACACAGCTGCAGCATTGCCACCTTTCCCAGTATCTCAAATGATACAGCCCTCCAGCCAGCCCAAAAACTACAATATCGTAACCCATGTACTTCTGCACCCTGCATTGCAGAATCCTCACAAACCCCACAGGGAAATACCTCTCAACTAGAAAATATAACTTTCCACCCCAAGACAGGACTGACAGGACAGTCTACCTCCAAGTACGAATCCCCTATTGCACTAGAAGGCAGACAGAGGACCAGCCATGAAAAGAGGCATCGACTCTTTTGACAATCAGCACTACTCACATTATACTTCAAGCCAGATGGATTTACCAAGTGCCCAGAAATGAGCAAACATCTTGGAACTTCAAATGGATACAGACCAGTCCGACCTGCTGGCATTGATCAATTCCACTTTGACAGCCGCAATAAATGCTCTCACCTGGCAATCGGATAAGCTAGAAATGCAATTAGATCTCATATATGCATTAGCCAAATCCATTAATAAACTTAAATTGAAATTTACAGCCCTGGAATAAAGAGGGTTTTGCACTGAGCAATACTACATCTGTAAGTGCATGTGCCTGCATGCTGATTGGGGCTAAATTATCATCCCTACCGGAAGTTCTGACTACCATGATCACTGAATGGAAAATAGCCCTGCAAAGTTCAGGCATCACCAGGCCACCAGCGCTAGACAGAGCACAAGCTAAACCAGCAAATCAGGTTCCAACGAATGCACTAAACGATGCATTAACTCAAGAGATGCAAACACCCTCAACTACTGTTGCATCCCTGGTCCCGGTGCCCTGGCAGGATAATCAGCCTAACCTTCCACCGGCAAGGGAGAATTTACAAATTGATGAAAGCCACACCTTGCAGAAACCTCTCACACCGTCCCAAAGCAGCATTGAAGCAGAAGTATGGAGAAATACAGACACCCCCCAATGATTCGAACAGCAGAGCGCGACACTGGTCAAAAGTGCTATCAAACAGAGCCAAAAAGAGATTAAAAAAGGAAAATAATAAAATAAGTAAGGCCTTATTACAGGCACAGCAAAACACAGAATTCAGGACAGCATCGCCAGACGAACCAAGCGTATATCCTATTTTCAAGGTCAGGAAGACCGAGCAGAAAAAACAGAATAATCACGACGCCGTACAGCCAGCAGATAACGAGCCAACACAGTTACTAACCCAGGGCTGCAAACATAACAGCGGCAGAATGAGTACAGCAATAACTTAGCATGATGACCATTTATCCTTGACCGGATCCACATTTTACTTCAAAAATGATAATTCAGATTCTTCCGAACCTTCGAATACTGTTATTTCACTCCATAAACCTGAAGCGCAAAGTTCCAATAACTTATTACAATTTGATATAACAGGAAGCATACTGGGAGAACCAAAAGTTAGTGAAGGTGAGACCCAGGGAATAAAGGCTCAGATGAACAGCGCACTCTCTGCTGAACTAGCTCTTACACCCCAATACTGCTCAGAAGGGAGCCATGACATCCTAAGTAACTCAAACCTGTTGAGGCTATTCAAGGCACTACCAGAATTGATTAATATATACTCTGATAATATCTCAAGGGTGGCATTTAAGGTGCTACCCGAATACAACAATCACCGGTAATCAACTATAATAACTTTAAGACCCCCAACACTGGTTGATCGAATATTGGCAAACAAGCTGGCCCTGGAGGAATGGGGCATAAAAGCAGAGATGATTTGCCAAACCAAATATCCCACTCTGTTAAAAAAAATAATCCAGTAGATTACAGCAGCAAAAAAATAGCACTGACTGTATTCTCACAGGGATAGACTACTCTAAGGCAGCAGGGCAGAGCACCAACCTTTCCATACTCTGCACATATCCAACCCCAAAGAGCTGCCCTAGAAAAGTGTTTCTTGCCTGAGAAACTGAAACTAGCACTAATAGGAGCTCCACGATTTCCCATTGCAACAACCAGCAATACCCCTAACAACAACATTATTCCAGGGATGCTGCACCGCCATCTGACAGTTGTCTCGTGGAATAGGGAGGGCCTGACTAGACACCTGAAGCATGACACGGCACAACTGCTTAAAAAAAACCAGATATAATATGTCTACAAGAAACATTACTAATCTCTCCTCCGGCAATCCCGGGCTTCCATGAAATACAAAAAGCTGCAATTAAAAGAAACATATTCGGGAGACCCTCTGGCAGCCTCTCGATGTATCTGAATTGCAATCTCGACTTCAAAGTCCGTGTGGTTCCCATACAAAATTAAATGCTACCAGTAATAAGGCTGGAAACATTAAAACGCCAAAAGTTAAAGTCCCTAATAATTAATCTTTAATACATTCGGTCAAGCCAGAGCAGAAAATATGTCCCACTTAGTAGACAATCTGGATGGAGTACTCTGTGACCACACTGGTTATAATGTCATAATTTGTGGGGACTTTAACCTTAGGCTTCTGGGAGCAAGGACAGCCCCTGAACAACCATTGTGCCTGGCCACCCACCATTGCCACAATTTCCTTAGCAAACATAGGGGCATATTTATACTCTGTTTGCGCCGAATGTGCGTCAAAAACTTAGACGCACATTCGGCGCAAACCTTGCCCCATATTTAAACTCTGACGCCAGACCCCACGGACTTCGAAATTCCACTGTGTGCGTAATGTTTTGTTGGCGGGAAACTGCCTTGCGTTAATGATATGCAAGGTAGGCGTTCCCGTCCAAAAACTTACTTTAAGGCTTGTGCGCCTTATTTATACCCCAGCGTCATTTTGAGGCACAGGAGGGGGTGTGCCTTAAAAAATGGCGCACAGCCTGATGTGCGCAGTTTTTTAACACCTGGGTCAGGGCAGGCGTTAAGGGACCTCTGGGCTCGGAAGGAGTCCAAAGGTGCCCTTCCCTGCCCCCAGGGACACCCCCTGCCACCCTCGCCCACCCCTGGAGGACACCCATGGATGGGGGAACCCATCCCAGGTAAGTACAGGTAAGTTGAGGTAAGTATTTTTTTTATTTTTTAAAGTGGCATGGGGGGCCTAATTTGGGCCCCCATACATGCCACTGTGCCCAATGACCCTGCCCAGAGGACAGAAATCCCCTGGGCATGGCCACTGGGCAAGGGGGCATGACTCCTGTCTTTGCCAAGACAGGAGTCATTTCAATGGGGTTTGTGCGTCATAAAATAGTGCAAGTCCGGTTGAGGCCTGATTTTGACTCAGACCTGACTTGCACCATTTTTTGATGCACAACCCCGATTTTCCCCACGCCGGCGCCGCCTGGTGTGTGTAATTTTTTTTTACTCAGACCAGTCCGCAGTGCCGGCTAACGTCATTCCTTAAATAAGGCGCCCGCATGGTGCGTAGGAATGGCGTTAGCCGTCGGTAAAAATGTTGACGCACAACTGCGTTGGCGCAGTTGTGCGTCAGAAAGTATAAACATGGGCCATGGCCTTTCTTCCTTTCAGCACTCGCAAAACACAAGCTTTCATGCACAATTATTACAAAGAACTTTTCAGGGCAAAAGTACTCTGGATTACATCTTCACCTTAGAGGAAGTCATCAAGCGCCTGGTATCCTTCGAAATCCTACAAATAAACTCCAGTGATCATCTTCCACTCGTAGCAAACATCAAAATAGATACAAGGTGCATGGAAATACAAAAGCTAATAGGAACCTCATGAGGAGAGGAAGAATTACTACTAATTAGGTGGATACAACTGTAGACAGCCAACCTACCTTTTTCTGAACATCAAATGGTTGAATCCATTAAATATGATACCTCTCTGGCTCAGGAGCTTGCACCTTCTTGAGAGGAAATTTCCATCATGCTGCAAAGCATGAGATCGTCAGGGGCCCTCGGTCCCAACAGTATCCTCAAGAAGACAAAGAGCTTTGGTCTCCGGTTCTTTCTGCACTTTATTGCTCTTGCCTAGAATCAGAGGAAATACCCCCAGCCAGGAGAGGCTCCATTCTGCATCCAAGTTATAAAAAGGGGAATAGGCATGACCCAGCCAATTACTGTCTGGGTAATTAGACACCGAAGCAAAAGGCTTTGCCTCAGTCCTCTTGGATGAATTACAATACTGGGTAGAGGACACTGGGATAGTGCTCCTCTGCCAAACCAGCTTCAGGGCAAAATCTGCGACCATACATAATGTAGCATCTCTCTCATTTCTGATACACGAGGCAACTACCAAAAAGACACCTCCATTATTTGCTTGCTTTGTAGACTATTCCACAGCCTTTGATGCAGTGGATCAGAACCTGCTATGGAGAAAGCTCCAAAACTGAGGAGCCCCAACAAAGTTATTAAGGGCAATAATTATACTTTACACATCAATATGGGTAAGGGTCAAGCTGTTGAGTTGTGCTATGAGCAAGGAGATTCTCAGCACCAATGGTTTAAAACAAGGGTGTGTGTTGGCGCCCCTACTATTCAACCTTTACACAGCAGACATGTCTCAGGCATTAAAACACGCAAACCTGATTCCACCCAAAAAAATTGGGAACCACAGACTTACCCTCCTGCAATATGCAGATGACATTGTTATGTTGGACCACTCAAAAACTGGCCTACAAAAAGCGTTAACAGCTCTGCATAGCTATAATACTGCAAACAAAATGACAGTGAATCCCTTAAAAACTAAAATAATAATTTTTGGCGTGTCATTGAAACATTAGCACTCCTAAAATGGGAGTCACTCACCATCAGCAGCACAGATGCGTACAACTACCTGGGCATCTGGTTATCATCAAAGGGAAAACCCAAAGTCCACCTTCACCATCTGAAGGCAAAAGCTGACTTCATAATAACTAGAATATGCCCGCTAAACAACCTCACAGAAAGCCCGACTGGCAGACTAATTCTCCAAGTTCTCAAAGATTCTTTTCTTCCAGCATTAAATTACGGACATGAGGCCTATCCGGACCAACTCATCATGCTGACAGAAAAGCTCCAAGTGAAAATCTATAAAAGAGTGTTTAAGCTGCCACAATATTTAAGGAACAACCTACTAAGCTTAGAATTTGGCCTGGAAGGTCAAAACTGGGCACACATGGGGGCCTTCTTTAAGTACTACCACAAAATAATCATAGCACCAACTAATACTCTGAAATCACCCCTTCACCACATTTTTGAAATAAAAGCAAATCCCTGGATGCAATACTTAACTACAGCACTAACTAGCCTAAAAATCATTCAAGCAGAATTGATCAAACTGGCAGTCACAAATATCCATCAAGTCAGTCTTGAAAAGGCAGATAAAAACACTCTTTCGTCTATGTGACTTGGAAAAATTGAGCAATGCTTCAGTGCAAAGAGCGATGGAGGCATCCTATAAGATTGACACACAGTATCTGGCACCTCAGCCCTATCTAGCTTGCACAATCAGGAAGGCCTGCGTGACACAGATCGCTTTTAACAGACAGCTCGGCCTAAAAATAAAGGAACTGAACCCAAAATAGCGCTCTCGCACCAACATAAACTGCTGCAGGCTCTGCGGCTGTAAAACAGAGACATTCATCCACCTACTATACTATTGGCTGATACTGATGAACACACAACACACTTTACTAAGACCCCTCTTCCTTCGCCACAACATAAGATCTTATATTGAAGTTATAACTCTGGTATTCACTATAAGGGAGCCAGCAGAACTGACTAAATTTGGAAATTCATCTAGCAGCTTTAAGTAAAACTGAATGAAAATTGCATTCCTATTTGATTCAATTTTTAACTATTTTAACAGCTATAAATTGATATTTTATTTCATAAGTACGATGCCAGGAACTCATCAAGGTTTAGCATCTTTCTTTGTACCTTCCGTTTTTCAAGTTTCATATTTTACCTAAGGGGTTCTAATTATAACGGTTTTGCCGGTTAAGAATTTACAATATTATTCACTATTGGCACACTTCTTGAATTACAGGCTGATGTCTTGTATGGGAAATGCATTTCCTTTACCTAAACATACTGTGACTCACCACGATCAAAAGCTTTGCGGGTAACACAATGTATACACACACTTCGTGTATAGTTTTGTTATATTATGTGTGTTCTGCAACAGTTTTAAGTAATCATGAAACAAAGATATGACTGACAGTCCTGCCTTGTATATACATAGCAATGGGCGCCATCTTAGTATGTCTCAAGACCTATAATACATATCTTCGTTTGGAGAACACGTAAATTCATTTCTCTGACATATTCCATGATTATAATACGTTACACATCAACATATGTATTTACAATTTCAGTCTTCTTAGTTGTATTCTGCTGATTACATTCACGACATATTACTTCTGTACAATTCATTTCTACCATGTTTCTTAGCACTATAAATCACCGCCATTTGTGACATCCACTTCGATCATCTCTCCAATATGCTGCCATCCACATTATCACTTTTAACACATTAAGTTAGGTTCTATTATCATCCAGCACGGATGTCCCCCTACCCTCATAGGCATACTGATCTATATAACGATTGTCGTTTCACATTCTTGGTTTCGGTATCATGACAACTCAACTCCTCCTAGGACCAAACTGCTATACTACCCGTCTAGTTCTTACTAAGTGCACCTCGCATAGAATTCCAAGGTGCTCTCTACCATACACTCTAAACTCATATTCTAATTATAACATTTACTCTTTACTCTATTATGTTTCTAGTAATGGAACTGATACACCCACTACTGGCCATCAACCATACATGCACCCAACAGATGTGACTGGAAGGACTCCTTATATGACTCCAATGTGCCCCCACCACATGAAAAGCACCTCTGACTCATACAAACTCTACTTTCTGAAGATAACGTACACAACAAAACAAAACAAATACATATTAAAACCAGACCTCAAGACC
The DNA here is from genome assembly GCF_031143425.1 of Pleurodeles waltl. NCBI lineage: Eukaryota > Metazoa > Chordata > Amphibia > Caudata > Salamandridae > Pleurodeles > Pleurodeles waltl. The sequence goes on from NC_090445.1 coordinate 902,342,834, forward strand.
TTATACTAAGGTCAAGCTCCTGCACTCTAGTTCTACCACGGTTCTTTGTATTTACAGATGTACACTCAATTCTTCGTCCTGATTAAGATCAATGGATGTAAGAGTCTGGAGATCCAAAATTAATTTAGACTCTCTCTTTCTTATTTGGGCAACTCGATTTCCACCCCTGGGTTTTATATTGATTTGTTCAATGCTATAGAAAGACAATTTCATATGATCATTAATGTGAAATTCTTCAAAATGCCTCGTTACTGGATATGTATGATCTCTATACTCTATAGCATGCATATGTTCTGACACTCGTTTCTTTATCATGTATACAATGCTCCTCACATACTGCATTGGACACGGACACTCAAGCACATAGATAACAGATTGTGTACTGCATGTAAAAAAATATTTTATGGGGCGTTCATATCTATCAGCAGTTGTATACTCCTTTTTTTGCAGCCAAATTTGCATGCTCTGCACCACCCACGTGGAAAAAATCCATTCAGTTCCCTGCTAATTGGTTTCAAAGTAATGCCACTGCATTCCAGACTGTCCTGCAGTGACTTAGCTTTGCGGTACGTGATGCTCGGTTTGAACCCTACTCTTTTTCCAACTACATTATCATTTTGAAGGATATCCTAATGATTTGATAAGATCTTATTAAGCATACCCATATAATTGTTGTAGGTTAGAATCATTCTAGGTGTAGAGCTGTTTCTTGATGTCTGTCTTTATCATGCATACAATTCTCCCCACATAGTGCATTGGACACAGACAATCAAGCACATAGATAACAGATTGTGTACTGCATGTAAAAAAATATTTTATGGGGCGTTCATATCTATCAGTAGTTGTATACTCCTTTTTTTGCAGCCAAATTTGCATGCTCTGCACCACCCACATGGAAAAAATCCATTCAGTTCCCTGCTAATTGGTTTCAAAGTAATGCCACTGCATACCAGACTGTCCTGCAGTGACTTAGCTTTGCGGTGCGTGATGCTCGGTTTGTACCCTACTCTGTTTCCAACTACATTATCATTTTGAAGGATATTCCAATGATTCGATAAGATCTTGTTAAGCATACCCATATAATTGTTGTAGGTTAGAATCATTCTAGGTGTAGAGCTGTTTCTTGACGTTTTTATATTAAAAAACAATCTTTTTCCTGGTGACACACTCTACCTTCTGGCAGGCTTCCTTTAATATTCAATTGTGATATCCTCTGTCCTTCAATCTCTGTATCATTATTTGTTTTTCACCCTGAAACGCAGAATCAGTACTGCAGTTGTTCTTCTTGGCTCAAAGGAGTCAGCCATAGGCTATACTCCATTTGAACCTAGTGGGGTGTCCGCTCAAGGCATGTAATGGACTATTTCCTGCTCTAGGTTTTCTAAACAATCAGGTCTCCATCTTGTTCTGTTCAATTTCCACCACTACATGAAGAAATTATATCTGTGTCTCATTCATTGTTATTCAGAATCCCAACGAAATCTTTCATTTCCTCACCAGAGCCTTCCCAAATGACAAAAAGATCATCAATAAAACATAGCCATTGACTACTTTTTGGCAATACCCCTGTAGCTCATCATTACTGAAAACTTGTTCCTCCCACCATCCCAGAAAAAGATGAGCAAAACTGTGAGCAAAACATGTGCCCATCTCAGTCCTAAGGATCTGTCGATACAAATTACCATTAAAAAGAAAGATGTTATTCTCAAGGCACATTCTGATCATTTCTACAATCATAATCGTATGTTCTCTTAACCAAACTGGTCTTCCTCATAAAAAGTGGTGACATGCCCTTATCCCCTGCTCATGGTTAATAACAGTGTACAAGGACTTCACATCTAAAGTTGCCAGAACAAAGTCTTCTTCCCAATTAATCCCTTTAATTCTCCTTAGAAAATCATTAGTGTCCTTCAAATAGGAGGGGAGAGTGACAAGAAAGTCATGGAGAATGTTATCCACATATCTGGATACATTTTCAAAGGCACTATCCCTAGATGACCTAGATGACACTATGGGTCTCACTGGTGGATGTTTGCTATCTTTATGGGTCTTTGGTAGAAAATACAACACTGATATTCTGGGATACTCCTTTATGAGATAACTGTATTCTTACCACTCCAGGATACCTTTATCTCACCAGTCTATTAATCTGTCCCACAGAGATGTTTTACTCCTATTGTGTGTTTCTTTGTCCGTTAAAGTATATGCTGTTGTGTCACACAATTGTTGATTGGCTCGAGCTATATATTGGTCCCGGCTAAGGATTACAATGTTCCCACCTTTATCAGCAGGGTGAATAATAAAATTTATATCATCCGCTAAAGACTGTTGTATCTGTTGTTGCACCAGAGTTATATTGTATTTTACTCTTTTCCTTTTTGCAGTCCTAAATTGTTTAAGTTCTTTAATGACCATCTCGTGGAATATGTCTATGCTGTCATGTGGCAACCACAGTAAGAATGTAGATGGCGGTTTATAGCTACTTAGATATGGGTCATCACAAGTTAATCTGAGAGATTTCAACATAGACTGAGGGTCATTAGCATCCACTTCATATCCTTGTAATTCCTGCAAGATGGATAACATCTCCATATCCCTAATCTGTATTTCATTGGACAGATTATTCCTTGGTTTCTCAGTAGGCATATTGGGGGTCATTACAACCCTGGCGGACGGTGTTAAAGCGGCGGTAATACCGCAAACAGGCTGGCGGAAAAAAAAGGGAATTATGACCGTGGCGGAAACCGCCAACATAGACAGCCACTTTAACACACCGACCGGCACGGCGGTACAGACAAGCAGCGCGGCGGTCACCGCCAACAGACAGGTGGAAGACAAAGTACCGCCCACAGTATTACAACACACCAATCCGCCACCTTTTCCGGGCCGGATTCACCGTGGATAAAAACATGGCGGAAACAGCTTTTGCAATGGGAAAACGCTCAGCTGAACACACTCCACGAGGAAGGAGGCCACCATGGAGCCCGAACTCCAAATACTCCCTGCGCTTGTCGTCCTGCTCCTCTACGAACACCAGCAACGGTGGCGCCAAAGACAACGGTGAGTACTGCACCTACGACATAAGGGTGGGGGGAGGCAAAAGTCACGGACGCACACATGCAACACCTCCACCCTCAACCCGACCCTCGCACACTACAACGCACACCAATGCATTTCCAAACATCACAGGAACAACCCACAACCCCCCCATGTAAGAATGCAAAGACAAAACCAAATTACTTGAACCATTGTAATGTATCCAAATACAGTAAGCTCATATATACAGAAATATATACACATTCCAAATATGTACATCACGATTGGTAGTGCAGGTATGCACATTTCAATGTCCGTGGACCACTGGGCCCACAATGCATGGGCGAGGCCCACACTAGATACCTGTCCACAAACGGAGAGAACACTGCAGGGGCATCAGATAGAAATACAACAGGCACCTCAGGGGGGAGGGAAGTGGGGCACCTCAGCCGGATGAGTGCACCACGCCAGATCCACGACTGGGCTCCATGCCCATTGATGTATCCTGGGGAGTGCAAAGCCACAGTCTCTCAAGTCTCTACAGTGGGTGGTTTGCCCACTGTACCATCCTGGGGAGTGCAAAGCCACAGTCTCTCAAGTCTCTACAGTGGGTGGTTTGCCCACTGTACCATCCTGGGGAGTGCAAAGCCACAGTCTCTCAAGTCTCTACAGTGGTTGGTTTGCCCACTGCCATCCTGGGGAGTGCAAAGCCACAGTCTCTCAAGTCTCTACAGTGGTTGGTTTGCCCACTGTACCATCCTGGGGAGTGCAAAGCCACAGTCTCTCAAGTCTCTACAGTGGGTGGTTTGCCCACTGTACCATCCTGGGGAGTGCAAAGCCACAGTCTCTCAAGTCTCTACAGTGGGTGGTTTGCCCACTGTACCATCCTGGGGAGTGCAAAGCCACAGTCTCTCAAGCCTCTACAGTGTGTGGTTTGCCCACTGTACCATCCTGGAGAGTGCAAAGCCACAGTCTCTCAAGTCGATGCATGTCTCCACTGGTTCTGGAGGGGGACTGGTGCCCAGAGTGCTTCATCCGGTGAAGGATTCAGGTAGTGGATGCAGTTCTCCACTGGTTCTGGAGGGGGACTGGTGCCCAGTGTGCTTCATCCTCTGAAGGATCCAGGTAGTGGATGCAGTTCTCCACTGGTTCTGGAGGGGGAGGTGGTGCCCAGAGTGCTTCATCCTGTGAATGATTCAGGTAGTGGATGCAGTTCTCCACTGGTTCTGGAGGGGGACTGGTGCCCAGAGTGCATCACGCTCCCTGTGGAGGTCCCAGTTCCGTCACTGTCCCAGCTGCACATGGGCTAACGATGCTTGAGTTGGCGATATTTGCCCTGTTCAGCAGTGGTTTGCCATGGCGGTCTTTGCCCTGTTCAGCGGTGCTTGACTTTGCTGTCTCTGACCTGTTTAGCAGTGCTTTGCCATGGCGGTCTTTTTCATGTTCAGAGGTGCTTTGCCATGGCGGTCTTTGCCCTGTTCAGCGGTGCTTTGCCATGGCGGTCTTTGCCCTGTTCAGCGGTGCTTGACTTTGCAGTTTCTGATCTGTTCAGCGGTGCTTTGCCATGGCGGTCTTTGTCCTGTTCAGCGGTGCCTTGCCATGGCGGTCTTTGCCCTGTTCAGCGGTGCTCGAATTTGCTGTCTCTGACCTGTGCAGCGGTGTGTGGCATGACGGTCCCTCAGTGCCCAGAGGGGCAGTGGTTTCCGGGGCCCTCCAGGGCACTGACGCTGGCGGTGGTCTCCGGACCAGTGACGATTGTACTGGCGGTGGCGTCCTGGCCTGCGGGGAGGATGGCGGCCTTCTCCACTGTGCTGCTCTTCCCAGACTTTGGAGACTTCTTCTGCCCCTTCTCCACCTTGTGAGGAGTCACAGCTGACTCGGCACTCCCCCCGGGACCCTTGTGAGCGGCATTGCCGGCAGGAGTCTTCACCTTCTCCCGTCGGCCACTGTCCAACTTCTGGTGCTTTACAGGGGGTGGACTGGCAGTGCTTTGGCTCCGTGTCACACTGGCTGCCCTGGTGCCCGGTGCACTCCACCTCTAACACGCACCACTGGAACCGGACTTTTTTTGGCTGAGGTGCTAGTATGGGACCTATGAATAGGAGGGGGGGTGGTGGGAAAGAGGTCAACGTTGCTCAGGAAAAGTTTCTGACGAACACTGGGATGGGTAGCTAGAGGGGGTCTGGGAGTGGAGGAAGAGGAGGTGGTTGTAGGAGGTGTAACATTAGATGATTTGGGTGCAGGTGCATGTTCTGGAGGCTGTCGTGAGGTGGATGGATGTTGGGTGTGGGTGTGCCCGCATTTGTGTACTTTGGGAGGGGGCGTCACAGACACACTGGGAGAGGACACAGGGGACATGTAAATGGTAGTGGGGGTGGTGAGTGGAGGTGAGCGGGGTGTGGTGCTGGGTGTTCTGGTGCGAGTCAAGTGGCTGTAGATGTAGTGCATGCAGGTGAGAGTGTAGACGACACTGGGAGGGAGGAGGGAGACGACGAGGAGGGGACACAATGGAGGCAGTGGATGTTGCTGTGTCTGTATGTGGGTGATGCTTGTGTGAGTGCCTGTGGGATGTGTGGTGCCTATGTTTGCCAGAGCCACTTTTGTGTGTTGAGGTGTGTGCATGCTGGTCTGATGGTGTGGTTGGGATAGGCTGGGGTACAGGGGATTGGGTCTGGGTGGAGGATGTTGGAGGGGGGAGGCTAGACAAAGGGACAATGGCTGCCATCAGTGATGAGGCCAGAGATTGCAGGGTTCGAGGGCAGCCTGACCAGAATGAATGCCCTCCAGGAATGCATTACTGTGTTGCAACTCCCTTTCTACACCCTAGATGGCATTCACAATGGTAGACTGCCCAACAGTGAGTGACCTGAGGAGGTCAATGGCCTCCTCACTGAGGGCAGCAGGGGTGGCAGGGGCTGAGGTGCCTGGGGCGAAGGTGATGCCCACCCTCCTGGGTGAGCAGGCACAGAGCGAAGGCTGAGGGGCTGCTGGGAGGGCGGTGCTGGTAGGGGGGGTGGCGGCTGTACCTGTAGAAGTGGAGTGCACCGATGGTGGTGTGCCGCCACCACAAGGGAGCTCCCATCGGAGGACGAGTCCATGTCGCTGTCTGCTGATCCGGTGACTGACGTGAAGCTCTCCTCGCCCTCCGTCTCACTGGTGTATTCAGAGTCTGTGGTGTGTCCCTCCATGGCCATGTGGGATGCAGCTCCCTCGTGCTCCGGTGCCACTGTCCCTCTGTCTGATGATGCTGATGCACAAAAGAACAGGGAGAGCACAAAAAGGGGTGGCGAAACAGAAGAAAGACAGGTTGAGTGCATGGCTTACCGCTACTGTTGGTGGACAATACAGACACAGCAGCCCCCTGCACTACGCCGTGCTCTTGGCCTCTACAGATGCAGTTCCTGGGATATGGCCTACATGGCTATGAGTGTCATCTGTCCACATAGATGACACAGGGGCATGTATACCTGTACTTGGCACTCTACAGAGGTGGGGTGGCACATGGCCTGCATTACGGAGGGGCCTAGCCTACGGAACTCGCCCTGGCCTAGGGAAACCCACAGCCCTCCTCCCCCACCCAGACCCCTCCACTGCGCGCAAAGTCAGCAGAATGAGAGTGTACTCACCCCTTGGGGCTGCTGTGATGCCCTCAAGCGCCCATCCAAGTCAGGTTAGGCCACCGCCAGGATCCGGAACATCAGGGGGGTCATGGTGCGACGGCCACCCCTCCCACGTTGGTAGGCCACCCCCATCTGAGCCTCCGCCGTCTTCTTGCTCCAGCGGCGAATGTCCTCCCATCTTTTACGGCAGTGGGAGCTCCGTCTCTGGTGGACCCCCAGAGTCCGGACGTCCTTGGCGATGGCACGCCAAATATCCTTCTTCTGGTGGGCGCTGACCCACATGACATGTACAGGCGAAGAAGAGAAGTCATTAGCAACAGCACCGTCGAAGTGAGTGGCCCACATCCCTGCCCTTGCCATGTGGCGCATGCATTCACACTCCTTCATGCTCGCATAACTCTGCCCCCTTCCTACTTACATCCAGCCCTCTCCACCCAGGCATAGCCCATACAACTTGCACCCTATGTACTCACCTGTTGGTCTGGAGGACCGTAGAGTAGTGTGTACTGGGGGAAGACCCAGTCCACAAGCTTCTCCAACTCCTGTGCAGTGAATGCAGGGGCCCTTTCCCCAGACGCACGTGCAATTGTCTCTTCCAGACCGAAGTCACAGCAGCACTTGCAGTGTAGGTCCTCTCCTGTCGAAGATCAGGTATCGAGTGATTGAACAGATAGAAAATGGCGGTCACGTCCGCGGTGGTGACGTCCGCGGTGGTGCGTATCATCACCGGCGGCGCATGTCCTCATTGGCTCCTGGGACCCATAGGGTCCAATGTTAACCAATGCAGCATTGCACCGCAGTCTTCGACCGTCTACCGCGACGGTGTACAACGCCAGCGCAGTTACCTCACATCCAATTGTCCCAGTTTAGAGGTCAGGCAGCCGCCATTTCAGGGGCCCACATGGCTTCATTTACAACTGCGTCACACATACCTAGGCCTGGACTCAACACACTTACAGACAACTTTTTGGATTATGTTTTGTGTACTGTGTAGCTGTGGGTACATGCCTCTGAGTTGCTTGACTCTGTGGTCGCTGTTGTCCTTCCTAGGCACCGTCAGCAGGGACATGTGAGGAGACGGCAGAATCCTCCGGTGTACTGACCGCTGGTGGACCTGTTTACAATGGAGGAGCGACATTTAATCATCACCTACAGGTTTGACCGTGCCACAATCCTGGAACAGTGTACCCAGTTGGAGCCAGATCTGATATCACCAATCCGCCATCCCACAGGAATCCCCCCTCAAGTGCAGGTGCTGTCAGTACTCCATTTCCTTGCGAGTGGGTCATTTCAAACAACAGTGGCCATGGCATCAGGGATGTCCCAGCCTATGTTTTCCAACGTGTTGTCCTGAGTGTTGTCTGCCCTGCTGAAACACGTGAGGAGCTACATCGTTTTCCCTCAGGTGGAGGATTTGGCTACAGTTAAAGGTGACTTCTATGCCCTGGGACATAAACCTAACATCATAGGTGCCATTGATAGGACCCATGTGGCTTTGGTCCCCCCCCACAGGAGTGAACAGGTGTACAGGAACCTGAAGAGTTATCATTCGATGAATGTACAGATGGTATGTTTGGCAGACCAGTACACCTCGCAGGTAAATGCTACGTTCCCTGGCTCAGTGCATGACGCCTACATCCTGCGGAATAGCAGCATCCCGTATGTGATGGGTCAACTCCAGAGGCACCGTGTGTGGCTATTAGGGGACTCTGGTTACCCCAACCTCTCATGGCTAATGACCCCAGTGAGGAATCCCAGGACCAGGGCAGAGGAACGCTACAATGAGGCCCATGGGTGGACTAGGAGGGTGATCGAACGCACCTTCAGCCTCCTGAAGGCCAGGTTCAGGTGCCTCCATGTGACAGGTGGTTCCCTATTCTACTCACCAAGGAAGGTGTGCCAGATCATCATCGCCTGCTCTATGCTTCACAATCTTGTTTTGCGACGCCAGGTGTCTTTTCTGCAGGAGGATGGTCCAGATGACGGTGTTGTGGCAGCTGTGGAGCCTGTGGACAGTGATGAGGAGGAAGCAGAGGAAGAAGACATTGACAACAGGGACTCTGTCATACAGCAATATTTCCAGTGACACACAGGTGAGAACACATTTTTTACTATTACATTTACTTTCACACTTCTACCTCTATCCTGTCTGTCAATTTGAAGCAGTATATGCTAACTGAGTGGTACATTTCCATTACGGTTTCCCAGGTGTGGTTACCAACGTGTGTCATCTGCTTGCATCCTTCATGGGCTTGTGATGTGTGACATAGGTATGTTGACATTACATTTTCTAGCGGATTTTGTCATTGTCATAGCTAAAACACATTTTATAAATCACTGACTGACTCCAGATTGTTTTGTGGTTCAAGGGTGTTTATTGAAGTGCTAATTATTGGAGGGGGTGGTAAAATGGTGAGGGCTGATGGTGGAGGAATGTCCATGGCAGAGTCCAGTCTCTTAGTCTCACAGGTGCACTGCCCATATGGGCATAGGAAGTGGAGCTGGAACAGTTCCAATCTGGACACGGTGACAAAGTGGGACAGTGGGATGACAATCAGGGTGGTCTCATTTCCTGGCGGGGGTCTTGCCATCTTGCTCTGTCCTGTTCCTGGATCTCAGGGACCGCTTGCGGGGTGGTTCTCCGTCTGCAGGGGGTGGGGTGCTGGTGTGGTGGTCCTGTGGCGGGGCGTCCTGTCCACTAGCGCCAGCGGAGGTGGTGGGCAGTTCATCATCCAGGCCAGTGTCAGGGGCCCCTTGGAGTGCCACGGTGTCCCTCACGGTCTTCTGTATATCCTTCAGCACCCCTACTATGGTGCCCAGGGCGGAGCTGATGGTACTGAGCTCCTCCCTGAACCCCAAATACAGTTCGTCCTGCATGCGCTGGGTCTCCTGAAACTTGGCCAGGACCATCGCCATCGTTTCCTGGGAGTGGTGGTATGCTCCCATGATGGAGGAGAGGGCCTCGTGGAGAGTGGGTTCCCTTGGCCTGTCCACCCCCTGACACACAGCAGCCCTCCCAGTTCCCCTGTGTTCCTGTGCCTCTGTCCCCTGGACCGTGTGCCCACTGCCACTGCCCCCAGGTCCCTGTTGTTGTTGGGGTGGTGGGTTATCCTGGGTTCCCTGTAGTGGTGGACACACAGCTGATTGACGTGTCCTGGGAACGGAGGTATGGGCCCGCTGGGTGGGTGGTCTGCTGGTGTTACCAGAGGGTGGAAGGTCAGTGTTGGGCTGTGCCTGTGCGAGGGGAACCGACTGTCCCGAGGCCCACGATGGTCCGGGCTGGTCATCTGGATCCAGTTGGCCAGAGCTGCTGTCATCACTGTGGGCCTCTTCTGTGGGTGGGGTAGAGATGTCTGGACCCTCCTGTCTGGTGACGTTAGGTAGTGGTCCTGCAGGGGTATAAAAGCATGATTATTGCATGTGTGTGTGTCATGGTGTGCAATGGGTCGGTGAGCGTGTACCCCAGTGCTAGCTTTCCTGTGTGGGAGCTTGTGTGATGATGGTTAGGGGTTGTTATGGGTATGTGCAGTGAGCATGCTTTAGTGATGGATGTCCATGCTTTGTTGTGTCATGCAGGGCTTGGTGTTGGGATGTGTGGTTTGTGTTATTAGTACATTAGTGAGGAGTTGGAGTGATAGGGGAGGGGGTGAGGGTGGGGGTGAGTGATAGCATGCAGGTAGGGTGGGGGATATGTTAGTTAAGATTAGACTTACCAGTGTCCATTCCTCCACCGACACCTCTGAGGCCCACTGGATGCATAATGGTCAAGACCTGCTCCTCCCATGTTGTTAGTTGTTGGGGAGGAGGTGGGGGTCCGCTGCCAGTCCGCTGAATCGCGATGTTGTGCCTGGAGACCACGGAACGCACCTTCCCCCGTAGGTCGTTCCACCTCTTCCTGATGTCCTCCCGATTTCTTGGGTGCTGTCCCACTGCGTTGACCCTGTCGACAATTCTTCGCCATAGCTCCATCTTCCTAGCTATAGAGGTGTGCTGCACCTGTGATCCAAATAGCTGTGGCTCTACCCGTACGATTTCCTCCACCATAACCCTGAGCTCCTCCTCCGTAAACCTGGGGTGTCTGTGTCGTGCCCTGGGGTGGTGTAGGTGATGTGTGGGGTGGTGTATGCAGTGATGAGTGTGGTGATGTGTAGTGGAGTGTGGTGTTTTGTGCGTGGATGTTGTGTGGGTGATGGGGTTGTGTGCCTCTGTGTGGTGGGGTTGTCTATTGCTGTGCTCTCTCTGTCGCCTTCGTCTCTATTTTTTGGTAGTAGGGGTTTGTGGGTGATGTGGGTGTGTGTTTTATATTGTGTTAGGTGTGTGGGAGTGTTGTTTGTATGTGTATCAGGTGTGTGTATTTTGAATTGTCCAATGTGGCGGTGTTTTGGAGATGTGTGTGTATTTTGAGCACGGCGGTGTATACCGCCAATGGAATACCGTGGTTGAGAGACCACTGCGTGGATTCGTGTGTCGTAATAGCATGGGCGTTTTTCTGTTGGTGTGACGGTGGAGGATTTGTTTTCGCCAGTTTATCACTGACCTTTGGTGTGGCGGATTTGTGTGGGTGTCTGAATTTTGTCGGATTCCGAGATGTGGGTCATAATAGCTGTGGCGGAATTCCGCAGCCGCGGCGGTGTATTGGCGGGCTTCTGCACGGCGGTAAGCGGCTTTTACCGCCGATGTTGTAATGAGGGCCATTGTATGTTGTAGGGCTTTTCTTCAAGAGATGCCATTTCAGAAATTTGAGTTTCCTGATAAACTTAAACAAGTCTATCCTCATTCTGACATAATCAAAGTTCTTGAGGGCCCAAAATGATAGTCCAAAGCATAGAAGTCTCTTTTCCTCCTCAGTTAGTACTCTGTCAAAAGTTGTTGATCATTTTATTTGCCACCTCAGGATCCATTATGATTCTACATCTGGACTCGCTATGGTTCCCATTCATCCAGTTGTCGCTGCCCCATTTCTTATGGCTCATCTGCCGTAACCTCTGCTTCCTCTTTTTATGCTGCGTTGTCCTCTGCCTCTTCCTCTGTTTCAGGATCCTTGGCCTCTGCCTGTATTCACCGGTTCATTGTCTCCTTTATGCTCTGTTGGTTCCTTCTGAGGAGCCGCTATTGCTCTAAAAAAGTTTGAGGTCTAGGATTTTGTTCATTGACTCAGCAGCTAATGTCAGTTAAGCTGGAATTATCAAAATCAGTTCCTGATGTTTCACTCCTATCAGAGTGGTCCATGTCCTTAGATGTAGGGTTAGAAAATCTCACTGTACTGTTGTCAAAATCATTGTCATATTTACTGTTGAATGTCAATATGTATACATATATATATATATATGTATTCATATATATATGTATATATATATATATATATATATATATATATATATATATATATATATATATATATAAATACATATATAAATAAACCAGTAGGTAATTATTGTTAGGACCTAGTTTCCATAGAAAAAGTGTTTTTTGACTTGCCTATATCTTTGGCGCCATTTGAAGAATCTTCACAAACGTTTCCAAAAAAGTGGCAAGTTGGGTCTTGTGCATGGAAAATGTATTGATGATCTGTCAAGCGGGGGCAAGAGAAAGGGGGAGGGTCAAAAAAAGTGTGTTTGCATTTTTAATTCCCATAGGGTTTTTTAACATAACTACAGCTTGAACCTCTGGACAGAATTACACCAAATTTGGCAGGAAGGTAGCTTTTAGTCTAGAAATAAAGATTTTTGTTGCATGGTGTGAATCCATTCAGTGGTTTAGGAGAAATTAAAGCAAAAGCTAATTTGCTTATCTAGAGGTGTGAAGGCTTTGCGCATCCTCTTGATCCCATGCAGAGATATGACTGGCTGCCAACACTTCAACAAGGAAATGTTGGTGGCCATTTTGAGACTCAGCTTCTCAAACAAAAAAGAAAAAAAAGGAAAAGGGGGCAGGGTACTGTTACCCTAACCCCCTAGCCTTGGTGTAGGGGTCCCAAGGGATCTCACCAGGGCTAAAAAGCATTTTTTCTTTAATTCACTGTAAAAATCACAAATATTGAAGAATTTCACCATGGATTAAAAAAAAAAAACGTTCACGGGCTCCTGTGCTTGCTTTTCATTTTGCCCCTGGGCTCAGGGGCCTCCTTCCATGATCTTATCAAAACCCTGGAGACTACAAACTTCCCAGGGGATTCATTGGTTATGCGTGATGTGGGGCCCGCACAGGCCCCCAAGCCCTGGGGACCAGCACCTCCCTGGGGCAATGAATGTAATGTATGCAGGAGGACACACAGGCCCCCTACACCTCAGGGATACCACTTCCCTCGAGCAATAAATGTGATGTATGTGGGGAGACCTGCGCGGCCCCCTGCACCCTAGGGACCACCACTTTCCTGGGGCAATTAATATCATATATGCGGGGGGCCCATGCTGCACTTCCACACCCCAAGGACTGCCATCTCCCAGAGAAAATGCTTGTAAATATATGCAGGGGACCTGCACAGCCCTCAACACCCCAGGATCTGTCACCACCACGGGGAAAATCTATGTAAATCTATGTGGGGGCCCATGCGATCCCCATGCCCTGGGTACCACTACCTGGCTGGAGTAAATACAACAAAAGGAGGTGTTCATGCAGCCCCCCTCTTACAGCTATTTATGGCCCTGCGGACCACCACCCCCATGGGCCAGCTTAGCCTGTTTCCTTATGTGCCCACCCTCTGGAGATAGCTGTTTGCTTTTGCTTGGTAGGAGCTGTGACAGCTTCTGCCAAGCAAAAACAAGCAAGCAAAGCAAAAGCAAACATAACTCTGCATTCAGCAAGCGAGAGCTGTCAAACATGTGTGCAGGGACATAGATGATAACAGTGCTCCCGTAAGCAGGGAGATGCTACTTAAAGCAGCTCCCTCCTTGCAGGAGCAATACAGGCTACCACATGAGACAGGATCTGACTGGGACCGATGGGGCCTTGAGTCTCCCCCATGGTCCTCAAGAATTGAAAATAAAAAAAGTCAACTGTTATAGTTACAGTTATTGCAAGTAACTATAACTCACGCCGCAAAGCAACTATAACTCACACCCTCACCATACACTGCTAGTTACGCCAGATATTACAGGTCTCATAATATCTTTTATAACAACATAGATAATATCGTTGTAACATTTGTTGTAAAGTTATCTATAAAAAAACTGTGCACAGCGGAGGCATGGGTTATAGTTACTTTAGGGCATGAGTTATAGTTACTTGAAATAACTGTAACTATAACCAGTGAATTTCTATTGTTCGCACATTTAAAATGTGAGCCTAACTATAACATCCCTGTTACCTTTGTTTTTTTAAGTGAATTTGACACGTGTGTGTGGGTGTGTGTGTGTGTGGGTGCGCGTGTGGGTGTATGTGTGTCTATGTGTGTATATAAGTATAAATATTACCTACTGGTGGTAGCCAGTAGATAGTTATACCTAGTACCTTTTTTCCATAGGAAAAGCATTTTTGACCTGGCTACATCTTTGGAGCCATCTAACAAATCTTCATGAAGGTTTCCAAAAAACTGAAGGTTGAGGGTTCAAGTCTAGGTGTTGAGTGATCGTTTCCTTGCTTTAATTTCTTTTCAACTTCAATTATTTAAGATACATACTGAAAGGTGATCTCACTCTATTTAGGTGACAAATGCAATTTTCTTTTTAATTTGTCCAATAATATCTCATTCTAAGTATAGCATTCATGAAAACCTAAAACAACTCTCTCTGTCAATTTCTCTCTGTCAATCTCTTTCTCTAAATCTCTCTCTCAATTTCTCACTTTCTCTCTCTCTCTTTCTCTTTCTTTCTCTTCCATTCCTTAATGGGATGGATGCGAGAGAAAGAGAGCTTGTTACTGCAATGGTCTCTCTTAACAATGACTTCAAATTGTCACACTAGCTAGATGTTTGTTTCAAATGTTATGGTTACGTTTTTATGCAAAAAGAACAGAATTGCTTCTGGCCTACTGGTAAAGTTACTGGATGTCATCAGTGATGTCACTGACCATGTCATGAGTGATATAATATGCAAGGTCATAAGCAGTGCATTACAGGAGTGCAAGTTATAGTTGGCTCAGGCAAGTATAAGTACTGAATTTGTATGGTTTTGAATCAGTAAATTCAGAACCTAAATATAACGTTCAAGTAACCTTTGTTTTTTTTAGTGATTTTCAAATTTTTGTTTTAAATTCTATTTCCTAACAATAATGTCCCTGTAACCTTTGTTTTTTTCAGTGAATTTCTAAGGTTTTTTAAATACTATTTACCAACTATCACATCCCTGTAACCTTTGTTTTTTCACTGAATTTCTAAGATTTTTTAAAATTCTATTTCCTTTTAAAAACTTGTTCTATCAAAAACTACAAAAAATTGTCACACTAGCTCAGTGGTTCCCAAACTGTGCGCCGCGGCTACCTGGTGCGCCGTCAAAACTAGCCAGGGGCGCCGCACACAGTCTGGAAACCACTCGGAGGTGCTTTGAATTGGTAGCTTTTCCTCGTGGTATTGGAAAAAAACACCCTGCATTAATTATTCTGACCAGCGGAGGGCGCCAAAGTACCATTAATAATATCCCTATTACAAAAATAGTTTCCAATAAATGGTTTTCAGCAACGTGAAGGAGAGAATAAAGAAGACAAACGGTAAATAGTGTAGGTACAGGTACAGGCTGGGATTACGTTCCCCCACCCGCCAAAAAAAGTAACATAACGGGGAGCCGTGGCCAACACAGCCAATAGGTCATAGGAGCCGGGGATCAAAAAAGTTTGGGAACCACTGCACTAGCTAGATGTTTGGTTCAAATGTTATAGTTAAGTTTTTATGCAAAAAGAACAGAATTGCTTCTGGCCTACTGGTAAAGCTACTGGATGTCATCAGTGATGTCACTGACCATGTCATCAGTGATATAATATGCGAGGTCATAAGCAGTGCATTACAGGAGTGGAAGTTATAGTTGGCTCAGGCAAGTATAAGTACTGAATTTGTATGGTTTTGAATCAGTAAATTCAGAACCTAAATATAACGTTCAAGTAACCTTGGTTTTTTTCAGTGATTCTCTAAGATTTTTTTAAAATTCTATTTCCTAACAATAATGTCCCCTTAACCTTTGTTTTTTTCAGTGAATTTCTAAGGTTTTTTAAATACTATTTACTATCACATCCCTGTAACCTTTGTTTTTTTCACTGAATTTCTAAGATTTTAAAAAAATTCTATTTCCTTTTAAAAACTTGTTCTATCAAAAACTACAAAAAATGCTTCTTGTTAGAACCACCACTGAATCAAAGAGCTGTGTTTGAGTCTTTACTACTCATCAGTATTTCCATAGTAGTGTGAGTTTATATATAACTTTTCATTTATATGTATAAGTTTATTTATCAGTTTTGGTCTGGGTGTCTCAATCTACCCATAATTGTGTCCCTGGGTGTATTACTGCATACACAAAACTACATATTGAATTCAGTAAATTAAATCTATCTCTCACTGCAGCCTACATACTTAAATTCACTATGTCTACATCAATGTGCAAGTCGTGGTTAATGCCTCTAAATGAGTTTAAGTCTCCCTTTATATGTGTATTATTTTCTATGTCTTTAACAGTATACATGAGACAGTATACATATGCCTTAATATATCAACTGTTCTTTTTGCATTTGTCGCCCCAAGTGGGAAGGGTATGCCCAGACGTGGTTCCCGTGCTCACTATAACACCAGATTCAAGCTAGCCTGGCTGAAGAGGGGTGATACCCCGAAGCCGGTTCCAGGATGCTTGTTTCTGGTCCAGGGAGGACCTGGTCTGGCAGTTCAGGCTGGACTGTTCCCATGGGGAACAGGGTCAAGACTGATTTGCATATGGCTGGGTCGAAACTGGAATGGCATGGTGAGCAAAAAAACTGACGGATTAAACCCAGATCTGTGACTTGGGGTTTTCGTTTGATTTGTTCTACGTTCTGTCCATCAACTGTTCTTTTTGCATTTGTCGCCCCAAGTAGGAAGGGTATGCCCAGATGTGGGTCCCGTGCTCACTATGCCACCAGATTCAAGCTAGCCTGGCTGAAAAGGGGTGATACCCCGAAACCTGTCCCAGGATGCTTGTTTCTGGTCCAGGGAGGACCTGGTCTGGCTGTTCGGGCTGGACTGTTCCCATGGGGAACAGGGTCAAGAATGATTTGCATATGGCTGGGTCCAAACTGGAATGGCATGGTGAGCAAAAAAACTGATGGATTAAACCCAGATCTGTCACTGGGGGTGAATGTTTGATTTGTTCTACGTTCCGTCCATCAACTGTTCTTTTTGCATTTGTCACCCCAAGTGGGAAGGGTATGCCCAGACGTGGGTCTCGTGCTCACTATGGGGGTCATTACAGCATTGGCGGTAAAAGCCGCTTACCGCCGTGCAGAATACCGCCAACATACCGCCCCGGGCTCGGAATTCCGCCACAGCTATTATGACCCACATCTCGGAAACCGCCGAAATTCAGACACCCACACAAGTCCGCCACACCAGAGGTCAGTGATAAACTGGCGAAAACAAATACTCCACCGCCACGGCAACAGAAACACGCCCATGCTATTACGACCCACGAATCCACGCGGCGGTCTTTCAACCGCGGTATTCCATTGGCGGTACACACCGCTGCGCTCAAAATACACACACATCTCCAAAACACCGCCACATTGGACAATTCGAAGTACACACACCTGATACACATACAAACACCACTCCCACACACCCAACATATTATAAAACACACACCCACATCACCCACAAACCCCTACGACCAAAAATTGTAGACGAAGGCCAGAGAGTGAGCACAGCAATCGACAACCCTACCACACAGAGGCACACAACACCATCACCCACACAACATCCACGCACAAAACACCACACACCACTACACATCACCACACTCATCACCACATACACCACCCCACACACATCACCTACACCACGCCAAAGACACCCCAGGTTTTCGGAGGAGGAGCTCCGGGTCATGGTGGAGGAAATCGTATGGGTAGAGCCACAGCTATTTGGATCACAGGTGCAGCACACCTCTATAGCTAGGAAGATGGAGCTATGGCGAAGAATAGTCAACAGGGTCAACGCAGTGGGACAACACCCAAGAAATCGGGAGGACATCAGGAAGAAGTGGAACGACCTACGGGGGAAGGTGCGTTCCGTGGTCTCCAGGCACAACATCGCGGTTCAGCGGACTGGCGGCGGACCCCCACCTCCTCACCCACAACTAACAACATGGGAGGAGCAGGTCTTGACCATCATGCATCCTGAGGGCCTCGGAGGAGTCAGTGGAGGAATGGACACTGGTAAGTCTAATCTAAACTATCATATCCCCCACCCTACCTGCATGCTATCACACACCTCCACCCTCGCTCCATCCCCTATCACTCCAACTCCTCACTTATGTACTAATAACACAAACCACCCATCCCAACACCAAGCCCTGCATGACACAACAAAGCATGGACACCTATCACTAAAGCATGCCCACTGCACATACCCATAACAACCCCTAACCATCATCACACAAGCCCCCACACAGGAATGCTAGCACTGGGGTACAAGCTCACCCACCCATTGCACACCATGACACACACAGATGCAATAATCATGCTTTTATACCCCTGCAGCACCACTACCTAACGTCACCAGACAGGAGGGTCCAGACATCTCTACCCCACCCACAGAAGAGGCCCACAGTGATGATAGCATCTCTGGCCAACTGGATCCAGATGACCAGCCCGGACCATCGTGGGCCTCAGGACATTCGGTTCCCCTCGCACAGGCACAGCCCAACACTGACCTTCCACCCTCTGGAAACACCAGTACAGGACCCACCCAGCGGGCCCATACCTCCTTACCCAGGACACGTCAATCAGCTGTGTGTCCACCACTACAGGGAACCCAGGATAACCCACCACCCCAACAACAACAGGGACCTGTGGGCACTGGTATTGGGCACACGGTCCAGGGGACGGAGGCACAGGAACACAGGGGAACTGGGAGGGCTGCCGAGCGACAGGGGGCGGACAGGCCAAGGGAACCCACTCTCCACGTGGCCCTCTCCTCCATCATGGGAACATACCACCACTCCCAGGAGACGATGGCTACGGTCCTGGCCAAGTTTCAGGAGACCCAGCGCCTGCAGGAGGAACAGAATTTAGGCTTCAGGGAGGAACTCAGAACCATCAGCTCCGCCCTGGGCACCATCGTAGGGGTGCTGAAGGACATGCAGAACACCATGAGGGACACCGTGGCACTCCAAGGGGCCCCTGACACTAGCATGGACGATGAACTGCCCACCACCTCCGCCGGCGCTAGTGGACAGGACGCCCCGCCACAGGACCACCACACCAGCACCCCACCCCCTGCAGGCAGAGAACCACCCCGCAAGCGGTCCCTGAGATCCAGGAACAGGACAGAGCACGATGGCAAGACCCCCGCCAAGAAATGAGACCACCCTGATTGTCATCCCACTGTCCCACTTTGTAACCCTGTCCAAATTGGAACTGCCCCAGCTCTAACTTCCTATGCCCATATGGGCAGGCGACCTGTGAGACTAATAGGGGGTCATTACAACCCTGGCGGACGGTGTTAAAGGTGCAGTAATACCGCAAACAGGCCGGCGGACAAAAAAAGGGAATTATGACCCTGGCGGAAACCGCCAACAAAGACAGCCACTTTAACACACCGCCCGCCACAGCGGTACAGACAAGCAGCGCGGCGGTCACCGCCAACAGACAGGCGGAGGACAATGTACCGCCCATAGTATCACAACCCACCAATCCGCCACCTTTTCCGGGGCGGCTTCTCCGTGGATAAAAACACGGCGGAAACAGTTACTGCAATGGGAAAACGCTCACCTGAACACATCCCACGAGGAAGGAGGATAGCATGGAGCCGGAACTCCAAATCCTACCAGCTCTTGTGTTCCTACTCATCTACGAAGACCAACTTCTGCGCCGGTGACGACAACGGTGAGTACTGCACCTATGACATAGGGGAGGGGGAGGCAAAACTTAGGGGTACACACACGCAACACCCCCACCCCACCCCCACCCCACCCCACCCTCGCATATTACAACAAACACACCAATGCATTCACAAAAATCACAGTAACAACCCACAACCCCCCCTCTAGAATGCAAAGACAAAACAAAATCAATCCAAACATTGTAATGTATCAATATACATGTCTAAAAAATATACAGATATATTAGAAAATAATACAAAAGTATATACATTCTGTTCAAATATGCACATATGCACATAGAAATGTCCGTGCACCACTAGTCCAAAAATGCATGGGCAAGGCCCACAATAGATACCTGTCCACACACGGAGAGAACACTGCCAGGGCATCAGATAGAAATACTACAGGCACCTCAGGGGGAAGGGAGGGGGGGACACCTCAGCCGGAGGAGTGCACGATGCCAGATCCTTGAGGGGGCTCCATGCCCATTGATGTATCCTGGGGAGTGCAAAGCCACAGTCTCTCAAGTCTCTACAGTGGGTGGTTTGCCCACTGTTCAATCCTGGGGAGTGCAAAGCCACAGTCTCTCAAGTCTCTACAGTGGGTGGGTTGCCCACTGTTCAATCCTGGGGAGTGCAAAGCCACAGTCTCTCAAGTCTCTACAGTGGGTGGGTTGCCCACTGTTCTATCCTGGTGAGTGCAAAGCCACAGTCTCTCAAGTCTCTATAGTGGGTGGCTTGCCCACTATTACATCCTGGGGAGTGCAAAGCCACAGTTTCCAAAGTAGATAACAGCCTCCACTGGTTCTGGAGGGGGACTGGTGCCCAGACTGGATTAGTCTCCCCGTGGAAGTTCCTGTCCCGTCACTGTCCCACCTGCACATGGGATAACGATGCTTGATGTGGCGGCCTTTTCATTCTTCCCCGGTGCATGCCCTGTTCAGCGGTGCTTTGCCATGGCGGTTCTGGACTGTTCAGCGGTGCTTTGCCATGGCGGTCTCTGGACTGTTCAGCGGTGCTTTGCCATGGCGGTGCATGCCCTGTTCAGTGGTGCTTTGCCATGGCGGTGCATGCCCTGTTCAGCGGTGCTTTGCCATGGCGGTTCTGGACTGTTCAGCGGTGCTTTGCCATGGCGGTCTCTGGACTGTTCAGCGGTGCTTTGCCATGGCGGTGCATGCCCTGTTCAGCGGTGCTTTGCCATGGCGGTGCATGCCCTGTTCAGCGGTGCTTTGCCATGGCGGTTCTGGACTGTTCAGCGGTGCTTTGCCATGGCGGTTCTGAACTGTTCAGCAGTGCTTTGCCATGGCGGTCTCTGGACTGTTCAGCGGTGCTTTGCCATGGCGGTCTCTGGACTGTTCAGCGGTGCTTTGCCATGGCGGTTCTGGATTGGGCATTGGTGTGTGGCATGACGTTCTCTGGACTGGGCATTGGTGTGTGGCATGATGTTCCCTCATTGCCCCGCGGGGCTGTGGCAGCCGGGGCCCTCCTGGGCACTGACTCCGGCGGTGGTCTCCTGACCAGTGACGATAATTGGGCCCTCCTGGGCACTGACTCTGGCGGTGGTCTCCTGACCAGTGACGATACTTGGGCCCTCCTGGGCACTGACTCCGGCGGTGGCGGTGGTCTCCTGACCACTGATGATACTTGGACCCTCCTGGGCACTGACTCCGGCGGTGGTCTCCTGACCAGTGACGATACTTGGGCCCTCCTGGGCAATGATTCTGGCGGTGGTTTCCTGACCAGTGACGATACTTGGGCCTTCCTGGGCAATGACTCTGGCAGTGGTCTCCTGACCAGTGACAATACTTGGGCCCTCCTGGGCACTGACTCCGGTGGTGGTCTCCTGACCAGTGACGATACTTGGGCCCTCCTGGGCACTGACTCCGGCGGTGGTCTCCTGACCAGTGACGATAGTGGTCTCCTGACCAGTGAAGATACTTGGGCCCTCCTGGGCAATGACTCCGGCGGTGGTCTCCTGACCAGTGACGATACTTGGGCCCTCCTGGGCACTGATTCCTGCGGTGGTCTCCTGACCAGTGAAGATACTTGGGCCCTCCTGGGCACTGACTCCGGCGGTGGTCTCCTGACCAGTGACGATACTTGGGCCCTCCTGGGCACTGACTCCGGCGGTGGTCTCCTGACCAGTGACGATACTTGGGCCCTCCTGGGCAATGACTCTGGCGGTGGTCTCCTGACCAGTGACGATACTTGGGCCCTCCTGGGCAATGACTCTGGCGGGGGTCTCCTGACCAGTGACGACGGTGCTGGCGGTGGCGTCCCGACCGCCAGGAAGCATGCCGCCCTTCTCCGCCGTGCTGCTCACACTAGGCTGTGCAGACTTCTTATGGCCCTTCACCAACTTTGGAGGAGTCACAGCTGACTCTGCAATCCCCCTGGAACCCCTGTGAGTTGTTTTGCCTCCAGGAGTCTTCACACGGTCCCGTCGGCCAGTTTCCAATTTCAGAGCCTTTACAGGGGGTGGGCTGCCAGTGCCTTGGCTCCGGGTCACACTGCCTGCCCTGGTGGCCGGTGCACTCCACACACCTTGAACAGGCACCACTGGTATTGGAGGCTTTTTGGCTGAGGCACTACGACGGGACTGATGAATTGGAGGGGGGGGCAAAAAGGTCAACTTTACACAGGGACATTTTCTGACAAATACTGGGGTGGGTAGTTGGAGGGGGTCTGGGAGTGGAGGAAGAGGAGGTGGTTGTAGGAGGTGTCACTTTAGGTGTTTTGGGTGTAGGTGCAGGTACTGGAGGCTGTCGTGAGGTGGATGGATGTTGGGTGTGTGGGTGCCCGCTTTGTGTACTTTGTGAGGGGGCATCACAGACACACTGGGAGAGGACACAGAGGAAGTGTAAATGGGAGTGGAGTGGAGTGAGTGCAGGTGAGCTGGGTGCGGTGCTGGGTGTACTGCTGCGAGTCCTAGTGCCTGTAGATGTAGTGCATGCAGGTGAGAGTGTAGACGACACTGGGAGGGAGGAGGGAGATGACGAGGAGGGGGACACAGTGGAGGCAGTGGATGTTGCAGTGTCTGCACGTGGGTGATGCTTGCGTGTGTGCCTGTGGGTTGTGTGGTGTCTATGTTTGCCTGAGCTACTTTTGTGTGTTGAGGTGTGTGCATGCTGGTCTGTAGGTGTGCTTGGGATAGGCTGGGGTACAGGGGATTGGACCTGGGTGGAGGAGGTTGGCGGGGGAGGCTAGACACAGGGACAATGGCTGCCATCAGTGCTGTGGCCAGAGATTGCAGGGTTCGCTGAAGGACAGCCTGACCAGAATGAATGCCCTCCAGGAATGCATTACTGTTTTGCAACTCCCTTTCTACACCCTGGATGGCATTCACAATGGTAGACTGCCCAACAGTGAGTGACCTGAGGAGGTCAATGGCCTCCTCACTGAGGGCAGCAGGGGTGACTGGGGCAGGGCCTGAGGGGCCTGGGGCGAAGGTGATGCCCACCCTCCTGGGTGAGCGGGCACGGGGCAAACGCTGAGGGGCTGCTAGGAGGGCGGTGCTGGTAGGGGAGGTGGCGGCTGTAGCTGTAGAAGTGGGGGGCACAGATGGTGCCGCCACCACAAGGGAGCTCCATTGGCGGACGAGTCCGTGTCGCTGGTTGGTGATCCGGTGGCCGACGTGAAGCTCCTCTCGCCCTCCGTCCCCCTGGTGCATTCTGAGTCCGTGGTGTGGCCCTCCATGGCCATGTGGGATACAGCTCCCTCGTGCTCCGGTGCCACTGTACCTCCGCATGATGATGCTGATGAACAAAAGAACAGGGAGAGCACAAAAAGGGGGGGAGACAGAAGAAAGACAGGTTGAGTGCATGGCATACCGCGACCGTTGGCGGACAATACAGACACAGCAGCCCCCTGCACTACGGCGTGCTCCTGGCCTCTACAGATGTTATTCCTGGGATCTGGCCTACATGGCTATGGTGAACATCTGCACACATGGATGCCACAGGGGCATCTATACCTGTACTTGGCACTCTACTGAGGTGGGGTAGGGTGCCACATGGCCTGCATTACGGAGGGGCCTAGTCTACCTATTTCTGCCTGGCCTAGGTACACCCACAGGCCTCCTCCCCCACCCTGACCCCTCCACTGCGCGCAAAGTCGGCAGAATGAAGTTGTACTCACCCCCTTGTGTCTGCTGTGATGCCCTCAAGCACCCATCCAACTCAGGGTAGGCCACCACCAGGATCCTGAACATCAGGGGGGTCATGGGGCGAGGGGCACCCCTCCCACGTTGGGATGCCATCCCCAGCTGAGCCTCTGCCATCTTCTTGCTCCAGCGGCAAATGTCCTCCCATTGTTTACGGGAGTGGGTGCTCAGTCTCTGGTGGACCCCCAGGGTCCGGACGTCCTTGGCGATGGCACGCCAAATGTCCTTCTTCTGGTGGGCGCTGACCTACATGACATGCACAAGGGAAGAAGAGAAGTCATTAACAACTGCACCGTCAATGTGCGTGGCCCCCCTCCCTACCCTAGCCATGTGGCACATACTTTCACATGCATTAATGTTGCCTGAACTCTGCCCCCTTCCCTCTTCCAACCAGCCGTCTCCACAGAGGCATAGCCCATACAACGTGCTCCCTGTCTACTAACCTGTTGGTCTGGAGGACAGTAGAGTAGCGTGTACTGGGGGAGGACCCCGTCTACTAGTTTCTCCAACTCCTGAGCAGTGAAGGCAGGGGCCCTTTCCCCAGATGCAGCAGCCATTGTCGCTTCCAGACCGAGGTCACAGCAGCACTTGCAGTGTAGGTCCTCTCCTGTCGAAGATCAGGTATCGAGTGATTGAACAGATAGAAATTTGCGGTAACTTCCGCGGCGGTGCGCAGCATCACCGTCAGCGCACTTCCTCATTGGCTCATGGGACCCATAGGGTCCAATGTTAACCAATGCAGCATTACGCCACGGACTATGACCGCCTACCGCGACTGTGTGCAACGCCAATGCAGTTACCCCACAATCCCATTGTCCCAGTTTAGAGGTCAGGCAGCCGCCATTTCAGAGCCCCACATGGCTCCATTTACTTCTGAGTCACACATAGCTAGGCCTACACTCAACACACATACAGGAAGGGTTTTGCGTTTGGTGTCGTGTTCTGTGCAACTGTGGGTACATACCTGGAAAATAGTTGACTCGATCCTCGCTGTTGTCCTTCCTAGGCGCCATCAGCTGGGACATTTGAGAAGATGGCGGAATCCTCCGTTGTACCGACCGCTGGTGGACCTGTTGACAATGGAAGAGCGACATTTAATCGTCACCTACAGGTTTGACCGTGCCACAATCCAGGAACTATGTACCCAGTTGGAGCCAGCCCTGATGTCACCAATCCGCCATCCCACTGGAATCCCCCCTGACGTGCAGGTGCTGTCAGTGCTCCATTTCCTTACTAATGAGTCTTTTCAGACAACAGTGGCCATGGCATCAGGGATGTCCCAGCCTATGTTTTCCAACGTGCTGTCCAGAGTGTTGTGTGCCCTGCTGAAACACGTGAGGAGATACATCATTTTCCCTGAGGTTGAAGATTTGGCTACAGTGAAAGGTGACTTCTATGCCCTTGGACATATCCCCAACGTCATAGGTGCTATTGATGGGACCCATATAGCTCTGGCCCCCCCCCACAGGAGTGAACAGGTGTACAGGAACCGGAAGAGTTATCATTCCATGAATGTACAGATGGTCTGTTTGGCAGACCAGTACATCTCGCAGGTAAATGCTATGTTCCCTGGCTCAGTGCATGACGCCTACATCCTGCGGAATAGCAGCATCCCTGATATGATGGGTCAACTCCAGAGGCACCGTGTGTGGCTATTAAGGGACTCTGGTTACCCCAACCTGTCCTGGCTATTGACCCCAGTGAGGAATCCCAGGACCAGGGCAGAGGAACGCTACAATGAGGCCCATGGGCAGACTAGGAGGGTGATCGAACGCACCTTCGGCCTCCTGAAGGCCAGGTTCAGGTGCCTCCATATGACAGGTGGTTCCCTATTCTACTCACTGAAGAAGGTGTGCCAGATCATCATCGCCTGCTCGATGCTTCACAATCTTGCTTTGCGACGCCAGGTGCCTTTTCTGCAGGAGGATGGTCCAGATGACAGTGTTGTGGCAGCTGTTGAGCCTGTGGAGCCTGTGGACAGTGATGAGGAGGAAGCTGAGGAAGAAGACTACGACAACAGGGAGTCAGTCATACAGCAATATTTCCAGTGACACACAGGTGAGGACATTTTTATTTTTAACATTACATTCACTGTCACACGTCTTACTCTATCCTGTGTGTAATTTACTGGGATTATTTGGTAACTGAGTTGTTCCTTTCCGTTACGGTTTCACAGGTGTGGTTACCAACATGTGTCATCTGCACGCATCCTTCAAGGACTTGTGATGTGTGACATTGGTATGTTGCCTTAACAACTAAAAAAGCATTTTGACACTGTCATTGATAATACATTTTACAAAATCATAGACTGACTCCAGAATGTTTTGTGGTTCAAGGGTGTTTATTTAAGTGCTCAAAAATGGAGGGGTGTAGTTAAATGGTGATGGGTGATGGTGGAGGAATGTCCATGGCAGAGTCCAGTCTATTAGTCTCACAGGTGCACTGCCCATCTGGGCATAGGAAGTGGAGCTGAGGCAGTTAAAGTATGGACAGGGTAACAAAGTGGGACGGTGGGGGGACAATCAGGGTGGTCTCATTTCCTGGCGGGGGTCTTGCCATCTTGCTCTGTCCTGTTCCTGGATCTCAGGGACCGCTTGCGTGGTGGTTCTCCGTCTGCAGGGGGTGGGGTGCTGGTGTGGTGGTCCTGTGGTGGGGCGTCCTGTCCACTAGCGCCGACGGAGGTGGTGGGCAGTTCATCGTCCTGGCTAGTGTCAGGGGCCCCTTTGAGTGCCACGGTGTCCCTCAAGGTCTGCTGTATGTCCTTCAGCACCCCTACGATGGTGCCCAAGGCGGAGCTGATGGTCCTGAGCTCCTCCCTGAACCCCAAATACTGTTCCTCCTGCAGGCGCTGGGTCTCCTGAAACTTGACCAGGACCGTCGCCATCGTCTCCTGGGAGTGGTGGTATGCTCCTATGATGGAGGATAGGGCCTCGTGGAGAGTGGGTTCTCTTGGCCTGTCCGCCCCCTGTCGCACAGCAGCCCTCCCAGTTCCCCTGTGTTCCTGTGCGTCCATCCCCTGGACTGTGTGCCCACTACCACTGCCCCCAGGTCCCTGTTGTTGTTGGGGTGGTGGGTTATCCTGGGTTCCCTGTAGTGGTGGACACACAGCTGATTGACCTGTCCTGGGTACGGAGGTTTGGGCCCGCTGGGTGGGTGCTGTGCTGGTGTTACCAGAGGGTGGAAGGTCAGTGTTGGGCTGTGCCTGTGCAAGGGGAACCGACTGTCCCGAGGCCCACGATGGTCCGGGCTGGTCATCAGGCTCAAGTAGGGCAGAGCTGCTATCGTCACTGTGGGCCTCTTCTGTGGGTGGAGTGGAGATGTCTGGACCCTCCGGTGTGGTGACGGTCCTTTGTGATCCTGCAGGGGCATAAGAGCATGATTATTGCATCTGTGTGTGTCATGGTGTGCAATGGGTGGGTTTTGTGTGCCCCAGTGCTAGCATTCCTGTGTGGGGGCTTGTGTGATGAGGGTTAGGGGGTTGTTCTGGGTATGTGCAGTGAGCATGCTTTGGTGAGTGGTGACCATGCTTAGTTGTGTCACGCAGGGCTTGGTGTTGGGATGTGTGGTTTGTGTTCTTAGTACATTAGTGAGGAGTTTGAGTGATGGGTGAGGGGGTGAGGGTGGGGGGGTGTGATAGCATGCAGGTAGGGTGGGGGATATGATAGTTAAGATTTGACTTACCAGTATCCATTCCTCCACCGACTCCTCCAAGGCCCTCTGGATGCATGATGGTCAAGACTTGCTCCTCCCATGTTGTTAGCTGTTGGGGAGGAGGTGGGGGTCCGCCGCCAGTCCGCTGTACCGCGATGTTGTGCCTGGAGACCGCTGCTCTTCCTGATGTCCTCCCGATTTCTTGGGTGTTGTCTCACTGCGTTGACCCTGTCGACTATTCTGCGCCATAGCTCCATCTTCCTGGCTATGGAGGTGTGCTGCACCTGTGAGCCAAATAGATGTGGCTCTACCTGTACGATTTCCTCCACCATGACCCTGAGCTCCTCTTCGGAAAAGCGGGGGTGTCTTTGGCGTGCCATGGGGTGGTGTGTGTGATGTGTGAGGTGGTGTATGTGGTGATGAGTGTAGTGATGTGTAGTGGTGTGTGGTCTTTTGTGCGTGGATGTTGTGTGGGTGATGGTGTTGTGTGCCTCTGTGTGGTGGGATTGTCTAATCAGTGCTGTCTCTCTGGCCTTCTTTCAGAATTGTTGTCGTAGGGGTTTGTGGGTGATGTGGATGTGTGTTTTATATTGTGTTGGGTGTGTGGGAGTGGTGTTTGTATGTGTATCAGGTGTGTGTATTTGTCCAATGTGGCGGTGTTTTGGAGATGTGTGTGTATTTTGAGCGCAGCGGTGTGTACCGCCAATGGAATACCGCGGTTGAAAGACCGCCGCGTGGATTCGTGGGTCGTGATAGCATGGGCGTGTTTCTGTTGGCGTGGAGGTGGAGGTTTTGTTTTAGTCATTTTAACACTGACCTTTGGTGTGGCGGACTTGTGTGGGTGACTGAACTTCGGCGGAATCCGTAATGTGGGTCATAATAGCTGTGGCGGAATTCCGCGGGCGCAGCGGTGTATTGGCTGTCTTCTGCATGGCAGTAAGCGGCTTTTAACGCCAATGTTGTAATGACCCCCATAGACTGGACTCTGCCATGGACATTCCTCCACCATCACCCATCACCATTTTACCACCCCCCATACAATATTTAGCACTGCAATAAACACCCTTGAACCACAAACAATCTGGAGTCAGTCTGTGATAAAGAAAATGTGTATTAGCTATAACAATGACAAAATCAGTTCTCAATAGTAATGTCAACATACCTATGTCACACATCACAAGTCCATGAAGGATGCAAGCAGATGACACACGTTGGTAACCACACCTGTGAAACCGTAATGGAAATATACAACTCAGTTACCAAATACTGCTTGAAATTTACAGACAGGATAGAGGTAGAAGTGTGAAAATACTTGTAGTAGAAAAAAAGGTGTTGTCACCTGTGTGTCACTGGAAATATTGCTGTATGACTGCGTCCCTGTTGTCAATGTCTTCTTCCTCTGCTTCCTCCTCATCACTGTCCACAGGCTTCACAGCTGCCACAACACCGTCATCTGGACCATCCTCCTGCAGAAAAGGCACCTGGCGTCGCAAAGCAAGATTGTGAAGCATGGAGCAGGCAATGATGATCTGGCACACCTTCCTTGGTGAGTAGAATAGGGAACCACCTGTCATATGGAGGCACCTGAACCTGTCCTTCAGGAGGCCGAAGGTGCGTTCGATCACCCTCCTAGTCCGCCCATGGGCCTCATTGTAGCGTTCCTCTGCCCTGGTCCTGGGATTCCTCACTGGGGTCAATAGCCATGACAGGTTGGGGTAACCAGAGTCCCCTTAATAGCCACACCCGGTGCCTCTGGAGTTGACCCATCACATAAGGGATGCTGCTATTCCGCAGGATGTATGCGTCATGCACTGAGCCAGGGAACATAGCATTTACCTGGGAGATGTACTGGTCTGCCAAACATACCATCTGTACATTCATCGAATGATAACTCTTCCGGTTTCTGTACACCTGTTCACTCCTGTGGGGGGGGACCAGAGCTACATGGGTCCCATCAATGGCACCTATGATGTTAGGGATATGTCCCAGGGCATAGAAGTCACCTTTAACAGTAGCCAAATCCTCCACCTGAGGGAAAACAATGTAGCTCCTTATGTGTTTCAGCAGGGCAGACAACACTCTGGACAACACGTTGGAAAACAGAGGCTGGGACATCCCTGATGCCATGGCCACAGTGGTTTGAAATTGCCCACTTGCTAGGAAATGGAGCACTGATAGCACCTGCACTTGAGGGTGGATTCCTGTGGGATGGCGATTGCTGACATCAGGTCTGGCTCCAACTGAGTACACAGTTCCTGGATTGTGGCACGGTCAAACCTGTAGGTGATGATTAAATGTCGCTCCTCCATTGTCAACAGATCCACCAGCGGTCTGTACACCAGAGGATTCCGCCATCTCCTCACATGTCCCAGCTGACGGTGCCTAGGAAGGACAACAGCGACCACAGAGCCAAGCAATTCAGAGGTATGTACCCACAGCTACACAGAACACGAAACAAAATCCAAAAGAGTTGTCTGTATGTGTGTGTAGTCCAGGCCTTGGTATGTGTGACGCAGTAGAAAATGAAGCCATCTGGGCCCCTGAAATGGCGGATGCCTGACCTCTAAACTGGGACAATGGGATGTGAGGTAACTGCACTGGCGTTATACACTGTCGCGATAGGCGGTCGTAGACCGTGGCGCAATGCTGCATTGATTAACATTGGACCCTTTGGGTCCCAGGAGCCAATGACGAAGTGCGCCGGCGGTGATGATACGTACCGCCGCGGACGTCACCGCCGCGGACGTCACCGCCATTTTCTATCTGTTCAATCACTCTATACCTGATCTTCGACAGGAGAGGACCTATACTGCAAGTGCTGCTGTGACCTCGGACTGGAAGAGACAATGGCACGTGCGTCTGGGGAAAGGGCCCCTGCCTTCACTGCACAGGAGTTGGAGAAGCTCGTGGACGGGGTCCTCCCCCAGTACACGCTACTCTACGGTCCTCCAGACCAACAGGTGAGTAAATAGGGTGCAAGTTGTATGGGCTATGCCTGTGTGGAGAGGGCTGGATGTAAGAAGGAAGGGTGCACAGTTCAGCGAGCATGAATGAGTGTGAATGCATGTGCCACATGGCAGGGCAGGGTTGTGGGCCACTCACTTCGACGGTGCAGTTGGTAATGACTTCTCTTCTTCACCTGTACATGTCATGTAGGTCAGCGCCCACCAGAAGAAGGATATTTTGCGTGCCATAGCCAAGGACGTCCGGACCCTGGGGGTCCACCAGAGACGGAGCACCCACTGCCGTGAAAGATGGGAGGACATTTGCTGCTGGAGCAAGAAGACGGCAGAGGCTCAGCTGGGGATGGCCTCCCAACTTGGGAGGGGTGCCCATCCCACCATGACCCCCTGATGTTCCGGATCCTGGCGGTGGCCTACCCTGAGTTGGATGGGTGCATGAGGGCATCACAGCAGCAGACACAAGGGGGTGAGTACAACTTCATTCTGCGGACTTTGCACGCAGTGGAGGGGTCTGGGTGGGGGAGGAGGCCTGTGGGTGTACCTAGGCCAGGCGGAAATAGGTAGACTAGGCCCCTCCGTAATGCAGGCCATGTGGCACCCCACCCCACCTCTGTAGAGTGCCAAGTACAGGTATTCATGCCCCTGTGTCATCTATGTGTGCCGATGTCGGCCATAGCCATGTAGGCCATATCCCAGGAACTGCATCTGTAGAGGCCAAGAGCGCGTCGTAGTGCAGGGGGCTGCTGTGTTTGTATTGTCCGCCAACGGTAGCGGTAAGCCATGCACTCAACCTGTCTTTCTTCTGTCGTCCCCCCCACCCTTTTTGTGCTCTCCCTGTTCTTCTGTGCATCAGCATCATCAGGCGGAGGTACAGTGGCACCGGAGCACGAGGGGGCTGCATCCCACATGGCCATGGAGGGCCACACCATGGACTCTGAGTACACCAGTGGGACAGAGGGCGAGGGGAGCTTCACGGCGGGCACCGGATCAGCAAACAGTGACACGGACTCGTCCTCCGATTGGAGCTCCGTTGTGGTGGCGGCACCATCTGTGCCCCCCACTTCAACAGGTACAGCCGCCACCACCCCTACCAGCACCGCCCTCCCAGCAGCCCCTCAGCCTTCACCCCGTGCCCGCTCACCCAGGAGGGTGGGCATCACCTTCGTCCCAGGCACCTCAGGCCCTGCCCCAGTCACCCCTGCTGCCCTCCGTGAGGAGGCCATTGACCTCCTCAGGTCACTCACTGTTGGGCAGTCTACCATTGTGAATGACATCCAGGGTGTAGAAAGGGAGTTGCAACACACTAATGCATTCCTGGAGGGCATTCTTTCTGGTCAGGCTGCCCATCATCGAACCCTGCAATCACTGGCCTCAGCACTGATGGCAGCCATTGTCCCTGTGTCTAGCCTCACCCCTGCAACTTCCTCCACCCAGACCCAGTCCCCTGTACCTCTGCCTATCCCAAGCACACCATCAGACCAGCCTGCACACACGTCAACACACAAGAGCAGCTCAGGCAAACATAGGCACCACACATCCCACAGGCACTCACACAAGCATCACCTACATACAGACACAGCAACATCCACTGCCTCCGCTGTGTCCCCCTCCTCGCCGTCTCCCTCCTCCCTCCCAGTGTCGTCTACACTCTCACCTGCATGCACTACCACTACAGCCACTAGGACTCGCACCAGAAAACCCATCACCACACCCCGCTCACCTGCACTCACCACCCCCACTACCATTTACACGTCCCCTGTGTCCTCTCCCAGTGTGTCTGTGACGCCCCCTCCCAAAGTACACAAACACGGGCACACACACACCCAACATCCATCCACCTCACGACAGCCTCCAGAACATGCACCTGCACCCAAATCACCTAAAGTTACCCTCCTACAACCACCTCCTCTTCCTCCACTCCCAGACCCCCTCCAGCTACCTGTCCCAGTGTTCGTCAGAAACTTTTCCTGAGCAACGTTGACCTCTTTCCCACCACCCCCCACTCCAATTCATAGGTCCCATAGTGGCACTTTAGCCCAAAAAAGTCCGGTACCAGTGGTGCCTGTTAGAGGTATGTGGAGTGCACCGGGCACCAGGGCAGCCAGTGTGACACGGGGCCAAAGCACAGCCAGTCCCCCCCCTGTGAAGCCCCAGAAGTTGGACAGTGCCCGACGGGAGAGGGTGAAGTCTCCTGCCGGCAAAGCCGCTCACAAGGGTCCCGGGGGGAGTGTTGAGTCAGCTGTGACTCTTCCCAAGGTGGGGAAGGGGCAGAAGAAAGCGCCAAAGTCTGGGAAGAGCAGCACCACGGAGAAGGCCGCCATCATCCCCGGTGGCCAGGACGCCACCGCCAGCACAATCGTCACTGGTCAGGAGACCACCGCCAGAGTCAGTGCCCTGGATGGCAGCACAATCGTCACTGGTCAGGAGACCACCGCCAGAGTCAGTGCCCTGGAGGCCAGCACTATCGTCACTGGTCAGGAGACCACCGCCAGAGTCAGTGCCCTGGAGGGCAGCACAATCGTCACTGGTCAAGAGACCACCGCCAGAGTCAGTGCCCTGGAGAGCAGCACGATCGTCACTGGTCAGGAGACCACCGCCAGAGTCAGTGCCCTGGAGGGCAGCACAATCGTCACTGGTCAGGAGACCACCGCCAGAGTCAGTGCCCTGGAGGGCCCCGGCAGCCACAGCCCCGCTGGGCAATGAGGGACCGCCATGGCACACACCGCTGAACAGGGCAAGCACCGCTGAACAGGGAAAGCACCGCTGAACAGGGCAAGCACTGCTGAACAGGGCAGAAACCGCCATGGCACGCACCACTGAACAGGGCAAGCACCGCTGAACAGGGCAGAAACCGCCATGGCAAGCACCGCTGAACAGGGGAAGCACCGCTGAACAGGGCAAGCACTGCTGAACAGGGCAAAGACCGCCATGGCAAGCACCGCTGAACAGGGGAAGCACCGCTGAACAGGGCAAGCACCGCTGAACAGGCAAGCACCGCTGAACAGGGCAGAAACTGCCATGGCAGGCACCGCTGAACAGGGCAAGCACCGCTGAACAGGGCAAAGACTGCCAACTCAAGCCCCGCTAGCCCATGGGCGGCAGGGACAGTGACGCAACTGGGACCGTCACGGGGTGAGTGATGCACTCTGGGGACCAGCCCCCCTCCAGAACCAGTGGAGATATGCATCCACTACCTCTGTCCTTCACAGGATGAAGCACTCTGGGCACCAGTCCCCCTCCAGAACCAGTGGAGACCTGCATCCACTCAGTCTGTCCTTGACAGGATGAATCACTCTGGGCACCAGTCCCCCTCCAGAACCAGTGGAGACTGTTATCGACTTGAGAGACTGGCTTTGCACTCCCCAGAATGGTCCAGTGGGCAACCCACCCACTGTATAGACTTGAGAGACTGTGGCTTTGCACTCCCCAGGATATGGCAGTGGGCAACCCACCCAATGCAGAGACTTGAGAGACTGTGGCTTTGCACTCCCCAGGATATGGCAGTGGGCAACCCACCCACTGTAGAGACTTGAGAGACTGTGGCTTTGCACTCCCCAGGATATGGCAGTGGGCAACCCACCCACTGTAGAGACTTGAGAGACTGTGTCTTTGCACTCCCCAGGATGGTCCAGTGGGCAACCCATCCACTGTAGAGACTTGAGAGACTGTGGTTTTGCACTCCCCAGGATGTGGCAGTGGGCAACCCACCCACTGTAGAGACTTGAGAGACTGTGGCTTTGCACTCTCCAGGATGGTCCAGTGGGCAACCCACCCACTGTAGAGACTTGAGAGACTGTGGCTTTGCACTCCCCAGGATATGGCAGTGGGCAACCCACCGACTGTAGAGACTTGAGAGACTGTGGCTTTGCACTCCCCAGGATGGTCCAGTGGGCAACCCACCCACTGTAGAGACTTGAGAGACTGTGGCTTTGCACTCCCCAGGATATGGCAGTGGGCAACCCACCCACTGTAGAGACTTGAGAGACTGTGGCTTTGCACTCCCCAGGATACATCAATGGGCATGGAGCCCCGTTGTGGATCTGGCGTGGTGCTGTCATCCGGCTGAGGTGCCCCCCCTTCCCTTCCCCCTGAGGTGCCTGTTGTATTTCTATCTGATGCCCCTGCAGTGTTCTCTCCGTTTCTGGACAGGTATCTAGTGTGGGCCTCGCCCATGCATTTTGGGCCCAGTGGTCCACGGACATTGGATGGTGCATACCTGCACTACTGATCGTGATGTATATATTTTGGCATTTGTAAATATTTCTGTATATATTAGCTTACTGTATTTTGATACATTACAATGGTTGTACTCATTTCCTTTTGCCTTTGCATTCTTCCGGGGGGGTTGGGGGTTGTTACTGTGATGTTTGGAAATGCATTGGTGTGTGTGTTGTAGTGTGCGAGGGTCAGGGTGGGGGTGTTGTGTGTGTGTGTCCGTGACTTTTGCCTCCCCCCTCCCCTATGGCGTAGGGGCAGTACTCACCGTTGTCTTCTGCGCCGCCGTTGCTGATGTTCGTAGAGGAGCAGGAACACTATCGCAGGGAGTATTTGGAATTCCGGCTCCATGGTGACCTCCTTCCTCGTGGAGTGTGTAGAGGTGAGCGTTTTCCCATTGAAATGTCTGTTTCCGCCGTGTTTTTATCCACGGTGAATCCGCCTCGGAAAAGGTGGCGGATTGGCCTGTTGTAATACTGTGGGCAGTACTTTGTCTTCCGCCTGTCTGTTGGCGGTGACCGCCACGCTGTTTGTCTGTACGGCCGTGGCGGTCGGAGTGTTAAAGTGGCTGTCTATGTTGGCGGTTTCCGCCACGGTCATAATTCCCTTTTTTTTTTCGCCGGCCTGTTTGCAGTCTTACCGGCGCTTTAACACCGTCCGCCAGGGTTGTAATGACCACCTATGCCACCAGATTCAAGCTAGCCTGGCTGAGGAGGGGTGATACCCCGAAACCAGTCCCAGGATGCTTGTTTCTGGTCCACGGAGGACCTGGTCTGGCAGTTTGGGCTGGACTGTTCCCATGGAGAACAGGGTCAAGACTGATTTGCATATGGCTGGGTCCAAAATGGAATGGCATGGTGAGCTCAAAAACTGATGGATTAAACCCAGATCTGTGACTGGGGGTGAACATTTGATTTGTTTTACGTTCCGTCCATCAACTGTTCTTTTTGCATTAATATAGCAAGTGCACTTTTAAAACAATAAAAAATAACACTTTTTTCTCTTCTATATACAAAGCAACCTCCTCTTCAGTCTACATGCAGTGTATCAGACCCCTTCTTCACCTTCTACGGCAAAAAACAATTCAACCTGGTCTCACCCAATCCTTCTTACTTTTTAAAGTCATATACTTAACTCATATCAATGTCTAACTCATAGTGAAATAAGCTGTATCATCTTACAATAGATATGTTACTGTCTGCATGAATTCAACTTTGCTTTTATACATACTTATTTCTTTATAGATAAACATTACATTTTTAGAACTCAATGTAAAATTTGTAACCATTGAATTGCTCATTAGTACATTCTCTATACTAGCTTCAGCATACATGAGGGATCACTTTAATATACTGATAGAAACTGGAAACATCCATGAAACCCCTTATTCAAGTTCAGCTGAATACCTTTCTTATATAATGAAATACTTGTATAATTATAGCATTATACTCTAACCTATTCATTCTTGGGGACCTAAACATTTGGCTTGACAAACCCAATATGCCCCATCCAAAAGCTATCACCCCTGGCCTACTCACATTGACTCTACATCAGATTGTTCACAATCCCCCACACATTTCTGGACACATCTTAGATATAATTTGTGTGAAGCCTGAACTCCTTACCGTTCATAGCATCATACCAATCACATGGTCAGACCACCATTTGATAACATTCCAACACAATACACCACAAATCAACAGACCCCATAGGAACTTACATACATGCATTTATCGAGCATCGAGCAAACTCAATTTTGAAGACTTAGAAACACAACTAACAGCCAACACAGACATTGAAATCTCACAAATCTTCAGCTGCCTCTGAGCCGTTGATCAGTGGATGACTTGGAGCCATCTCAAACTGAATGGTTCCAAAACGGAAATACTCACACGTGGTGACTGGAAACATTTTGACCCACTGTGCACCTGGCCTGACAATCTCGGACCACCTCCTGAAGTATCTAAGGAAGTTAAAAACCTTGGAAGTACTATTGACTCCAAGTTAACAATGAATGCCCAAGTGGACTAATTAGCACGATCAAGCTTCATTTTCTTGAAGACTCTGTGATGCATCTTCACCCACCTCGGATTTCCACACAAGGTGCAGGCTACTATCTCTTTTGTACTATCCAAATTGGATTATGCCAATAGCCTCTACCATCGATCATCTCTATTATCAAAAAACTACAATGTATTCAGAACTCAGCTTCCAGGCTACCATTACATGTAAGGCTACTTTGCATCAGCCACGAAGCTATATATGGAACAGTACCGCTTTTCAGCAGATAACCAAATATATTCAACAAAGAATCCTCCACTCAAGATTGGCATCCCGCCTTAGAACACCACCATACAAGAAAAAGACATTAGGTGGTACATCCCTCTTCGTTCAAGCAGCTAAACTATGGAATTCATTACCCCCAAATATAGGATCCACAGATAACTATCTCGCCTTCAGAAGACTACTCAAGAAAAGGCTCTTTCCTTCATAATAACCATATTCAAACAGCAATGGATTGCATATGCCTGTGTTGATAAATATTTATAATCTGATTATGTGTAGATTCTAGATATGTACAGTTCTTTAAGAAATATGTATTGTTACTATTTCATAATAATAAATTATACACATACTGTTTAAGCCTGTTTAACAAATGTATATTTACTCACGGTTAAATATATATATGTGTGTGTGTGCATGTGTGTATGTATATGTGTGTGTGTATATGCATATACATGTGTATATTATTCTATGCTTAACATGTTCAAAGGGCATTGCATAGCTGCTAGATAAGCTTTTATATTAGATACTTATGAATCCCTGCTTTCGTTTTTATATCACAATGATCAAATGTTTTATTATCCATTTAAGAGCAAGCATTTCACTGTTCAAAAATTGAGGAAAGATAAATGAAAGTTAGAAAAGTACACTTATTAATTAACTTCAAATATTACAAATCTTGAGAGTCTGTGTTTATACAATACTACTTTTCTTTTCATATTGTTATACCCTTTATTATATTCCTTGCACATATGTTCCCTAACTATGTATTTACATATCTATTTATTTATTACTATAGTCCTACTGTACTAGAGAAAAATTTAATAAAAATAAATAAAATAAAATCTATACTAAAAATTAAAATTAGAAATAATTAAAGTAATTTACAAAAATATTTTTTTAAACAAATATATATATTTGTAAATAAAATAATAAATAAATGTAAAATAATATAAATTTACTCTCCTGTAAGCTTTACTCTGTCTCCCGATCACCATGTGTCACCATCAATCTATTCTCCATTCCCACTATGACTCATCGCAATCCCATTTTACTACTTTCATCTCAAGAATAACCCTGCCTAAGCTCTTCCCTCCTCTATTGCATCTAGATCACCCTAAACCTCAGTTTACTACCACGATCTCCCAAACAACCCTACTAAATTCTCCCTCATTTATCTCACCTTTGAGTCATCCAATACCGCTCTTGCTCCTATGAGCTCCCTAACCCTTTCCATAGACTCATCTCTCCTCCATCTCTCTTTTACTAATCCCAAGCCTCCTCCTATTACTAAAACTCCCAATTAACACTTTTGTATTCTTCCCTCCTCTATCCTTCCATTAATCTAGTCAATACAACGGACAAACTAACATATCCTCTGCTCAAATTAACTCATAATAATACTAATACTGTACTCATATTTCCCTATACTAATCCACCACTAATTCCTCTTGGGTTCCGGAATAGCGTGCTATTCGCCGAAAAGCGCTTTGACACCTCCTCAGGGGTAGTAAGCGCTATTAAATCTAATTACGATTACAATAATTCCTTTACATAAATCACAAACCTACAATGTATATCTTTTATAGCATTTTGTGAACACACCGGTCACTTTCTTTGACCTAATATTAATTTATCCATGTACTAACGCTTTCTAAAATAAAGTACATCTCACTACATATACCTGAAGATTCTCTTTCTTGTGCTCTATGTTTCTCTTTCAGTTTCTGTTAGAATTTCTTCTTACTGAACAAAGCTCATTAAACCAACTACAAGAATGGAAGTCCATTCTCATAGGAGGCAACCAGTAATAGCAACTTCTTCAACTCTCCTTTCAAGGTTACTGAGTTAGTAAACTAATCACAATCTCCCTTTCATGTTAATACAATGTTCTACAACTTCTCACTGGTTTGTATAGTTAACCATTTGCAGTGCTCCTGAAATGTTAGCCAATACGGTGTGAGTTTTGCCAGATCCGTGGATCCACTGCGGCGTTCAGCATGCCCCTCCTCTGTAATTTCACGTGTAGATCCACTGATCTACGGGGAAGTTTGGAAATTATTTTTTGATCTTTTTAAAAAAACACATCCATATAAACACTTTTCTTTAGAACACAAAACCAAGTCATAACATTAAATAATCATTATGAATCATTACTGCCTCTATATATATATGGAAAAAAGTAACAATCTCGTTTTTTTTTCTATTCCCTTCCCCCTCGTGCACCTCCAGCTCTTTTTCCATGGTTATATAGTCTGCTAAATTCTGCTGCACCGGGTCACAAGTTCATAACAGTTTCTGAGTAGAGCATGCTTAGTTTCAAGCAACATTTAGCAGATGTGGTTAAATCTTTCAGAGTAAACGTATCACAGCTATTTTTACTGTTTTCCAATTTTTCTAAACCCAATCCAACATATACTTACAATTCATGTAAACTCATTACCTACCTTCACACCAAAAAATATCTACAACAGCCAATGGAATCACTTTTTCCATACGGTACGTACTGCCCTCCATTTCAACTGATTTTCATTTCATACCAGGCTCATTCAGCCGCAGCCACCTCATATGTGTTTCTCCAGATTACCTCCAAGATGCTCGGAGTGTGGATTGTGGGTCACAGTTTTGTATTTTGGACCAGAGAGAGTGCAAAAAGAAGTGGTATTGACAGGGATCTTGGTTTGTCTAATGTGGATGTTACTTGGATTGGCCAGAGAGTGTTAAAGTGGCATCAATTACTTCCTTTGGTTGAAACTATTGAGGATTGCCAACATCCAGACCTTATGATTGTACACTGTGGTGTAATGACCTAGGTGTAGCCACAGGAGCTGGTTTTGAAATCCTAGTGAAGGGCACCTTTAGAAAATTAATGACACTGCCTTGGTTTTTTCAAATATTTGCTAAAGGCAGGAGTGGAACTAGTCAATTCAGTTCTGCCCACTAATAAAGAAATCCAGGAAACATGTCAATAAAACATTTTCTGCATTTCTCAGGGACCATAACATGATTTCTATATACCACAACAACTAACGATTTGATATGGAGGGTATATACAGAAATAACGGAGTTAACCTAAGAGAGAAAGGCAACAAACTTTTTCTACATAACTTGAGAGACTGTATCCTCGATCATGTGTAGTAATCACATACATATCATAAACATTAATGCTCTTTTCAGGGCCAACGTATTACCCATATACATATCTAATTCTGCATACAATATCCAACAAAGAAAACCGTGGCTGTGTGTGGAAGGTGCGCACTTCCAAAGGCTATTTGTTAGTAGAATACAAAGTTCATGAAGGCAAAGTCTCTTCTTGGAGAAAAGGAGTGCTCAAGTGGTTAAACACCCAGCCACAGGGTGTGTAAAGCTGTCACCCAAGAAGGGTCCCAGTCCATGTATATAATGAGAGAACCACGGTACATCACTATGAGTTGTTTGGACCGGGTGCCGTGTTGTAACAGGTACATAGTTCGGCTGCAGACTTACCATGGTAAGTCTGCAGCCGAACTATGAGTTGTTTGGACCGGGTGCCGTGTTGTAACAGTTACATAGTTCGGCTGCAGACTTACCATGGTCTTGTGACTCCTTCTATCATTCTGCCATACTGATTGAACTTACAAACTTGTCGGAACATGGAACTTCCACCATTCATTCAAACTTTCCAATTTAAATGAGCCTTGAAAAAGTCAAGGATGACGAAACACGTGTCGACTGTTTTCTTACCACTATGGAATTAATCTACAAGCAACCTTATGAGTGTATTATATTGAATCAGGATATTTGTTTTTCCTGAAATACTACAAATTATTAAATGTTTCACACTATGATCCTGTGATGTGCTGTGGTTCTCTCATTACATATCTAATTCTATTTATATACTATTTTTTTTTTTATCTCACTCTAATCTACGAACAGTGTCTGCCTGGATGTCAGACTGAGTGTGAGGGAAGCTGTCTGGGTGTGAGGGTGAGTGTCAGAGTGCATCTCTGGGTTTGACACTACATGTGAGAGTCTCTATAGACGTGTGAGACTTTTTGTCTGGGTGTGAGAGGGAGTGTAACAGTGTCTGTCTGGATGCGAGGGTGGGTGTACTTTGTTGTTTTGGTCTTGTTGTTTTTAAATTAAATTTTACTATATTTTTCCAAAAGTAGTAGGGATTTCTCTTTTTTGTGCTTGCCCTTTAATTCTGTTTGAAGTGATGCATTAAAACCTTCCACATTGCTTTTAAGTTAAGCCTGACTGCTCTGTGCCAGGCTACCAGAGGATCGAGAACAGATTTATTTGAGGTTTGATCGTGACTTCACCCTGACAAGGATTGTAGTTCCTGCTTGAGTAGGGCTTTGCCTTCTCAAGCAGTAACCCAATTTCTTTCATTGGTGGGATTTGGACTTCTGTTTGTGCAGTGCCATCCAGTGATTTTGGATACACTGAAAATCCCAGATACACAATCTAGGTCCAATTGAGTTTGAAATGGATTTTGAGCTGGCCAGCATAGAGGCCTACACTGTGTCCCAAATCAACAACATCTGCATGAAGAGGGGACTACCAGCCAAGAGAAATACCAGGAAAATAGAGTTCCAAAAGGTACTGAGCGGAAGACACCAGTAACTGGTTTCAGCAACAGAATGACATGATGATGAAGAAAAGCAACTAGGGGACTTGGATACCAGGCCTGAGATCCAGCAGGCAGCTGAGGGAGATGACTTTTCTCCAGACGTGGAGCTCCCATTCAAGATCAAAGAGCAGTGTGTCTTCTCATAGCCTGTCCCCTGAGGAGCTGGCAGACAGGAGGTGAGTCTGGAAGGGAGTTTAGGCTGGAGATGGCCAAATTCAAGGTGAAGGAAAAGATGGCTTATGCTGAGAGAGACTTAGAGAAGAAAACAACTTGCCATGGAGAAGAGAAAAATGTTGGCACACGAAAAAGGAGCCTAATAGAGCTCGACATCAAGGCTGA
Source organism: Pleurodeles waltl (assembly GCF_031143425.1). Lineage (NCBI taxonomy): Eukaryota > Metazoa > Chordata > Amphibia > Caudata > Salamandridae > Pleurodeles > Pleurodeles waltl. The sequence goes on from NC_090445.1 coordinate 902,384,709, forward strand.
GGAGGCAGAGACCAACAATGTTGGAGGCAGCATACCTACAATACCCACTGGAGACAAGAGGTTCCACATTCCTAAAGGCATGGTGTCTGACTTTGTTGTGAGGGTTGACATTGACAATTGATTTGAACTTATGAGGTAGCTTGGGAGATGCATAGAATCACAGGGGATGAGGGGGCTAGCATTTGGAAGAATATCTCTAGTGAGGGAGAGGGATGCTGTACTGGCCCATGAAAAGAGGGACAGGATTAAGTATACCCTCATGAATGGAAACCCTTGTCAGACAGTAAGGTCTCATCCCTGAAAAGTATAGGCAAGCGTTAAGCGACAGCCAAAAGCTGGCTCATAAGTCCTCAGTGGATTGTGTAGATTGCTTTTGCAAAGCTTCAGATGGTTGGGTGAAGGGCATTGAAGTAAAGGATTACCAGAGGCTGTACCATTTGATTGCTAGAGTACACAAGTTCACTCTTTAATATACAGTACAGAGTGGTGCCAGCAGCTTCTTGATAGTAACCTCACTGGCCCCAAGGAGCTTGATATGGAGGCATATTTCTATCTCAGCACCAGGGGACATAAGAAGGTTCATGGGAGTGACAAGAAGAAGGGTGGTTCAGTTTCCCCAGCAGAGTGAGGCTACCATCCCTTGACTGGTGAGAAGGCAACTAGAAGTTGGGTGCCTACCTCCTGGGTCTGTTACCTTCCACTCTGAGAAACCTCAGCGGTCAGAGAACCCAGGATGGCCAGGGGGCTGGCTCTTGACACTGTCAGCTGTCAGTGACCTCTGTTGGTTACTGTCCTTATGGGCAAACTTTTCTTTGGTTTGGAGACATAAATATGATCCATGGGTGGATTGGGCCCAACTGCTCACATTGTTGAACATGATGGTACTGTCTGCCTACTGGGACGCATCTGTGAGCAAGTTAAGGTTAGGTGCTGCACAGATGGGGTACACAGATGAGAAGAAGGGTTCCCCATGGGTCAGGTCAGTGGCTCAGGATTGTGTAGACAGAGGAATCAAACTGAGTTCACAGAGGAGTAGAACTGGCAAGTTCTACCGCATGACAGGGCCTTAGTCCATGTTCTATCACCTAATCGGGGAAGCCCATTAAGGTATTGATTAGCCTACCGTGGCTTTTGGCTGGATGTTGGTTGTGTTGGACCAGGTCATGTCTGCAAGGCCACCCCAAACATTTTGCCATAATTATCCTCTTTTCTGAAACTTTTTTTATTGCCTTTTGGGACTCTGTGCACTTTGCTAAAGTCGTGTGCTCTCTCCTTTAAACATGGTAGAATTTGCTGACACCCAGTTGGAATGAAAGAAAGAAAAAAAGGAAAGAGGGAAAGGAAAAAGAAAGAAAGTTAAAAAAGAACAAAAAAGAATGAATGAAAGAAAGTAAAACAGAACAAAGGACAGAAAGAAGGAGAGGGAAAAAAAAGGAAGGGACAGAAGAGGGAACAAGGAAACAAGGGAAAGAAAGAAGGGACAAATAAGAAAAGGAGGCAAAAAAGAAGAAAATAAGTAAAAGGGCAAAAAAGAAAGAAGGATAGAAACAGTAGAGAAAAACGAAAGAAGAAAAGAGGATTCACAGTATAAAATATTGAATACTAAAACCAAAATTACACCACATCTTTGTTTAAATAAAACTGTTACAAGAGTGCTTCAACTCCAGAAAGTTTGGTTTTCTGCCTGGGAAACCTTTATCCATAAACCATTGGTCAAATCGAGTCTAAGACTACAATATGTTATGCGTTATGCTGTCAAATAGCAGAAGTAGACTTCAAAGGGGATTTACAACAGCACTGGAGGGAGACAGAAACTGATAAAGCTGGAGTGTGCCTTGTGCTCAATTCAAATGCTTCCTGCCGTCACATCGGGCAACAGTGGGACTAAAGGAAACTTCTTGTGTGCAGATGTGCACCTTGTAAAAGAGAGAAATACATTCACTCAAAGTGCCATTAACTTAAGTAGGCTGGCCCACTGCCCCATGTTGTAGAAGGCAGAAGTAAAATGACAGTGACACAACAACAGACCAGTAGGTGAAGAGAGGTGGCTGAAAGCCCTTTAAGTTAGTATATTGTACATATTATTTTAGTAAAATAAAAAGGTTATGGCTAATGCCAAACCTAGAAAATAGTGTTTGGAAAGTAAGCAGTTGAAGCAGAGATGCCAGGCAATCAAGAGATGGTAAAGTGGCAATGTTCCATAGGAGGGAACAAAACAAGATTGTCAAGCTTGGGCACACATAATAAACAAACAAATTAAAATGACAGGAAAGTCAACCAATTATAAGCAACAGGTGGGTTCCAAGCTCCTCTATGTTCTTGGTAAGCTATAATATATATTTCAACAGATTGCACATGTGCTGTCTAGTAAGCTCGATGTAACAACCATGTAACAATCATGAATTGTGCTTTACCAAATTCTAATAATGTTAGCTTTATAAGAAAATCAATTATGCAAAATGGACCAAAATGCCTTCTCGCTTCCTGAAATACATTGCCTCCGATATAATGAACAAAAAGTGCATACTGTTCTGTAAACAAATCTGGGAATGATCCTACATAAAACAGAATTATTCGGTGTATGCATTAAAATGTTTTTCAGTTTGCAAAACATTCAGTTGCAGCCCTAAAGCAGCCTTACAGCGGTGATGTGTAATTGAATAAAAAGTAGCACTATCTGTACATAATCGAAATAAATTCAAACAATGTGGTCATCTGAGCACAAAAGGACTATAAGAATCAACAGGTCTACAGCAATCAAGTTGGGTAAGTATGTTTGGAAGTATTATTTGTACCTAAGAGGAGGTCTGAAATCACTCACCATATACATGCCATGTAGCAGGTGGTAAAAGTCAGTGGAAAAGGACCCATTATCTGCACCACAAAGGAGAATGACGTGAAAAAGGACCCATTATTGTGGATCTGCATATTATCCAAATGCCCAATTGTTGATTCAGGCATACTGGCCATAATCATAGACTCTGGTCCACATATGGCCAGCACCAAATAATGAGCAATTCGTAATGAGGTGCCATGTGATGAGAGCAAGGCGAGAAGGGAAAAGATGGGCAGATAGGGTCAGGTTAGGGTTAGGGTTAGGAATAATAGGAAAAAGTGTGATATGTGGTGTAAGTATGGATACAAACTATTGGCCTTTATTAACTGAACTGAATATGGCTTGGAGAGGTATGAGTAAGTGGCAGTGGGTAAAGTAAATAGCAGAGGTTGTAAATAGGGAACTGCATATAGAGGGCTATATAGGGAACCACTATATAAATCTTTTAAAGGAAGGAGTACATAAGAAGAAAGATCGGGTGGAAAATATTTGTTGGATTGTGGAGAAAGTACTGCCAAACCTTGCTCTCCCTTCCTTCTCTTTCTCCCGCCATCCTTCTATCCCTGTCCCACATAGAGACGGACCTATATATTTGTCTCCTGCCACAGCAGATGGCAAATGTATGCATTAAGGGCCAGATGTAGCAAAGGGTTTTCCCCATTCTGTGTCAATGGGAAAATGTGTTCGTACATATGGCCCTAAGCCCCATTGAACTGAAATTCAAAGTGGTTTTATGCCAAGTAAATCCATGTTCCATGTGATTATTCCGCATAATGTGGTGTTTAACTTACAATTGCAATGAACTGCTGCAGTGTTATCACACAGTAATGTAAATTTTGCATGCAAAGTTTACACACAGCCAGTAAAGTGACACTTGTAATTAGTGACTTAGGGTGGAAAAAACAGAGGTGCGAGGATTGTTACATCGAACACTGGAGTGGGAAGGCTAAGGAGAGGCAATAGCAGTTCAGGACAGAGAAAAGGATGGTTGGAGGTGAGGGTGTACAGTAAGACAGGTATTCAAAGGGGGATAAAATGGGAAGACTAAGAGTGGGACATGAATGTGTATTATGAAGACAGTAATAGTTATGTTGAACCGATACAGGGAGGGTAGAAGAAAAATTGGGTAAGCCTCCTGAATTGTGATTACAGAATATTGTTTGACCATAGTATCGAACTCAAAATATCTGTTATAACCAATGTGATCATAAATATTGAGGATATGTATATTAAGGGTACAAATATTCGTTTTTACAACAATATTAGTGGATAAAACATTGTTTATTAAAATACTGTGGTATGTAAAATAGTTTAAATGTGTTTTATCTAATGTTTATTTTTGTTATAGATTATTATCGAATTATATTAAGTTATTGTTGTTAGTATTATAGTTATATATATCTGGTATATTTTTCAGGTAGTGGGCTTGATTGGGGAAAGGGATGAGTAGTTTTGTTTAAAAAAAATACATACTACTTGATGATGTTTTTTTATTTTATGATTATTGTTTTCGTTATTATTATTTTTATATATTTAATATTTATCTCACTCTATAGCTTAATACATTACAGATTATTAGTTTAAAATATTCTATTGATCAAACTTCATTTTTTTAATTGTGTATTTCGCCTTCACCACTGTATACCTATACATGATTCAGAGTTTCCACTGGAAGAGCATTTTTAGTTTCACTAATAATTTTGCCACCGTTGGAAGAACCTTCACGAATGTCATCCATCTCAACTTCTTCCTTGAAAGTTTTGGGAAGATCTGTTAATGGGGATCCTTAAATACTTTTTACATAGGACAAATTAGACAACAATACAGAAAAAAACAGCTGAACAGAATTACCCTAAATGTAGTAGAACAGTAGACATTTACCAGATAGTGTGCTTTTTTCGATTTGGTGTAATTCTGTTCAACAGTTTGAGAAAAATGACAACTTCAATTTATAGATATTTGCCACAGGAATCCAGAAAGAAGAAAACGTTAAAATACACAAGCTGATTGGTCTTTTTCATGACAAACGTGTGGGGTGGTCAATGTGATTGGACGCTGCAACATTAAGAAAAATGTTACAGCTGGCATTTCAGGACTCAGTGACTCGGTCCACAAGTCCTAAAAAAAAACATGTCCCTGACACCTAGCCCTTGTGACCAAAAATTCCCCTAAAAAAATCTTGGGATTTGCTGCAGTCCCACTAGACTTCAGTGGAAACCAGTTGATCTCTTTGTGGTTCAGAGAGACTCTCACAGAAGTTCTGCGGGTGCAAAAAAATGTTTAAAAAAATATGAGGGTGTGTGTCTGTGACCAAAGGCCATGTGTGTGGGGAGCTGTCAGCCTCTTACTGCGCACAGTCACAAGCAGCGCAATGCAAGGGGTTGGCTGCAAAGTTATCATAATGTTATTACTTTATGTTAAAAAAATAGAAGTTCACTGAAGGGAAGAAAAGATTGAAGTTGAGTTATAGGTGAGGAAGGTAGCGGGATTTCAACTAATGTTGAAAAGAAATCTTAGAAAGTCACTGAAAAAGCATTACTCTATAAGAGTCATAAAACCAGTAAATAAGCCAGATATACTCAAATGCCTTAAGTTTAACTGAAAGATTTTTTTTAATATTACTTTTAAACGTATTTCTACATTTATTTAAGATTACTTATATAGTGTATGATATTTACAAATTAAATGTATAGAATGTTTCTCACATTTTTGATATTTTTAAATAGGTATAAAGTTAATTAACAAATGTGATTAGAGTGAGGAAAATAATATTTTCACCTACCCAATTGTATGTACTTTCCTCAATTTTTATTGTACTGGAGTTAGAATAATGATTTTGTCTTACCATGATACATGTACTTTCCCAAGGTTAGTAGGGCTGGAGTTAGAATAGTTAATGGATTTTCATCAAATGTTTGTAGGACTGGGGTTGGAATAGTATACCCCTCCAATTATGCCCACTTGCTCAGTGTTACTGGGACTGGAGTTAGAATAGTAAGTCTGATTCCCAAAATATATGTACTATAAGTGCCATTTTCTGGACTAGGTGAATAATAATAAATCTCATCCCACAATAAAAGATATACATATTTATAATCTTTGTAGTTTGTAACTCAAACACATACTTTTGACATCACTGTAGGTTCCTTAAGTGCTCAGTTTTAATTCCACTTTGAAGTCAGCAGTGACTGTTGATGTGGATAGACAATTATTTTGTCTAGTTCCTGTATTTTTACTGGTGGAGCATATTAGGAATGCACAGCCAGGCTACAGATTGCAGGCCTTGAATCATGTGTGCACAGTCAATGAATTTGATGGCATAATGGGTGCTGCAGTATACTAGAAACATTTAACTTGTAGGCCGTGGGTACACTTTGGACCATCTACTAGGGCTTACCGGTAAATTAAATATGCCATTTAGAAGTATCTCAAGTTTACCATGTTGAAAGTAGGCACACAAGCACATTATCCCTTTTTAGCAGTAGTAAGGGGCACAGAGTTTTACAGTGAGCAAAAAATGCTGATTCCTACACACACTCTCTAGCACATACAACACACCAGCCCCAGGCTTGAAAATCACCCATCAATCTCTAAAGAATCAAAGATACTGAAATATTGCTGGAGGACCTGTATCCTCAAAAGTCTGGAAAAATTGGACACTCATCAATTAGGGTTCCATTTCAGTCATTGTACCAACCTTATCTCTGTCATGAATAACTTCTACACTCACATTGCGTAGTGTGGTGCCTATTCATTAGCCTTACTCCTCCCTAACAGCTTCCTCACCACCTTTAACAAGGTCTTTAACAGCAATGTTTCCTTATGTATATCTATCAAGGATCGGACGCTGAGAAAATATGTTAAGTTGATTCTTTAATTGCCCGAGGAAACGGTGCCTCATTGCACATAACACTATGGGGGTCATTACAACATTGGCGGTAAAAGCCGCTTACCGCCGTGCAGAAGACCGCCAACACACCGCCGCGGCTGTGGAATTCCGCCACAGCTATTATGACCCACATCTCGGAACCCGCCAAAATTCACACACCCACACAAGCCCGCCACACCAAAGGTCAGTGATAAACTGGCGAAAACAAAACCTCCACCGTCATGCCAACAGAAATACGCCCACACTATCACGACACACAAATCCACGGGCGGTCATTCAACCGCGGTATTCCATTGGCGGTACACACCGCCGCGCTCAAAATACACACACTCTTACAAAACACAGCCAAATTGGACAATTAAAAATACAACCACCTGATACACATACACACACCACTCCCACACACCCAATACAATATAAAACACACACCCACATCACCCACAAACCCCTACTACCAAAAATTGAGAACGAAGCACAGAGAGAGACACCACCAGCAAGTACAACAGCATCCACAGACACATAACACCATCACCCACACAACTTCCACGCACCTCACAAAACACACCACTACATATCACCACACTTATCACCACACACACCACCCCACACATCACCTACACCACCCAATGGCACAGCAAAGACTGCTCAGGTTCTCGGAGGAAGAGCTCAGGGTCATGGTGGAGGAAATCATCCGGGTAGAGCCACAGCTATTTGGATCAGAGGTGCAGCACACTTCAATTGCAAGGAAGATGGAGCTATGGCGAAGAATAGTGGACAGGGTCAACGCAGTGGGACAACACCCAAGAAATCGGGAGGACATCAGGAAAAGGTGGAACAACCTATGGGGGAAGGTGCATTCCGTGGTCTCAAGACACCACCTTGCGGTTCAGCGGACTGGCGGCGGACCTCCACCCCCTCACCCACAACTAACAACATGGGAGGAGCAGGTCTTGGAGATTCTGCATCCTGAGGGCCTCGCAGGAGTTGGTGGAGGAATGGACACTGGTAAGTCATATCTTAACTATTACATCCCCCACCCTACCTGCATGCTATCACATACCCCCACCATCGCCCTCACCCCTATTACTCCAACTCCTCACAAATGTACCAATATCACAAACCGCACATCTCAACACCAAGCCCTGCATGCAACAACAAAGCATGGACACCCATCACTAAAGCATGCCCATTGCACATACCCACACACCCCCTTAAACCATCATCACACAAGCTCCCACACAGGAATGCCAGCACTGGGGTACACGGTCACCCACCCATTGCACACCATGCCACACAAAGATGCAATAATCATGCCTTTCCACCCCTGCAGGACCACTACCCAACGTCACCAGACAGGAGGGTCCAGACATGTCCACTCCACCCACAGAAGAGTCCCACAGTGATGACACCACCTCTGTTCAACTGGATCTAGATGACCAGCCCGGACCATCGGGGACCTCGTGACAATCGGTTCCCCTCACACAGGCACAGGCCACCACAGACCTTCCTTCCTCTGGAAACACCAGCACAGCACCCACCCAGCGGGCCCATACCTCCGTCCCCAGGACACGTCAATCAGCTGTGTGTCCACCACTACAGGGAACCCAGGATAACCCACCACCCCAACAACAACAGGGACCTGGGGGCAGTGGCAGTGGGCACACGGTCCAGGGGACGGAGGCCCAGGAACACGGGGGAACTGGGAGGGCTGCTGTGTGACAGGGGGCGGACAGGCCAAGGGCACCCACTCTCCACGAGGTCCTCTCCTCCATCATGGGAGCATACCCCCACTCCCAGGAGATGATGGCAATGGTACTGGCCAAGTTTCAGGAGACCCAGCGCATGCAGGAGGAACAGTATATGGGCTTCAGGGAGGAACTCAGAACCATCAGCTCCACCCTGGGCACCATCGTAGGGGTGCTGAAGGAACTACTTAACACCAGGAGGGACAGTGTGGCACTCAAAGGGGCCCCTGACACTAGCATGGACGATGAACTGCCCACCACCTCCGCTGGTACTAGTGGACAGGACACCCTGCCACAGGACCACCACACCAGCACCCCACCCCCTGCAGAGGGAGAAACACCCCGCAAACGGTCCCTGAGATCCAGGAACAAGACAGAGCACAATGCCAAGACCCGGCCAAGAAATGAGACCACCCTGATTGTCATCCCACTGTCCCACTTTGTCACCCTGTCCATAATTAAAGTGCCCCAGCTCCACTTCCTATGCCCATATGGGCAATGCACCTGTGAGACTAAAAGACTGGACTCTGCCATGGACACTCCTCCGCCATCACCCCTCACCATTTAACTTCCCCCTCCAATTATTTGCATTGAAATAAACACACCTAAAGCACAAAATGATCTGGAGTCTGTCTGTGATTTCGAAATAGTGTATTCGCAATTACAGTGACAAAATGTTCTTGAAATAATAATGTCAACATACCTATGTCACACAGCTCTAGTCCATGAGGAATCTAAGCAGATGACATACATTGGGACCCACATCTGTGAAACCGTAAGGGAAAGTGACAACTCAGTGACCGTACACTGGGTGAAAACGACAGACAGTAGAGAGGTAGTAGTGTAAAAGTACATGTAGTAGGCAGGAATGTATTCTCACCTGTGTTTCACTGGAAATATTGCTGGATCACTGAGTCCCTGTTCTGCATGCCTTCTTCCTCTGCTTCATCCTCATCACTGTCCATAGGCTCCACAGCTGCCACAACACCGCCATCTGGACCATCCTCCTGCAGAAAAGGCACCTGTTGTCGCAAAGCCAAGTTGTGAAGCATACAGCAGGCCACGATGATCTGGCACACCTTCTTTGGTGAGTAGAATAGGGATCCACCTGTCATATGCAGGCACCTGAACCTGGCCTTCAGGAGGCCAAAGGTCCGCTCGATCACCCTCCTAGTTCGCCCATGGGCCTCATTGTAGCGTTCCTCTGCCCTGGTCCTGGGATTCCTCACTGGGTTCAGTAGCCATGACAGGTTGGGGTACCCAGAATCACCTGCAAATGGCGAGGGACAACTGTTAGACACACACTAACCTGGAGGGATAACCCCAGACAACCATTCCCACTGTTTTGCTTCCAGGGGCTCACCTAATAGCCACACACGGTGCCTCTGGAGTTGGCCCATCACATAAGGGATGCTGCTATTCCGCAGGATGTAGGCGTCATGCACTGAGCCAGGGAACATGGCATTCACATGGGAGATGCACTGGTCTGCCAAACATACCATCTGTTCATTCATGGAATGATAACTCTTCCCGTTTCTGTACACCTGTTCACTCCTGTGGGGGGGGACCAAAGCCACATGGGTCCCATCAATGGCACCTATGATACTGGGAATATGTCCAAGGGCATAGAAGTCACCTTTCACTGTAGGCAAATCCTCCACCTCAGGGAAAACGATGTAGCTCCGCATGTGTTTCAGCAGGGCAGACAACACTCTGGACAATACGTTGGAAAACATAGGCTGGGACATCCCTGATGCTATGGCCGCTGTTGTTTGAAATGACCCACTTGCAAGGAAATGGAGCACTGATAGCACCTGCACTTGAGGGGGGATTCCTATGGGATGGCGGATTGATGACATCAGGTTTGGCTCCAACTGGGTACACAGTTTCTGGATTGTGGCACAGTCAAACCTGTAGGTGATTATCAAATGTTTTTCCTCCATTGTCGACAGGTCCACCAGCGGTCGGTACACCAGAGGATTCCGCCATCTCCTCACATGTCCCAGCGGACGGTGCCTATGAAGGACAACAGCGACCACAGAGTCAAACAACTCAGAGGTACGTACCCACAGTTTACCCAGAACACCAATCATACACAATAGATGGCCTGTATGTGTGTTGAGACTAGGCCTAGGTATGTGTGACGCAGTTGGAAATGAGGCCATGTGGGCTCCTGAAATGGCAGCTGCCTGACCTCTAAAGTGGGACAATGGGATGTGAAGTAACTGCGCTGGCGTTGTACACCGTCGCAGTAGGCGGTCGGAGACCGCGGCACAATGCTGCATTGGTTAACATTGGACCCTATGGGTCCCAGGAGCCAATGACGATGTACACCGGCGGTGATGGTACGCACCTCCGCGGACGTGACCGCTATTTTCTATCTGTTCAATCACTCGATACCTGATCTTCGACAGGAGAGGACCTACACTGCAAGTGCTGCTGTGACCTCGGTCTGAAGAGACAATGGCTTGTGCGTCTGGGGAAAGGGCCCCTGCCTTCACATCGGAGGAGTTGGAGAAGCTCGTTGATGGGGTCCTCCCCCAGTACACGCTACTCTACGGTCCTCCAGACAAACAGGTAAGTACACAGGGAGCATGTTGTATGGGCTATACCTGTGTGGAGAGGGCTGGATGTAAGAAGGAAGGGTGCAGAGTTCTGCGTGCATGAAAAACAGTGGGTGCATGTGCCACATGGCAAGGGTAGGGATGGGGGCCACTCACTTTGACGGATGTCCGGAACCTGGGGGGTCTACCACAGACGGAGCACCCACTGCTGGAAAAGATGGGAGGACATTCGCCGCTGGAGCAAGAAGATGGCGGAGGCTCAGCTGGGGATGGCCTCCCAACGTGGGAGAGGTGCCCGTCGAACCATGACCCCCCTGATGTTCAGGATCCTGGTGGTGGCCTACCCGGAGTTGGATGGGCGCTTGAGGGCATCACAGCAGACACAAGGGGGTGAGTACACTCTCATTCAGCTGACTTTGCATGCAGTGGAGTTGTCTGGGTGGGGGAGGAGGGCTGTGGGTTTCCCTAGGCCAGGGCGAGCTCCGTAGGCTAGGCCCCTCCGTAAGGCATGGCCCTGTGCACCCCACCCCACCTCTGTAGAGTGCCAAGTACAGCTATTCATGCCCCTGTGTCATCTATGTGTGCAGATGTCGTCCATAGCCTTGTAGGCCATTTCCCAGGAATTGCACTTTAGAGCCCAAGAGCGCGACGTAGTGCAGGGGGCTTCTGTGTCTGTCTTGTCCACCAACGGTAGCGGTAGTCCATGCACTCAACATGTCTTTATTCTGTTCCCCCCACCTTTTTGTGGATTCCCTGTTCTTGTGTGCATTAGCATCATCAGGCGGAGGAGCAGTAGCACTGGAGCACGAGGGAGCTGCATCCCACATGGCCATGGAGGGCCACAATACGGACACAGAATTCACCAGTGGGACGGAGGGCGAGGGGAGCTCCACGGCGGGGACAGGAGCTGACACCAGCGACATGGACTCGTCCTCTGATGGGAGCTCCCTTGTGGTGGCAGCAACATCTGTGCCCCCGCATCTACAGGTACAGCCGCCACACCCCCTACCAGCACCGCCCTCCCAGCAGCCCCTCAGCCTTCGCCCGTGCCCGCTCATCCAGGAGGGTGGGCATCACCTTCGCCCCAGGCACCTCAGGCCCTACCCCAGTCACCCCTGCTGCCCTCAGTGAGGAGGCCATTGACTTCCTCAGGTCACTCACTGTTGGGCAGTCTACCATTTTGAATGTTATCCAGGGTGTAGAAAGGCAGTTGCAACAAACAAATGCATTCCTGGAGGGCATTCATTCTGGTCAGGTGGCCCTTCACCGAGCCTTTCAAACTCTGGCCTCAGCACTGATGGCAGCCATTGTCCCTGTGTCTAGCCTCCCCCCTCCAACTTCCTCCACCCAGACCCAATCCCCTGTACCTCTGCCTATCCCAAGCACACCATCAGACCAGCCTGCACACACCTCACCACACAAGGGAAGCTCAGGCAAAAATAAGCTCCACACATCCCACAGGCACTCACGCAAGCATCAGACACATGCAGACACACCAATATCTACTGCCTCCACTGTGTCCCCCTCCTTGTCGTCTCCATCCTCCCTCCCAGTCTCGTCTACACACACACGTGCATGCACTACCTCTACAGCCACTACGTCCCTCACCAGCACACCCACAAGCACACCCCGCTCAAGTGCAGTCACCACCCCCACTACCATTCACACGTCCCCTGTGTCCTCTCCCAGTGTGTCTGTGATGCCCCCTCCCAAGATACACAAACGCAGGCACACACCCACCCAACAGCCATCCACCTCACGACAGCCTCCAGCGCATGAACCTGCACCCAAAGTCACCAAACGTACACCTCCTACTACCACCACCTCCTCCTCCACTCCCAAACCCCCTCCAGCTACCCGTCCCATTGTGTCCAAAAAACCTTTCCTGTCCAGCCTTGACCTTTTTCCCACACCTCCCCCACCCCGTCCATCTCATAGGTCCCGAACTAGCACCTCAGCCACAACATCTCCGGGACCAGTGGTGCCTGTAGTCACAGGTATGTGGAGTGCACCGGCCACCAGGAAAGCCAGTGTAGCAGGGAGCCACAGCACAACCAGTCCCCCCCTGTGAAGCATCAGAAGTTGGCCAGTGCCCGGCAGGAGAGGGGGAAGACTCCAGCCACCCAAGCTGCTCCCAGGGGTCCCGGTGGGAGTGTGGACTCAGCTTTGACACCTCCCAAGGTGGGGAAAGGCCAGAAGAAACCAGGCAAGTCTGGGAAGAGCAGCACAGCGGAGAAGACCACCATCATCCCCCCTGCCCAGGAGGCCACCGCCAGCCCCATCCCAGCTGCCCAGGAGGCCACCGCCAGCCCCAGCCCAGCTGCCCAGGAGGCCACCACCAGCCCCAGCCCAACTGCCCAGGAGGGCCCCGCCAGCCCCATCACCTCTGCCCAGGAGGCCACCGCCAGCCCCAGCCCAGCTGCCCAGGAGGGCCCCGCCAGCCCCATCACAGCTGCCCAGGAGGCCACTGCCAGCCCCATCCCAGCTGCCCAGGAGGCCACCTTCAGCCCCTGCCCAGCTGCCCAAGAGGGCCCCGCCAGCCCTATCCCCGCTGCCCAGGAGGCCACCGCCAGCCCCATCCCAGCTGCCCAGGAGAGCCCCACCAGCCCCAGCCCAGCTGCCCAGGAGGGCTCCCCCAGCCCATCTGCCCAGGAGGGCCCCGCCAGCCCCAGCCCAGCTGGGCCATGAAGGACCGCCAGCCACAGATCAGCTGGGCCATGAAGGACCACCAGCACAAGACCCGCTGGGCCATGAAGGACCACCAGCACAAGACCCGCTGGTCCAGGAAGGACCGCCAACTCAAGCACCGCTGGGCCATGAAGGACCGCCAACTCAAGCACCACTAAACAGGGCACCGCCAAATCAAGCACCGCTGAACAGGGCAAGCACCGCTGAACAGGGCACTGCCAAATCAAACACCGCTAAACAGGGCACTGCCAACTCAAGCACCGCTGAACAGGGCACCACCAAATCAAGCACCGCTGAACAGGGCACCGCCAAATCAAGCACCGCTGAACAGTGCAAGCACCGCTGAACAGGGCACCGCCAAATCAAGCACCGCTGAACAGGGTACCGCCAACTCAAGCACCACTAGCCCATGAGCGGCAGGGGCACTAACGCAACTGGGACCGTCACTGGGTGAGTGATGCACTCTGGGCACCAGTCCCCATCCAGAACCAGTGGAGACATGCATCCACTACCTCTGTCCTTCACAGGATGAAGCACTCTGAGCACCAGTCCCCCTCCAGAACCAGTGGAGAGATCCATCCACCACCTCTGTCCTTCACAGGATGAAGCACTCTGGCCACCAATCCCCCTCCAGAACAAGTGGAGAGATCCATCCACTACCTCTGTCCTTCACAGGATGAAGCACTCTGGGCACCAGTCCCACTCCAGAACCAGTGGAGACATGCATCCACTACCTCTGTCCTTCACAGGATGAAGCACTCTAGGCACCAGCCCCCCTCCAGAACCAGTGGAGACTGTTATCCACTTGAGAGACTGTGGCTTTGCACTCCCCAGGATATGGCAGTGGGCAAACCAACCACTGGAGAGACTTGAGAGACTGTGGCTTTGCACTCCCCAGGATAATGCAGTGGGCAAACCACCCACTGGAGACACTTGAGAGACTGTGGCTTTGCACTCCCCAGGATAATGCAGTGGGCAAACCACCCACTGTAAAGACTTGAGAGACTGTGGCTTTGCACTCCCCAGAATAATGCAGTGGGCAAACCACCCACTGGAGAAACTTGAGAGACTGTGGCTTTGCACTCCCCAGGATAATGCAGTGGGCAAACCACCCACTGTAGAGACTTGCGAGACTGTGTCTTTGCACTCCCCAGGATAATGCAGTGGGCAAACCACCCACTGGAGACACTTGAGGGACTGTGGCATTGCACTCCCCAGGAGAATGCAGTAGGCAAACCACCCACTGTAGAGACTTGAGAGACTGTGGCTTTGCACTCCCCAGGATTGAACAGTGGGCAAGCCACCCACTGGAGAGACTTGAGAGACTGTGGCTTTGCACTCCCCAGGATAATGCAGTGGGCAAACCACCCACTGGAGACACTTGAGAGACTGTGGCGTTGCACTCCCCAGGATAATGCAGTGGGCAAACCACCCACTGTAGAGACTTGAGAGATTGCGGCTTTGCACTCCCAGGGATTGAACAGTGGGCATTGAGCCCCCTCGTGGATCTGGCGTCGTGCACTCATCCGGCTGAGATGCCCCCCCTTCCCTTCCCCCTGAGGTGCCTGTTGTATTTCTATCTGATGCCCCTGCAGTGTTCTCTCTGTTTTGATCTGGTATTGAGTGTGGGCCTCGCCCATGCATTTTGGGCCCAGTGGTCCACGGACTATAAATGGTGCAACACCTGGACTACTATTCTTGGTGTATATTTTGTTAATAGTGTATATATGTATATTTTTGCGTACTGCATTTTATTAGATTACAATGGTTACACTCATTTCCTTTTGTCTTTGCATTCTTCCAGGGGGTTGGGGGGCGTAACGATAATGTATAGATATGTATTAGTGTGTGTGTTGTAGTGGGTGAGGGTGGGAGTGGGGGTGTTGCGTGTGTGTGTCCCTGTTTTTTGCCTCCCCTGTGTCGTAGGTGCAGTACTCACCGTGGTCTTCGCCGCAGGCGTTCGTGCTCCTGGTACAGGAGCAGGAAGACTATTGCAGGTAGGATTTGGAGTTCCGGGTCCATGGTGTCCTCGTTCCTCGTGGAGTGTGTAGAGATGAGCGTTTTCCCTTTGAAATTCCTGTTTCCGCCGTGTTTTTATCCGCGGTGAATCCGCCCCTGAAAAGGTGGTGGATTGGCCTGTCATAATAATGTGGGCGGTACATTGTCTTCCGCCTGTCTGTTGGCGGTGACTGCTGCGCTGTTTGTTTGTACCGGCGTGGCGGTCAGGGTGTTAAAGTGCCTTTCTTTGTTGGCGGTTTCCGCCATGGTCGTAATTGCAAACGAAATTCCGCCGGCCTGTTGGCGGTCTTACCGCTGATTTAACACCATCCGCCAGGGTTGTAATGACCACCTATGTGTGTTAAAAGTGTCAAGTGTCTCCTTAAGAGGGTCTGAGTTAGGAGGAAAACCCACAAGGATAAAAAACACCTTGACAGTGTTGTAGCTCTTGAAAGTGAAAAGAGCCAAGTGGGATTCCAGCAGAGAAATCCACACGGACAAAACAGCAGAAATCCAAATAGTAGCAAGAAGCAAAGAAAAATAAGGACACTAATGCATTGTAACTCATACAGTAATTAGCAGTGCCTCCTTATAAATGGTATAAAGAGGAGCAGACATTAAAAGAAAGGTCTTGTTTTCATTTTGAGAACCTCTCTTAACATTCTATGAGCAACTCTGCGTCTTGAAGAGGGCTGATTATATGGTTTGAATATGCTTCCTTTCTGAAAATCACAACATTTTCCAGGTACACGAAGAAGAAGCCCAAGCTTGACATGCCAGGAGCGTCATTTCTGCATCCCCCAACTACGCTTCAATGCTGGCACTTTCATTTTCTCACAGAAATCTTCTCTGGGTTATCTAGAGAGCACAGACAGCTGGGCAATTCAGGCAGTGCTTACTACTCAGCAGCACACCAAGCAAGCATCTCAAAATATATTGCATGTCTCTGAGTATTCTCTTTTTTTTGGTCTGCACAGGGCCTCTGGTAGGTATTTGACTGTTTTCTGAAGACAATACAACAGTATCATGCACATTTTGATTCTATGATCTGGGATCTGTATTAGGTATAGGAATGAATGTGAGGAAGGTAAAGGAGTTCTTAATTGGCCATATTTATCAAAAATTAAGGAGTGATAGAGATTTGTCAGATTTGCAAACATTAACAGACATTTTCTACAGCTTTAAAAAAACTTTGCCTGTGAGACTCCAGAATCCATATTGGGCAATTGTAGTATAAAGGTATGATATATCAGGCCACTCTTGGAATTCTGCTTCCTTTGTCTATGTTCCCTAATTGATAAACTGAGACTTCATATGGAAAGCTGTAAGCAACAGTTTTCAGGGAGGATTTCGCCAAGACTCAAGGTAGGAAGGACACAACATGGAAGAATCGGCAACCTTGGCCACACTTCGATTATCTAGCACACTCATATGCACCAGAATGAATTAAAGATGATGGAGGATTGCCCTGTGGAAGCTACTCCCCCTCCCGCCATCCGGTTTCCGGCGGGAGAACCGCCAGGAACTGGATGGCGGGAGGGGGAGTCGGAATCCCCAAGCCGGCGCAGCTTGAGGATTCCTTGGGGGCAGCGGGAAACCGGCGGGAGACCGCCGGTTTCCCTTCTCTGACCGCGGCTAAGCCGCCGCGGTCAGAATGCCCCGCGGGGCACCGCCGGCCTGTCGGCGGTGCTCCCGCGTGCCGCGGCCCTGGCGGTTACAAACCGCCAGGGTCGTAATGAGGCCCTATGTGTCTTTTATTAACAAATATGTTGATGCATTATATTTCTTGTGTCAGCATAACCAGGCCTGCAGGAACCCGTGTTTGCAGTCATGTAAAAGTGAGGAATCATTGTTCTCTCTAACGTGAAATTTTCCTCTAAGTTTTGTTCTCATGAAATACTTTGCAAGTAGTAAGAGACTCTTTTGTTCAATTCTACAGAGACTTGTAGTTAAACCAAATTGGTTCTGGAACATTTAGGCCTGTGGACATTACGTGAAATAAATAGTTTCTTCTAACACAAATTGACATGGTACTGAGACAAGTCCATTGTACACCCTGGGAAGAAACTGGATTGTTACAAGCAAAAAATACATTGTTACTGAACTGTTTGGACTCACACAAAAAGAGAGGAGATGAGTACAGACTAAGGGCCTCATTTGGACCCTGGCGGTCACCAGACCTCCAGGGCCACTGGCACCACCAGGTTGCCACCTGTCAACAGCCTGGCGGTCTCGGCAGTCACAATCCGCCAGCCTATGCATGACGGTCGGATTGTCATGCAAAGGCTGGTGGAAAAGTGGCCCCCAAGGACAGCCCCATCATGCTTTTCAATGCCCGAATTACGGGCAGTAAAATGTGCGACGGGTGCTGTCGCACCAGACACACCACAACATTGCAGCCGGCTCGATTACGAGCCAGCGTCAATGTTGTGGTGAGTTTTCCACAGGGCCAGTGGGCAGAAACGCTGTTTTCTCCCACTGGCCCAGCGGAAAACTCCTAATAGTGTGACCAGTTTACCACCAACACTGGCGGTATGCTGGCTGCAACAGCTTCGGCGGTCTTCTGTGAAGACCATGGAAGTCGTAATGAGGCCATAAATCTGAGAAAATACTGGATGGCGGCAACTTGACATTTTATTGATATTTGATTGGATGATGCCTCTTTAATGTGATGTAGGACCACTGAACTGGCAATACAGACGGTATTATTCCTCTTGATTTTGGGGTGGACTTTGTAATTTTCAGTTAGAGGGAATTGCCCTTGTCTTTGCGCTCACTCTGTCAAGTTTTTCCTTGGCTCTTGACCCTGCTGTTCTATGTGCAGCTCATGTTCTGCACTGATGGTGATTCTAAGGGACTTTGCAGCTGATTTGATGCTTTGCTGATGAATCCTTGAATGCTGACCCTAGGAGAAGTATATCTCCATGTTGATTGTCATTTTCCGTTGGCATGTTTTCCTTTTCTAGAATAGAAACTAGGATGCTGAAACTCACTTGCTTAATTTTTCTAGTTAATAATCTATAGCCCTACATATATTTTTCCAAATTATTTTTGTCTTCTTTTATATTTTGCTTGCATGTGTTAGCTTGTCCCTACACATGCATGTCCTAATTTGGTTAACTGTAGTGGATACCTATGCCCAACCCAAATTTACATACTCTATATCATTGAGTGTCAAGACCTGACAGCCTTAGGGTGGTCACCCCTAACTTTTTTGCCTGCCTCCCTCCACTTCTGAGATACTGTTTTCGCTGTTTGTAAGACTCTTCACACTTTACCACTGCTTACCGGTGCTAAAGTGCATATGCTCTCTTCCTTTAAACATGGTAACATTGGATCATACCCAATTGGGCTATTTAATTGACTTTTAAGTCCCTTGTAGAGTGCACTATATGTGCCCAGGGCCTGTAGATTAAAAGCTACTAGTGGGCCTGCAGCACAGTAGCCCCATAACCTTGTCTCAGGCCTGCCATTGCAAGGCCTGTGTGTGTGGTTTCACTGTCAATTCGACTTGGCATTTAAAAGTACTTACCAAGCCTAAAACTCCCCTTTTTCTACATACAAGACACCCCTAAGGTATGCCCTAGGTAACCCATAGGGCAGGGTGCTGTGTATGCAAAAGGCAGGACATGTACCTATGTAGTTTATATGTCCTAGTAGTGTAAAACTCCTAAATTTGTTTTACACTGCTGTGAGACCTGCTCCCTTCATAGGCTAACATTGGGGCTGCCCTCATACATTATTTGAGTGTTAGCTGCTGATTTGAAAGGAGTAGGAAGGTTATATTTAGTATGGCCAGAATGGTAATACAAAATCCTGCTGACTGGTGAATAATATTACTTTTTTAGAAATGCCACTTTTAGAAAGTGAGCATTTCTCTGCACTTAAATCTTTCTGTGCCTTACAATCCAAGTCTGGCTGGGCTTAATTGACAGCTCCCTTGTGCATTCACTCAGACACACCCCAAACACAGGATACTCAGCCTCACTTGCATACATCTGCATTTTGAATGGGTCTTCCTGGGCTGAGAAGGTGGAGGTCCTTCCCTCACACAAAGGACTGCCACACCCCCAACTGGGACCCTGTCAGACAGGATTGAACTGAAAGGGGACCCTGTGCACTTCTAAGCCACTCTTTGAAGTTTACCCCACTTCAAAGGCACATTTAGGTATTTAAACAGGTCCTCTGCCCCTATCAACTCCAACACTACCTGGAGAAGAGAACCTGAACCAGAAGCTGCATCCTGACAAGAAGACCTGCCTGGCTGCTCAAAGGACTCACCTGTCTGCTTTTTGTGAAGGACTGCTGCCTTGCTGTTGCCCTGCTGCCTTGCTGCTCTCTGGCTGTGGTGAAGGTGTGCTCTCCAAGGGCTTGGACAGAGCTTGCCTCCTGTTCTCTCAAGTCTCAGGACCAAAAAGACTTCATCTCTGCAAGAAGGACTCCCTGTGCGGCGAAATTCAACTAACAGTCTGCCAGAAACGATGCACAGCCTGCACTGCAGTGAAAATTTCACTGCACGCCGAACTGGAACGACACAGCCCGACATTGTGACGAGAAGATCAATGCAGCGCCAGCGTAGCGACCGGAAATTCGACGCACAGCCAAGCCGGAATGACGCAGCCCGACTTCCAGAGAGGAATCGATGCAGCGCCTGCTGTGTAGTAGAAAATTCAACACAATGACTACCGGATCGACGCAGCTCCTGTGACTTTGTCATAGCAGCATCTAAAATCCACGCATCGTCCCTGGGGCATCTGAAAACCCCGCAACCCGAAGAGGATCCACAACCGAGTGCCGGAAATCAATGCACAGCCATCCCTGCATGAAAACTAAATGACTCATCGCCTTGTGCAGCCCAAGAAATCAAGGCACACCCCTTTGTTTCCATGCATCTCCTCCTCTGCGGTGCTTTGTGGAGATTTTTCACACGAACCAGGTACTTTGTGCTTGAAAGAGACTTTGTTTGCTTTAAAAGGACTTAAGACACTTTGGGGGTCATTCTAACTCTGGCGGGCAGCGGAGGCCGCCTGCCAGAGTTCCCCCCTCCAGAATACCGCACCGCGGTCAGAAGACCGCTGCGGTTATTCTGTGTTTCCCGCTGGGCTGGCGGGCGACCGCCAGAAGGCCGCCCGCCAGCCCAGCGGGAAACCCCCTTCCCACGAGGAAGCCGGCTCCGAATGGAGCCGGCGGAGTGGGAAGGTGCGACGGGTGCAGTTGCACCCGTCGCGAATTTCAGTGTCTGCTGAGCAGACACTGAAATTCTTTGTGGGGCCCTCTTATGGGGGCCCCTGCAGTGCCCATGCCATTGGCATGGGCACTGCAGGGGCCCCCAGGGGCCCCACAACACCCCATACCGCCATCCTGTTCCTGGCGGGCGAACCGCCAGGAACAGGATGGCGGTATGGGGTGTCTGAATCCCCATGGCGGCGCAGCAAGCTGCGCCACCATGGAGGATTCAGCAGGGCAGCGGAAAACCGGTGGGAGACCGCCGGTTTTCCTGTTCTGACCGTGGCCAAACCGCTGCGGTCAGAATGCCCTGCGGGGCACCGCCAGCCTGTTGGCGGTGCTCCCGCCGACCCTGGCCCCGGCGGTCAAGGACCGCCGGGGTCAGACTTTTCAGTGATATCTCAATGTATACTTATTGTATTTTGATCACTTTGACCTGCATTTATCCAGATAAATAATATATTTTTTTTTAAACACTGTGTGGTGTATTTTTGTGGTGCTATATGGTGGTATTGTATGATTTATTGCACAAACACTTTACACATTGCCTTCTAAGTTAAGCCTGACTGCTCAGTTCCAAGCTACCAGAGGGTGGGCACAGGATAATTTGGATTGTGTGTGACTTACCCTGACTAGAGTGAGGGTCCTTGCTTGGACAGGGGATAACCTGACTGCCAACCAAAGTCCCCATTTCTAACACTGAGCTTGACTAATGTTGATACAGTTTGATTTGAGAAATGTTTCTGTGTTATAGATTATCTCTTTATTGATATGTATTATTCTTCTTGAATGCTTAATTGTGTTGCTGCTAATTAGATTAAATTTGTTTCACCACGTTGGGCAACCCATGGTGTTTTTTTACCTTTATAATTTGATTTTGCTCAGAGTTTTCATGACATTAGTTTTGCAGTTATAAAATAAAGCTTTGAAACTTTTCATTGATTGGAGTCTCTTTCCGTGGCCACATTGGCCATGGTGTTTGAATTGCTTGGGTGGTGTTAGTATATAATTGTGCATGGTTCTGGGTCAAAAGGTCCTTCGACCCTGGTGAAGAGTTTGATTCCTGTGAAGGATGAAAAACGCATCAAAACACTGCATTCCCATGTGAATAAAGTTTAAACTGTTAATACATGGCCATGGTAAGAAAGGGATCTGGAATACTGTATGCCTTGATTGACTTTAACACATAATCCAGCCAATTTATTTTCCTTATACCACAGTAGGGGAGCAGAGGTAGCTGTGTTTTTAGCAATACAGAGTGACTTAACCACATTGACGTGAGTTCTTTGTTATTTGTTGCAGTTCATTTTTCATGATGAGCAATCACAATGGCCTTGAAACCAGACAACCATAGCATGCACATAAGCTAATACAGATTCAAGGTAGGTTCTGTATTATTAGCAAGTGGTGTGGTTCAAGTGGTGGTCCCCGAGAATAAGGGAGCGCCGGCTCCCCCGCATAGTAATTAAATATAGCTCGGGGAGGAGTTGGTCCCGGGGCTGCAGGGGTGACTTGCATCCCCGCTATAATCTTAATCATCAGCCTGGGGAAGTGGTGATCCCCGGGGTAGAGGGAGAGGGCCAGACGCCCCTCCCCCTGCAATATCATAAAAATGCCCCTGAGACTTGGCCCACCTGGGGGCTTAAAAAGACAAAGCGTGGAAGCCAGCGCATCAATTTCTTTTTTATTTAATTTATGGAGGATTCATGGATCCACAGTGAGTCCTGGTGTAAAAAAAAAATTGTAATGTACTTTAGCTCTGTGGTACCAGAGCTAAGGGGCATAGCCAATAATCTCATTACTCAAATCAGCATCATCAAAAAACATGTAGAAGCATGTTGGAATAACTTTAGGATTACTTTTAGATTACTCTCAGGTTATTTCCTAGTTATTCTTGACTAACCAGGTGTAACGTCATTCAACAACCTTTGAGCACACAGTCCCGCAAAAGATTAAAGAAGCTTGGACTCCACAATCTCTTGGCACCCTTGCGGGAGGTTTGATTCCTTTTTCCCACCCAACCTAGGGTGGGTTGCCAAACCTTACATTGGGGGGGATGGTGTGCTGCTCCTACAGCTCCCGATGTCAATGGGGACATGGTTTGTGGTGGCCTGGGTCCACCGCAAGCTGAGAACTAAGCTCAGAGGGACATTGGGCCTCGCAAGGCATTGTGGGCCAGGATGCATATTAAATTAGCAGTTCTCTCACTGTGTCTGGGGATAGCCGCTTCGCTTTTCGTTTCCTCTGGGCATTTTCTGCGGGCTTGCACTGTGTTTCCCAATGTTTCTGGGGATTGTCCAGTACCACCCAGACACTCCCAGTGTGCAGCCTCCTTGGAGGGCGGCGCTTGTAGCCCATCCCCGGCTGCCCTCGTGTTGGGGGGGTGTCTGGTCCCCCAACATCAGGTGAGTAACGTTGGGGAGTGGCTTGGGGAGTCCACCCCGGGCCGCTTCCACTGGCTCCACGTGGTTCCACAGGAGCCCGCCCTGCACTTGGAGACTACCTGCTCCTGTGGTCAGACTCGAGCACCTGCTGTGACCGGGCGGGCCGCCTGGGGAAGTGCGACGGCACTCCCACTCCTCTCCTCCTGCATCTGGGCCCCTCCTCACCTTCCAGAGGAGCACGAAGGCACTCCCCACTCTCCTCCTCTTCACAGGGCCCCAGGATGGGGTCCGATGCCGCTCTGGGTGGCTTCACAGGGCATGATGGTGCCCCTAACATTGTTCTCCATGGGGTGCCCCGGAATGGGGCCTGGGGCCCCAGGGGGTATTTGCAACAGGGGTGCTTGGGCTCTCCCTGGCTTTGTCTTCAGACGCTGGCTCCTTCCTCAGGCGGTGGCCAACTTTGCGGTGGATGCTACGTTTCCTGGCTTTTCTGCTTGGCTGGACCCCGGTATGGGGTCTGAGGCCCCTTTACCACTTTTCACAGGGAGTGTGATGACACTCCCTGGCTTAACCTTCTCTGTGGGGCCACAGGATGGGGACCAGGGACCCTTCCAGCATCTTCACAGGGTCACTATGATGGCCCCCAGCTATACTCCTGTTTGGAGCAGCCACCAGGCCCTAGACCACCCCGAGGTCATCGATCAGAGCAGTGACGCAGCCCCACGTGCTTCGCTGCTGTTCTGAATTACGTCAAAGGTCACAGACCTTCTCTGTTGGATATCTTGGGACCCCAAGGGCAGATTGTGATGGTCTTAGTGTTGTTTCACTCCTGCTTTTGAGCTCCTGCCATCAGGGGCACTTCTGTTAAGCCTTTTGGTCTAGAAGGTTCCCAAATGGCAGGGAGCCAGTCCCACTGACTCCCTGAGCCAGACTTTTCTCTGGGTGCCTTCTTTTCTTCTCAACAGCGCGTTCTCCTTGTGCCAGCCCAGTCTTTCCCCAACTAGTCCTCGGGCAAGGGAGACAGCTTACCCAGCCCTAACAAGTGCCTTGCTGGGCCTGAAGTCCTTCAGGAGCAGAGTCTCTGCTACAGGGGGCAGTCAGGGTATTCTTCCTTCCAGTTGTCTATTACACCTGTCTTCAGTCCCAGTGTCCAGCAGTGGAGCACAGCCAAGAGAGAGAGTTCTCCCCTGTGCAGGACCTTTTAAATGGGGTGGAAGTGCCAATCAGGCCTGCACCTCTGGCCTATCCAGATGTGCCACATCACTTCCTTGTCCCTGTCTCCTCCCTCCTGCATAGTCTTCTGGGATAGCTCAAAATAGCGTAGTCCAGGAGCTATGGTCACATGTGCTCTGAAACTCAGCCCCTCCTCCCTGACATTCCTTCCAGGGCCTCTCCGCCCGTTTCCTGGCAGGGGCTGACAGCTGGCTTATTGAGGCAAGGCCCTGCTCAGGCAGCTGGATAGAGCAGTAATTGACCCTAATCCTGAGCTGAGTCAGAGCAAGATGACAGTCATGGATGACCTATAAGTTGTACAACTATGCTTTTGTAACCTACTGCATCATTCTTTTTATGCAGGTTACAGTGTACATTGGTGTGACTCTGGTCTATAAGTCTATAATTTCCTAATGCCAAACGGCACTAGGTAATCTAGGTAAAGCGTAAATATATATGAATATTGTGGGGGGCAAGGGGTATTTTAGGGTTTGGGTTGGGAATGAGTTTTGGGAAGAAAGGGTGATTTTGGGGTATAGGGTCGGTATGGGTTTTTTGATGGCAAGGGTATTTTTAGGATTTAGGGAAGGTATGGGTATGGGCACCCTAACCGTGCCGTGCTAATTAACCCAGATATTACAGACCTCATGACATCTTTTAGAAAACCATTGATAATGTTAGTGTAACATCTGTAGTGACACTATTGATTAGATAACTGTGCATGGTGGGGGTGAGAGTTATAGTTACCTTAGGACATGAGTTATAGTTGCTTGAAATAACTCTGATAGCTGAGTTTCTGTGGTTTTGTACATTTAAAGTGTGAGCCTAACCATAACATCCTTGTAACTTTTGTTTTTGTAATGGAATAAATATATAGAAGATAACTAATTGGTGCATAATTCATGCCTAGGGACTGCCACAATGCATACGTAACAGTTCCCATAATGCACTGTCACAGATGGAGAATATAATTTGCCTAATTAAGAGAAGGAACTCATTCGCCATGAATCACCATGGACAATACAATCTGTCAAAATGTGTTGGTGATGGTGTTTGTTTTTAACATGGATACAATTTGTTATTAAAAGTTCAGAAATGCATGTTCCTTGGGAGTGTAGTGCTCTTTTCTTTTTCATATACACATATGTAAATATATATATATATATATTTTCAGACAGCACAGTGCTTATAGGTGTAGTGATGTGAGCAGTTGAGATGTGCCGGTCAGTAGCAAAGCGGATGAGCCGTCAACTGGAGCTTGTGATGGGGAATCCTGCGTCATCATCGAGGGAGCCGCTGAGACTAAAAAGATTTGCACTGTGTTATTTCAGAATAGGGAATGAGATGTGTTGTGCTAGTCCAGTGGTAATGTCAATGTCAAACTGCATCACATCAAAGGAACCACCAGGGCTTGAGAGGGCTTGCGCTATGATGCGTCGTTGGAGAGATGCGTCAAGCTGGGTCGGTGTCTGGGTGATTTGTGTCACACTGCACTGAGACACATAGATTTGCATCAACACCGAAGAAGCCTGTTATGTCTCTGTGGGTTGTATAGCAGGCCAACCAAACCTTGGAGATTTCATGGAGCCCTGGGTTCACACTAGCAGGCTGGTTTCAGCAGGGCAGCTCACAGCAGCAGAGAGCCCTGGTGCAGCATCTGCCGGCCTTGGTCAGCAAAGCAGGGCTTTGGTGCAAGACAGACTTCACAGCTAGGCAATCCTTCTTCCTTTTAGAATCCACAGGTGAAGACGTGATCTGAAGAGTGGGTCTGAGGGTCCAATATGTATACCTGGTGCCCACTGTGAAGTAAGAGAAGCTTCTGGAGTTTCCCCCTGACAGAGGTGTCTCGAATTTCTTCCCTCCATGCCCTGATTAGAGACTGTCTTGCGGCACAAAAGGCTAGTCTAGAGTGAAGTCTGTTGTATTTGAGCTGAGACAGTGGCTTTCAAGTGCAAGAGTGGTAGGTGACAGCTCCGTGCCCTATCAAGTCAGAGATGGCACATTCTACCAACACCCAGACCCTCTACTGAGTGGTTGTCTGGGGGAATATACAAAGGCCAACTGCCACTCACACTGAATCATGTAACCGAACAGCAGGCACCAAATGGTTAGGACAAAAGTGACATGTTCTATATGGTAACTTAAAATCAAACTTCACAATTCAACAGATACCAAATATGATTCTCTTATCTGTTCTCAATAAAAAGTTAGGACTTACTAAATGTAACCCAATGTTCTCTTATGGGAGAGGCAGGCCTCACAGTAGTTGAATACGAATTTGTGAGTTTTTCACCACCATCTCTACTATTTACCCAGGGCCAATAAAATATAACATAATCTCTGCTGTTTAGCCAGCTAAAGGTAACATAGTAGAGATGATGTAGTGTTTAACCAGTGGCCAGATAAGTTGAGAGAGGGAAGTCTTTATTTAGCCAGCCATTAAGAAACAAGGGACTCCAGGCAATGGTAGTGTAGTAACGATCTTGTAATAGGAACCATTTGAAAGTAATTATATACAAATGTACAATATTACAAATGAAGGTAAATTTATGAAGTAAGATAGGCTGTATATTTGTGAAAATGCAGTAAAATCAAGTTTAAAATGTTTATGTTATTTCAACATAATATTCAACTAAGAAATGTAGGAATCAAACTTCAAATAAGTATCTTTTTAAGTGATGTTACATCAATGTTTTCTTCACTAAGAAGAATGGATAGTTTTAATTAATTTGTGGGCTAGGCTCTTTTGGAGCTTTTTATAGAAGGCCTACATCTAGTTTTATGCTTCTTTTAAGGAGATTTTGCTCGCTTAATATTTAAGACCTGGCGCCACAGCAACAGTGGGCAAGCAGCAGCAAAGAGGGATTGCAGAGACATAGGTGTTTTTTGAGGCACAGATAAAGGGATGGACACATGCAGTAGGTCATTGGTGCTTGGGAGCACAATGTTTTGGGACACTTGCAGCAGGTAAACTGAGTGAGACACAGGTATGGGGCTTCTGTGGAATGGGGAAGTAAAAGCAGGAAATAGGTAAATATTGCACCTGCATAATTAATAGGAGGAGTTCACCCAGCTGCCACTGAATAAACACACTTCTTCATACTAGTCAACCTGCAGAGCATATCAACATTTCAGGCATAGATACTATTGCATCCATGTCATGTGTTGCTCCTTAAGCCTCACTGGCACTTTACTCATCAGCATCATGTATCTTGGCAATGGCAGTTTCAATTTTTAACAAGTTTAGCAATGATTTATCCATTTCGCTGCTAGGCCTCTTTCACCCTAGTGCTAAGCCTTTTTTTTGGCTATTTAGGGTAGTTTGTGCTTAGGCCTTCATACCGTTCTGTTCATATAAGCTATCTAACATCCTGAGGACTCTAAAGGTACTCAGGGTTTGCAGATTCCTTCGGAGGGCACCAAGAAAATAGCCAAACTGTTTGGGAAAATAGAAAAAAGTGCTCTGGACAAAAGTGCCTGGTTTTTTCATATTCCATAAAAATGGCATCAAAGAGTGGTTTGATGAGCTAAAGTCACCATCTTCCCAGCTCACAGGAACATGCAGAGCTGAAAAAAAATACTTTATACAATAGTTTTGGCATTTTTCAAAGAGGTAGGCCATTTTTCCTTTTTATGTGCTTTCAACCTACATCAGTTTGTGGTGCAGACCTGTGTAAAACCCATGAGTGATCCAGGAAAACTACATATTCCTTCAAGGTAACCAAAAATCATATGTGTAGTTCTCTCAAGATTTTCCCAAAGAACCTAACAGTTGATATGAATGTTTTGCTTTCACTAATGACCGAGCTGACAAAAATCTCTGGAATGCACTTCGCAGTTTGAAGAAAACATTTATTATTATTCCACCACAAGGTTCCTAAAAAGGAGATTAGTAGGTCGAAAGCACACGTTTAACAATTGTCACAGCAATGAAAGGAAAATACATCAAAAGGATTCTCAACTGCAATGTACATGGCAAATATATGTGATTACATTATACCGTAATTGCAAAGCAAAGAATAAAGTAAAAATTCATCACTGCATGGCCTGCCAAGCTCTTCATCTTTCTCATGCCAGCAAGAAGATGACCACGTTCAACTGCGAGAAAGAGGTCTTGGAAATTTTACTGAGCAGGGACACCTTTTCATGTCTTAAAGAACCGAAAGGGCTTTCTGGAGAAAACCCCTCCCATGAAAGAGAAATATTCAAACATGCTGGCTACTGAAGGTCAGAGTTGAAAGGAACGCGTTGAGAACTGGCCAACATCCCAAGGCACTTCTCCCAAGGCCAAACCGTTCCCTGCACTGAAAAAACATAAGTCTGGTACACTCTTATCGTGCTGACTAACTAACTGTTCGTTGATAATATGTCCTAGCTCTTCGATGAGAAAGAATACGAAAAACAAGCACAGTTTACCATGTGGAAAAACACAGATGCGATTTAACAAGGTCTCAACTGCAATGTCTAACACTACGATAAAGTCAATAGGCAGGTAAACTGAATACAAGATGTAGTCTGCAATTGGTGAACACTGACCAACTAATCCAGGTGCAAAGTAGTGCAACACAAAGTCAGTGGTCAAAAACACATATTCCACTACATTTCCACCCTTTGATCAATTACTTTGTGTACTTTTCTCTTATTAAAAAAAAAATCTGAAGCAAATCAAGTTTGCACTGTATACAGCAACATAATGAAATGATAAAAGCAATCACTATAAAGCAATGGAAGTGGATTAACGTATTGGTCTTATAAACATTTAAATCAGACACACCTACAATGAAAAAACTGAAGCTTATACATTCTGTTTGGGATAATAATTGATTGAATAGTGTCTCTAGGATAGCAAGTTGGTATAGAATTAGATGGAAACATCATGAGTTCTAATCATGAAAAGGTACAGGGTCCACCTGAAAGGTTTGCTGGAATATAAGTATTCCCATGCCAGAATAGTCAGCCAACTGGCAACTTAAACATGTTTAATGAGACTGGCAGCAGTCATCAGATGATAACAAGCCATGGGTTAGTTCCAGTGGATAAATGTAATCAAACAGGTTGACAGAACATCCACGGCACTCTACATTGATCCCATGCAGAACTTTGATCTGTGAAGCACAATTAGCGCAAAATGGATCCATAGGTTTTTTACTTTAAAAGCAGGAGCATTACACAAAGGTTATCAATCAGGTTCAAGTTGGGGGTGCGGCCCTTCCCCTGATCCCACACACAAATGCCCGAAGGGAGACCACACAGCACACTCATGGTCAGTGGCAAGTCGCAGTAAGATCTGTAAAAGAAATATGTATGATTTTTCTTGCAAATAACATTTTTCACCTGAAATGTGCTCTGCTTGTTCTTTTCCTTGTTTTATAATCAGCAGGATGTTCTTGAGGCCCTTTGCTATCATTTCTGCAAGTTCTGAAGGGCCATTTTGGGATTCAACCCACCCCTAAGCACTGAGGTTTTTATCTGCTGAATCACAGCTTCCCTTTCCTTGCACTGTCAGAAGGGCTGAGGGACTCCTCTTCCTTATCAATCCTCCATACACTGCACTTATGACAAGTTGGACAATTCTGTCTCCAATTTGTATAAATAAATCAGCTTTTCCACTATTTAACAGAATAGCTTTGATTTCTATCTGTCCTGGTAACTTTCCTCTCCCAATTGATCTTTGACTGTTTGTGGGACAGATATCTGTTGTGTGTGCTTACAAACAGGACATTGCAAAATCACAGTTTTTATCAAATCTAGTGGAATGTGCATCCCTCTAATCTCTGCCCACCTGTAAGTGGATTTTTCTCCCAGGTGTCCACATTTCTGGTACACCCACTTAGCCATCCCTACCATGTCAGAATTCTGGGTTGACACTTCTGCCTCTGAACGTTTGTCTTTGACGTCTGCAAGGGAATAGAACCAGCGTTCTAATGAGTCAATGAGCATCTATGACTTTACTCTGTTCTAACATTTCCCACATTTCCTGCCACAACTCTTTGCTACACACCTCCTTTGAATGAATGAACCAGTTATGTGCATGCCATGTGGGAAGCCAAATGGCTAATCCATTGGTATTGGACCAAGAATTAGTATAAAAATTAGTATTTAGAGCCTGACACACAGTGAACAACTCTGCATATTGGCTACTTTTTCCTTCTCGTGTGGTGGTCAACAACTCTTCTGTAACTGGATTGTATGACACAGCATTCCAATGTATTTTAGTACCCACATATTTGAATTAACCATTAGTGAACCAAGCATGCTTCCTTTCCTCAGGGGACAAGAACTAAAATGGCACAATCCATTTCCCTGGTGACTCTTTTACCTGTGGTACCTCCTGCACTCTCTCCTCATCCTGTACAGAGGCTTGTGATACCTGTTCGTGTAGGGCTGTAGTGCCTGCCGGTCCCACTCAAGCCCTGTCATGTATGTACCAGATCCAGTGTATGATACTAGCCTCTTGTGCATGTTCTATACGGTGAGATTGAGCTGAACTCATCACCCACTGCATGATTGGTATTTCAGGTCTCAGAATTACATTATAACATAGTATAATTTGCTCAGTATCCACTAGAGCCCAAAAATAGACCAAAAGCTGTTTTTCAAAAGGAGTATAGAGCTCCCCAAAGTCAGGTAATTTTCTAATCCAAAACCCCAGGGGCACCCTTGTCCTCTCCTGTTTCTGCCACATACTCCAGTTTGCATATTGTCCCTGAACAGTTACATGTAACTCAATGTTTCCCTCTTGAACAATACACAAATCTAAAGTCTGTTGAATTATTTCATTTGCCAAATCAAAAGCACACAGCTGTTCTTTACTCCATTCAAACTCATGGTTTTTTTCCTGGTTGCTTTGTACTAAAGGGTTACGATTTTACTCAGATGAGGGCTATACTGTTTCCAACAGTCAAACAATCTCATGAAACTCTGTGTCTCCTGCTTAGAGTGAATAGTAGCAAACTCCAAAATCTTTTGTTTTACCTGTAACAACATCTCTCTATGATTCCACTGAATTCCTAGAAACTGCACATTTTGCAACAGTACCTGTGTCTTGTCTGAATTAATTGTACACATTGTAATCTGCGAAAGTGGTCTGAATATACCGGTAACATTGTCAACATCTTGCTCAGTGTAATTTTTTAAAGAATGCATTTCAACTCCTGCCAAAAACTGTGGGCTACTCTGCGCAGAAACTACGTTCTGCTCATGCAGCTCACACTGACCCCCACCTTTTTTAACCTCCTCATTACTGGAATTTGAAAAGTCTGATTCTCCTGTAACAGCTTGGTAGATTTCAGATTTATCTTGCAATAACTTGTTCTGACTAACTTGCTCCTTTAAATTCTTATTTTCATATTCTAACTGTTCCATCTCTCATGCATTTTTCTGTAAGCAGACAAAAGTATCCAAACCCTCCTGTCAAGAATAAAAGGGACATCATTCCGTTCAAAAAGCACCTTTTCTAAACATGAAAACGCTTTTATTTTATTCAAGCACCCATCCCAAAACTTAGAAAGTCCTGATAAACAAGAAAATACATTAATCAAAACATCAAAAGGCATTTTAATTTCACATGCATTTTCAAACATGGTTTGCAGTGCTTCCTTTAATTCTCTGAACAAAAACATATTTACACTTTTAAATCATGCACTCTCAACCTCTCCAACCTCTCCTTAGACTGTCCGATCTCTGCTAAAATGTTTTGCTTTCACTAATGACCGACCTGACAAAAATCTCTGAAATGCACTTCTCAGTTCAAAGAAGACATTTATTATTATTTCACCACAAGGTTCCTAAAAAGGAGATTAGTAGGTCAAAAGCACACGTTTAGAAATAGTCACTGAAATGAAAGGAAAATATATCAAAATTATTCTCTACTGCAATGTACACGGCAAATATATGTGATTATATTATATCATAATTGCAACGCAAAGAATAAAGTAAAAATTCATCACCGTAGGGCCTGCCAAGCTCTTCATCTTTCTCATGCCAGCAAAAAGATGACCCCGTTCAAGTTCGAGAAAGAGATATCCACCCTCACAGGACAAATTTGTCAGGCATTCAACGTCTAATCCTGACCGAGGTCTTGGAAATTCCACCACTACTGAGTAGGATCACCTTTTTATATCTTAAAGAACCAAAAGGGTTTTCTGGAGAAAACCACTCCCATGAAAGAGAAATATTTAAACATGCTGGCTACTGTAGGTCAGAGTTGAACGGAACGTGTTGAGAACTGGCCAACATCCCAAGGCATTTCTCCCAAGGCAAAACCATTCCCTGCACTGAAAAAACATAAGTCTGGTACATTCTTATCGTGCTGACTGACTAACTGTTCAGTGATAATATGTTGTAGCTCTTCGGTTAGAAAGAATACGAAAAACAAGCACAGTTTACCATGTGGGAAAACACAGATGCATTTAACAAGGTCTCAACTGCAATGTCTAACACTATGATAAAGTCAATAGTCAGCTAAACTGAATACAAAATATAGTCTGCAATTGGTGAACACTGAACAACTAATCCAGGTGCAAAGTAGTGCAACACAAAGTCAGTGGTGAAAAACACATATTCCACTACAAGGAAGAAATATTGAAAATGATTAGGACGATACAGTCATTTGTAGCAATGTTTTCATCTGTAACTTTTTATCACTGTGGATGATTTACAAAAGCAATGTACCATTAAATTTGCTACACTCTTTAGGTTCCTGGAATATATAGGGTCTGTAGGTTCTCCAAGAACCCGTGGTTAACCAGAGACAACAACTGATCTGCACCGTACAATGCTTTTTCATTGAGCAGAGCCCAATTCTTATGGTGCAATATGCAGAGTGAAAAATTGGGATCAAGGTAACCCATGCATTTTATAAATGGCCACAACATGTGGATTTTAGGAGAATTGGTTATTTGCACATCTTTGAAGTTGTGGGTACCTGTACAAGCATATGACTTGGAACGTATTTTTCAAAATGCCTAATTTCTTTCAAGCTGGCTTACATTTGGAAGGTAGAAATGCAGTGAAATCCAATTGGTAATAATAAATATCCTACTATTTTACGCTCCCACTTTGTCTGATAAAACTGGTGTCTCACTTCTATGGGTAGGCATAGTGCCTCCAATAGAAAATGGCCTAAAAATGCAAGGTAAATGTGGAATTTTAGTCAAAGTTTGCAGGGCATTGTGGGGTAAGAACTATTACTGGGATCCACACAAGGCATAACACCCTGGACTTCTCCAGATAACTAGTTTTCAGAAATGTCATGATTTGGGAGGTTTCCACAGGTGGAAGCTGACCGAAGCCCAAAAAGTGCAACTATTCAGCATAGAAGTAGGATGATATTGGGACTCAACTCAACCCTGCTACCCATATGTTTTAAAAACACAAAGCATCCAAAATCAAAATATTTCTTTTTGGAAAAATGATGGGGATGATTTAGTACTGGGTAGTGGGGGGTAGGGCAGGAGGTGGAGACTGTAGCGGTCATATTGGAAGTGGAGGCTAGGCCTGATGTGTGGGCAGGCCACCTCCACACCTTGTAACAATAAAAAAAAACTCCCTAGTGTCTAGTGGACTTTCTGCCCCTCCGACTGGGGCAAAGTGGGGTTATAGCCAAAGAAGATCTAATCCATGAGGACCATGGTTACCAATGTCAGAGAGGACCAGGAACAAATCCACAAGGAGAAAATGGAAAGGAAAAAAAAGGACATAGGGAACATGGACCATTGTGTGAAGGATCAGGAGGGTCTGGCGGGTGTGGAATAGAAGGATCTGGGCCCAGTGGACAAGGGCCCAAAGCAACAGAAGGACCAGGGGGAGAATAAACAGAAGGACATTGACCATAACAATGAGGAGAGCTAAAAGCTTCTAAGTATACTGACCAGGAACAGAAGGATGAGGACGACCAGGGCCAAGAGTAGCAGACCCAGATAGACATAAAAAGAGAATCAGTACCAGGAGAACAACGGAAAGAAGGATCAGAAATTGGAGGGTGAAGACCACATTGATAAGATCAAAGAAGACCAAAAGACCAGAAGTGATCACAAAGAACATGACAAGAACAAGAAAAAGGACAGGGCTAGCAGGACCAGGAGACCAAAGATAAGAATGACCAGGAAGCAACTAAAGGACGGATAAGTTCAGGCCCAGTGAGACTAGGATCAGAAAATCCACAAGGGTCAGAATCAGGGGGATTCTAAATCAGGGTGATAAGCTCTACATGCACCAGGAAGACCTGTGTCACAGGGATGAGGAAGACCAGACTCAGGAGGATCTTACCAAGAGGACCATGATAGAGCAGACTAGAATCAGATGGCGATGAACAAGTTAGAACAGGTGAACCAGGCTACCAGGGGGACTAGCAGTACTAGGATGAGGCAGGAGGATGGGGACCAGCAGGGCTAGGGAAATCAAGGCCAATGGGACCAGCACCAGAAGACCTGATACAAGGAGAGCAAACAAAGGAGTACCAAAACTAACATCAGGACTGCATAGGTCAGAGGAACCAGGAGCAGAAGGACTAGGTACAGGCTACCCAGAGGACTAGATGAACCTGGGAGCAGGACCAGGAGGACAGATGGATGAGAATTGGGGTGCAGAGGCTGAAAAGGTCCAGGACTGGGAGCCCATGAAACAGGGCACCCAAAATCCAAAGGACTATGGGACATAGCACATGGAAATGATGACCAGACAGAACAGTTCCAGAAAGTACAGGGCCAGAAAGTTCTAAGGCAAGAATGAACGAGAATCCCTTATAACAAAAGAACTATGAAAGGATAGGATGATCAGTGGAGGGCCAGAGTAAGTTATTGTTGAACGATGAGGGTAAGAAGCAGAAGGACTAGGGCCGGCCAAGAAGTTCTAAGACAAGTAGAATCAGAGGTCATCAGAAACATCAGAAGTAATAAAGGCTAGAATGATCTGTGGTGGGCCAGAATAAATTACTGCAGAACAATGAGTGCAAGGAGTAGGAGGGCAATGGACAGGACCAGATTGAAGAGAAATATGAATATCAGGACCAAAAGCGCAATGACTAGTAGAACCAGGAGACCAGGATGAGCAGGACAGGGACTAGGAAAACCAGGGGCACCAGTAACAAGGGCAACTTGAAGACTAGAGCCAGGAGGACTACGTGAACTACATGGATTATGGCTACAAGGCCCAAAAGGATCAGGACCTCAAATTACCAAGTGGATCAGAGCAATCATTCCAGGTAGCAGGATTAGGATAAGGAGGATCACATGTAAATTGGCCAACCTGAATGTGTCAGACCAAGCGGACTGGACAGTGGTGGCCAGGAGAACAAGGACCAAACAGACTAGGCTCAGATGGAACAGAACAAGAAAACCTCAATCAAGAGGGCCAGGATCAGGTGCACTTAGAGGACGAGGAACAGAAGGAAAGCCAGGACAACATAAACAAGGATGATAAAGACTAAGAGGGCCAGGATATGACTGGCCAGATAAAGAACCAGAAAAGGACAGGGACAGATGGACCAGGAATGGGGAGACAAAGAAATGTCAGGATGGCCAAAAGGCACGGTTTACGATAACAAGTACAATAGGACAAGAAGAACCAGGATCCCTAGGACCAAGGATAATATTAAAAGGATGGTTGGCAAACCAGGTCTAGGAGAACTACGACCAGGAGAACAGAAAGTGTAAGGACCATGGCCAAAAGTATAAGGGCCAATGGGAACAGAATTTCAAGAAGCACAAGGGTAGCATGACTTTGGTCAGGAATTCCAGGGAGATGAGACCAGGGACACAGGCAAACAGAGACAGAAGTAAAAGAGGACCACAAAACAAAGGACTGGGGGCATCAGGAGGATCACGGCACCGAAGATCAGGGACTTTAGTACCAGGACCAGGAGGACTACGGTGACAAGGAAAGGTAGGGTTAAGATCAAGTACATCAGACCGAGGATGACCAAAGCCTGTAAGTCCGGGCTACAGAGCTAGGAACAAGATGGCTAGGAAGATGAGGAACAGGAAGGCCAGGTCAAGGAGGATCCGACAATGGAGGATCATAATTAATTTATGTAGAAGCATGAGGACAAGGAAAAGGAGAATCAAGGCCAGGAGGATCAGAGGCAGAGTGACTAGGAAAATTGGGGGCCTGAGAATTATGGACACTAGGACTAGGGGACCAGAATAAGCAAGGAAGATGATGGGATCAGTACCAAGAATATCAAAATGACCATAGCCAGCAAGACCAGAGCAAGGAGGACTAGAAAGATCCACCACCAAGAGGACCAGGACCTAGCCTAGGAGTACCAGGAGACTCTGGCCTTAGCACCAGGGCCAGAGTACCACATGAAGCAGCAAGAACATGAGCAGGGGGTAGCAGGACCAGGCCATGGAAGGCCAGGGGAGCAGATCATCTAGAGCCATGTAGACTAAGGGGACTGAACCTGGATGTTCAGGAGGACCAGGACCAAAATTATGAGGCTCAGAAGGACCCAAACAAAGAGAACATGGACCAAGGGGGCCCAGACCTTTGGGTATAGTGCCAGAAGAACCATAACAACAAGGTACATTGCCAGGAGGATCAGGATAATTCAAACTAGGAGGTAACAAGGGCTAAAATGGCAAGGCCTAAGAGGACCAGGACACAAGAGGGCAAGGTGATCGAGGGGACCAGCAAGACAAGTGCTTGAAGTACCAGGTGGAGCAGGAGGACCAGGAAATGGGGTATAGGACCAAGCTCGCAAGGATCGGGGTGCCCCGGACAACCAGAGCTTCAAGGATCAATGGACCAGACCAAAATTATTAGGCCCAGTCTAAGAGGACCTATTAGGAAGAACCAGGGCTAGCATATGCAGTGCATGGTGGACCATTTAGACAAGGACCAGGTCAGCGAAAATCAGGATGACCCAAACCAGGAAGACTAAAATTGCTAGAACTTGGAGAACCAAGACAATGGGGATGGTTGAATAAGGACCCTGCAGACCAGCACGATTAGGGTGAAGATAAGTAGTACCATGATCAGGAGGCCCAGGAAGGGCTCACAGAAAGAATGGCAAGGAGCAGGACCAGGAAGACCAAAGCCAGGAAAAATTTGAACCAGGAGCACCATATTTAGTAAACCCGTAGTGGGGGAACAGAACGTTTTGAACCAGAGCCAGGATGAGGATGAAGAAGATTAAAAAAAAAAAAAGAAAAAGAGTGCTTGGAAGATGATCAGGAGGAATACCAACACCAGAAGACATGGAAGGGTGAATATAGGGAGCAAGAGAATGCCAATGAGATTCTAGGCAACATATGTTAGGATATACATTTAGCAAATGGTTATTATTCATGCTTCATATGCTGTCAACCCCTAGACCCCACCAACATTCTCAGCCCAATAGAACTGGTAAAAAATCAGGAGATTCAAAGTGAATAAAAATTCAGTACTGTTAGACTCTGACTGCTGAGTGATATAAAATTCTGAGGTAGTCTGAGGGAAGAAGGACTGAAACTTACCCGAGGGGTCTAATGGTGAATGGGAGAAAAGGAGTGCTGTCTGTGAAGGATGGCAGAAAGGGTGTAAGAAACTCAGATGGCTGAAATCAGCAAAATGGTTGATGCCTTAAAGGGAGTGAAGGGGCTATGGCAATCAGCACAGAAGAGCCCAGAATCATAAGAAAACTCAATGAGTAGAAGAGAGGGTGGAGGAGGCTCCAGACAGGTCATCTCAAAGGGCCCCAACAAGGATTCTGGGTATCAAAGAGGTCTGATTGCCAACTGTGATAGCACTGGGAAACAATGCTAGCACTGACTGTTTGAGAATCAGATGAGTGGTCTGTGAAACTCTGAGAGCTAGATCAAGAGTGTTGGTGTTACATAAGTGACAAGTATGTTTGGCCCACCAGCAAGGAGGCATTGAGTGTCAAGAGTCATAGAGTAGCATGTGTAACTCCCAGACCTTCACGCTGACATTGTATATACATGTATGTGCAATGGATAAGGTGCATGTGTGTAGTAGTCAGACTCCTTGTATGGTGAAAGTCTAAGTGCATTGACCAGTGGAATGCATCTTGCGTGAAAGTGTATTGACTGCACGCCTGTGAATGGAGGGTGGAGACCCAGAACCGAAGTGAAGCAGGATAGAGAAAAGACTACCTACAGAAATTCTGAGGTCCTTGTTAGCAAGGGGCTGCTAATTAGTTCTAACTGAGTGACTGCACAGGGTACATGGTAAGAGTAAGGTTTAGGTCAGAGGAATCGCTTATTAGGTGTGGCAAAGTTCTGAGCATGGCTGCCTTTCTGTCTGTGGCTGATGGCTGCTCAGGAGGGTGATGACAGCAAGATTTCATGCTGCATTGTGCCTTTGTTTTGGTTATTCCTTCTTGGAGCCAGAACTATTGCTACTGCTGCAAAAGCCATCACCTAGCATAAAGGATGTTTAAACTATAGCCAAGAAATTACATTTGAAAGAGAATCACCACAAATCAGTTCTGGAACCCACATCTCCTAGATGGGAAATGAGTATAAAACTGGCACCGTGAAAATGTCGATCCATATGGCACAAGTATGAAGATAAGAAAACTTCTCTGTTTATTCAGTGTCTGATTTATTACAATATTTGCAATAAAGAAAAATAATAAAACATCTATGTCAATTTCTTCTCTTCTCTGTTTTTGATACCTAAATGCTTTTCTCTGATTTCTCTGATTTACTGGGAAAATTCATTCAAAGTCCAATGACATTCAGTTCCATTAATTATATTATTATATTGTCATTCCACTGCTCGCGGCCTTCTGACAGAGTAGTGGCCATCGGAGGAAAGATTTTATACCATACACCATATTTGGGGTAAAACATGGCTGTAAGCAATAGGAAAAAATAATGAAACCAAAACCATGACAGAAAACTCCTAGCATGTGGGGGGCATTCGGTTTTTGTTTTTCCAAAACAAACTCCCACTTTGTGAGTTTGTTTTGGGAAAACAAAACACTTTTGAAAAGTTTGCCTGCCTGCCATTATGTCTGACAGTACCATCTGTCAAACTTTTCCTGCATAAACAGGAACAACCATAACAGCATTTCCTGTCAGTCTAGAGTGTTGTCCACAAGGCCATCAAACAACTCTAAGGCCCTAATGACGAGTGTGGTGGGCAGAAAGGCCACCCACCAAACTCACGTGGTCAGGAGACCGCCAGTGCAGTCTTCTTCCCGCCGGCCCTATTATGAGTTTCCCGCTGGGGCAGCGGGCGGAAACACAACAAGTGAAAACATCATACTTTGAGATCTTTGATTTCACTGCATCCAATAACCAAATCACTCTTGATCTTGCAATAAAGGTCAATGCCCTCCTTGACATGTGACCCATAAAATTAGCAGAGTAAGTGAAAATAGTGAATGGGACCACTCTTTAACTGAGTTCTAGGGCAATAAAATTAACAAAAAGTCTCAAAATAAGAAATGCACCATAAATCAAAATAAATGCTCAAATACACAGTACATAGCCAGAAATCAAAACTATTTTGAGTCTCAATAAGCAATAGAAACTGACAAAAGACAGCATATCTAACAGAAAGTCTCTCAAATGGAACAGAGTCCTGTGAGGAAAATGAAAAGTCTCTGAACCAGGGGTTTTTGAACACATTTTACAAATAAGTGATAAGTGATAAGCAAAAACTGCGAATTCAGCATTTAGCAAATCAGAACGAAAATCATCACAAAATTGATGATAATACAACCCGATTTCTAAGGGACTGGAAACCTTACATTAGCTTCCGCAGCAACAGTGCAGCCTGGAAATGTACAACACAATGTGAAACATTTCAAAGATTCATACCAGTGTGCTAGGAAGACTGCATCTGACCTTCCAGTA
Organism: Pleurodeles waltl; assembly: GCF_031143425.1. NCBI lineage: Eukaryota > Metazoa > Chordata > Amphibia > Caudata > Salamandridae > Pleurodeles > Pleurodeles waltl. Next base: position 902,425,060 of record NC_090445.1, read on the forward strand.
GAAGTGTCCTTCAGAATGTTAGGTTAGGAACATGAAGAAAGTTTCATTCCCAATACATGTTCTCTAAGGAAAATAATCAATTGTGTTTCAGTACCAGTGCTCTGCAAGGACTGTGCGGAGAGAAGACACATAGGAGAACATTGGTCCAGAAGCAAAACAAGCAGAATACCAAGAGAGCATTCATTTTTTTTTTAAATGGCGTCTCTGTAAAAACTGTGTCATAACTACACTACCTTATTAAACGCACTTCTATGCTGTTGAATAAAATTGTTTCAAGGGCAAACTTATTTATTGGTTACTACTATATTAATGATAAAAAATCATTAGTATTCAAAAATGATTTGTTGCATAAAAATTGCACATTTAGAAAAACCTTTGAAAGGGGTGTCTAATATTCAGGATGATGTTATCAAAAAGAAAATAATTGTATTGTCTGATTTAATTTAAAAATCAATACAATAAGATGCAATCATTTATAAAAAAACAGACTTTTAAAAGTTATTGCAGTAATATTAAACATCATCTAGACTTAAGTCAATGTGATAGAAAATACATTTAGCAAACATTAAAAAATGCTGTAATCCAGCTGCCTTAAACGAGTCCTTTGTATTCGAGTCCACAAGAAAAAAAAATAGTTCTGCACCTGAGTATCTTGTTTGTTACACCAGAAATGCATTCTCAACGTAGAGTCTTTGATTGCAACACAAAGAGTGGTTTTAGGTACTTAAGCCTCAGATTCTGCATTGGTGGACACAAACAAAAAAGTGTGGTCTCTTGCTTCAGGGAATGTGCTGCACAACCACACTTCCTAATTTTATCTACAAGATTTGAGCAGAAACTCGGACAAGAAAGGTCTGTTAGTTCCAGATTGTGAATACTCCTTTCAGTGATCATAATCCATTGGTATTAAGTCTTAGACTTGAGTCTGACCTGGAGGAGGTTTTAGCTGCTTTTCATATATTTTGTAGTAAGGTTTCTGAGTACCTCATGGTTCCCAAACGCCTATACCCTCCAAAGTATAATAAATGATTGAATTAATCCTGTTTGTGTCCACAGCAATTTTATCAAAGCTCTTTAAACTACCCGAGGGATGTGGCAAGTAGCAGAAAGTTCTATAAGAAGGCTATTCAAAAGAGGAAAAATGAGATCGGAAGAGAGGCCTGGAAACAACTTACTACTGCCTGCACTAGTAAAGGTTCTATATAATTGTGGAGGGTAGCTAATGCACCCTTTTTCTCCAACAGCCCTTTTAATACTAGATATGAATATCCAAGAGTATACCTGGGTCGATTATGTTACTAAATTGTATGATCTGCAAGAAACACTTTGCACTGGGAATAGTCTCACATAGGATATCCCTAGTCAGGAAGGGACTGATCTATTGAGAAGTACTGTTAAGGACATAAGTTTGACTGTAAACAGAAGCCTTAGTAACAAAAATCTTAAACTATAAAGACAGAGACGTGGTCCTCCACTTAGCCCGTAAACTGGCCACTACGAGCTTCAGGCCATCTACGATCCTTGTCTTCCACTACTATACTTGGCTTGTGCAGCATCAATGCTGATCATTTGGAGCTGTGAATCAAAAACTGTGTGCAATGAATATGTCCTACATGCTCCTATTCCAAGCCCACCTCCAAGTCGCCAACCCATCCAAATCCTACTTCTTCAATACACCTGAGGCTGCTTGGGAGTGGGCCATGGAAACTCGGTTCCTAGGCAGGTCTATGTCGCTCCCATGGGACGATCACACTCCATGATGAACAGACCGCGGGTGGAGTTTGTCACCATAGCAGGGGTCACAGACATAGCTATGACAAAAGCAGCAGATGGGCAAAGGGATCCCTTGCCTACTATGCTGCAGAGTCAGTCAGCCCTCTATGGTTCTCTACCCCAGAGATGCCAGCCATAGATGATTCTGATTCCCCAATGGTCTTGGAGGCTCTGACTTCTTTGGCTTAGACTGGGGACGACTTCCTGTGAATTGGCCCCCTAAAGGGGGTTTCTTCAACTCCACTGGACTTTACTATACTCCTGTGTCAGCAACATTGTGGGCCTCATTCCGAGGCCGGCGGGCGGCGGTCGCCGCCCGCCTGGCGGGAACCGCCATATGGCCGCTCCGCGGTCGAAAGACCGCGGAGGCCATTCTGGCTTTCCCGCTGGGCTGGCGGGCGACCGCCAGAAGGCCGCCTGCCAGCCCAGCGGGAAACCCCTTCCCACGAGGAAGCCGGCTCCGAATGGAGCCGGCGGAGTGGGAAGGTGCAACGGGTGCAGTTGCACCCGTCGCGAATTTCAGTGTCTGCTAAGCAGACACTGAAATTCTTTGTGGGGCCCTCTTACGGGGGCCCCACGACACCCCATACCGCAATCCTGTTCCTGGCAGGCGAACCGCCAGGAACAGGATGGCGGTATGGGGTGTCGGAATCCCCATGGCGGCGCAGCATGGAACGTCAATAGTCTTAATGACTGCATTAAACACAGTGCAGTCCTGGGGTTTGCGACATGCCATACACCTGTTAATCTCCTGCTGCAGGAGATACAGCTCCTGGGTGTTCAGTGCCCCTTCTTGGACCGGTGTGGTTACGATAGGCTGTATCACACCGGCTGTACTAGGGGATCCCACAGGATGGCTGTCCTGATCCACAAGCACCTTCCCATGGTGGCCACCAAGAGTATATCAGACCCATAGGATAGGCATGTCAGGGTGGAGGGGTCTATTAATGGTCAGGCATCCCATGTGCTGAGTGTTTACATCCCTCCCCATCTCCCTGGTCGAAACCTTGATGCAATACAAAAGGTATTGATGGCCACCCCATGAAGGATTACCATTGTAGGGAGGGACTTTAATATTCTGATGTCCCCTGCTGTTGACAGCTTGAAGGATTCAGCCAACTCCCCACCCTTGACTTCCCACTTAACAGATTGGATATGAGGCCTTGGCTTATGTGATCTTTGGCGCACTTGGCATCCCACTGCCTGACTCACACATCTGCTGCCCACAAAACTGCATCTTGTGTAGACTATGGCCCTCATTAGGACATTGGTGGTAAATCCTGATTACCACTGCCGTGACGGCTGCCAATATACCGTCGCAGAGGCGAACATCCGTCTGCCATATTCTGACACAGACACACCAAACCGACAGAACACTGCCACAACCACAAATCCGCCAGACCAAAGGCAAGTGTTAAACTGTCTGTACAAACAACCATACCGTTAGGCCAACAAAACAACGCCCTCCACATTATGACCCACGAATCACCACAGCTGACATTCAACAGCGGTAAACCATTGGCAATACACACCGGCACGGTCATAATGGCCACCAAATACAAAACAACAAAACATTGGCCAATACCAAAAACACACACCTGACACTAATACACACACCAGAAACAGCACTATAAAACACAAAACCACATTACCCACAATCCTTTGCCAACACGAAAAGACTGTAATAGTGAGCCATGCAAATCACTGAGATAACTATACACACACACCACAACCACCCATCCATCCGTCACGCACCCCACACACCACTATATTACTATACACCCTCTGCACAACACACCCCACACCACACCCATGTCCCCACAAAGGCATCCCCATTTCACTGATGAGGAGTTGCAGGTCATGGATGAGGAAATAGTCTGGGTAGAGCCACAGCTGTTTGGAGCACAGATCTAGCAGATCTCCATTGCCAGGAAGATGGAGCTATAGTGGAGAATCTTGGACCGGGTGAACGCCATGGGACAGCATCCACGAACAAAGGATGACATCAGGAAGAGGTGGAACAACCTATGGGGAAAGGTACGTTTCATAGCATAAAGGGACCAGCTCACTATCCAGAAGACTGGCAGTGGACCCTCACCTCCTCCCCCACAGATGACAGCATGGGAGGAGCAAGTCTTGGCAATCCTGCATCCTGAGGGACTCAATGGAGCTGCCGGAGGACTGGACATTGGTGAGTCAATTTTACTACCTATCCCGCCCATACCTGCATGACCGCCCCTCACCCTGACACCCATCACTCCACTTCATCCCACACAGTGCACTGCCACAATTAAGTAACCTAAATGCCAAGCACTGCATGCCATACCTACTGCATATACTTCCCTCCCAGCCCTGTATGTACACCCACCACCAATGCATACACAGCATGGAGAACTAACAGTCCCACAATGCATCACCATACACAAACAAATGTGGCAGGGCAACCTCAACAATACAGGGGAAGCTAGGGATGCAGAATATGTCCCAGACATGTAGCATAACACACCACTTACATCCCCATAGGTGCCCCAGCAAATCTCCCAGGCGAGGAGGTGCCTTGGCTACCCAGTCCCGCACCAGAAGATGCCCCCAGTGATGAAAGCAACTCTGGAGTCCTGGATCTGGATGAACTCCCTGGCCCATCAGGGACCACTGGTCAGTCAGCTACCCTAGCCCACACCCAGTCCAGCACAGATCCTCCCCCTCAGTATCCAACACCACAGCAGCCACCCAGCGTCCCCAGACCTATGTCCCAGGGCACGTCAATCAGCAGTGTGCCCACCTGTACCGGGACCCCCCAGTCCACACCTCACAGCCAAGATAATGAGGGTCCTGGGGTCAGTGGCAGTGGCAGTGGGAACTCTGTTCAGGTCACACAGGCACAGTAGGCCAGGGACACTCGGAGGACAGCTGTGCGCCAGGGGGAGGACAGGCCCAAGGAACCGACTGTCCAGGAGGCATTCACTAATGTTCTGGGGGCTTACCAACAATCCCCGGACAAGATGAGTCAGGTGATAGACATCATTCAGGAGAACCAGCGGCTGCAGGAAGAACACCACCAGGAGATCAAGAAAGAATTGCAGGCCCTGAACACCACCATGGTCTCCCTAGCATGGGTGCAGGGATGGCCAACATCATGATGGAGTACACATCACACCAGCGGGCTCCTTCCACTATCCAGTCAACTGACCAGTCCTCCACATCTTCTGCAGCAGTGGACGGGAGGCCCTGCCACAGCACCCACAGGCCACCAGCATCCCTCCACCTACAGAAGGTGAACCACCCCGCAAATGGTCCCTGCGACCCAGATAGACACCAGAGACACTTGCCAAGACCAAAACCACTACCGGGAAATGAGCCCCTCCTGAATGTCCTCCTTGTGTTCCACTGTGTCACCTTGTCCACTTTGAACTGCCATTTCTCCCCTTCATATGGCCCCATTGGACACTGGACCTGTGCAACAAACAGACTAGCCATCTACAATGGACTTTCCTCTACCATCACCCCATTCCATTGAACTATCCCTTCATAATTTTCACTTCAATAAACACCCTTGAATACAAGTGGAGTAATAGTGCTTTATCTAACAGAAATATGCAATGGATTGAACTATATCATCCTGTGCAATTCTCCAGAACTTTGTGATTCCACCCAACAAATGGCCTGTACCAGTTTGTAGTCATCACATCTGTACACAGTTGTAACCACACCAGCATCTGCAAAATGGGAAGGCATAGGTGATTGTCAGTTGGGATGCTAAGGAAGTGACTGCCATCTTGCCACAGCCACACAGAAAAATAATTTATTAGAGGAATGGTCAGTTCTACTGCTTTACCTGTGTGTCATTGGAAGTACTGCGTATAACTGATGTCCTGTTGTCCACATCCTCATCTTCTTTCTCCCCCTCACTGTCCTCAGGGTCCTCTGCTGCCACTGGAGCATTTCCACCCTCCTCCTCCTCCTGCAGATAGGGCACATGTCACCTGATGGCCAGGGTGTGCAACATGCAGCATATAACGACTATCTGGCAGACCTTCTCAGGGGAGTAGCAGAGGGATCCACCTGTCAGATGGAGGCACCTGAACCTGGCCTTCAGGAGACCGAAGGGCCTTTCAATAATCCTCCTTTGTTTGGGTAGCCAGAGTCACCTACAAGAAGTGAGGGACAAACATTAGCCTTGCACAATGGCATGGGGATGACTCCTGAAGGCATACCCTGACATACATTGGGTGGGGACTCAGCCTCACCTATAATGCCTCTGTAGTTGTGCCTTCAGTTGGGGGACGCTGCTATTCCTCAGGACGAAGGCGTCATGCACCGACCCAGGACACTTGTTGGCAGTAATGTGGGGGATGTACTGGTCAGCAAGGCACACAATCTGGACATTGAGTGAGTGGAAACTCTTCCTATTCCTGAACACATGTGGGGGGGACAAATCCCACATGTGCTCCGTCAATGGTCCCAATAACATGTGGATATGTCCCATTGCATAGAATCCAGCCTTCACAGTGGCCAAATCTTCTACTTGTGGGAAAGCGATGTAGCTGCCCATTTGTTTGAGGAAGGTAGTCAAAACCCTTGCCAGCACTATTGAGAACATTGGCTGTGACAATTCTGCAGCCAAGCCCACTGTCACTTGGAAAGAGCCTATTGCCAGGTGTTAGAAATAGGGTCTTTGGTTTGGCAGTCAGGTTACCCCCTGTCCAAGCAAGGACCCTCACACTAATCAGGGTAAGTCACACACAATCCAAATTATCCTGTGCCCACCCTCTGGTACCTTGGCACTGAGCAATCAGGCTTAACTTCGAAGGCAATGTGTAAAGTATGTGTGCAGTATATCATACAATACCACAATATAACACCACAAAAATACACCACACAGTGTTTAGAAAAATATATAATATTTATCTGGATAAATGCAGGTCAAAACGATTAAAGATGAAATAAGCAATTGTAGGGATATCACTGAAAGTGATATCAAGGTAGTCATTACAACCCTGGCGGTCGGTGATAAAGCGGCAGTAAAACCGCTAACAGGCCGGCGGTAAAAAAAAATTAATCACGACCGTGGCGGAAACCGCCAACATAGACAGCCACTTTAACACTCCGACCGCCACGGCGGTACAAACAAACACCGCGGCGGTAACCGCCAACAGACAGGCGGAGGACAATGTACCGTCCACAGAATTACAACAGTCCAATCCGCCACCTTTTCCAGGGCAGATTCACCGCGAACAAAAACACGGAGGAAACAGGACTTGGAAGGGAAAACGCTCACCTCTACACACCGCACGAGGAACCAGGACGCCATGGAACCGGAAGTTCAGATACTCCCAGCCTTTATCTTCCTGCCCCTCTATCAGGAGCACGAACGCCGGCGGCAAAGACCATGGTGAGTACTGCACCTACGACACAGGGGAGGGGGGAGGGAAAAAACAGTGACACATACACACGCAATACGCAACACACCCAGCCCCACCCTCACCCACTACAACACACACTAATACATATTGATACATTACAGTTACACCCCCAACCCCCCTGGAAGAATGCAAGGACAAAATGAAATGAGTCGAATAATTGTGATATATTCAATTACATAAATCAAAAATGTTACATATGTATACATTTACACTATAAACAATGATATACACCAAGAACACAAGTCAAAGGGATTCCACAATCATAGCCCATGAACCACTGGGCCCAAAAGGCATGTGGAGGCCCACACTCAATACCCGAACAAGACGGAGAGAACACTGCTGGGGCATCAGATAGAAATAAAACAGGCACCTCAGGGGGAAGGGAAGGGGTGGGCACCTCAGCCGGAAGAGTGCACAACGCCAGATCCACGAGGGGGCTCCATGCCCACTGTTCAATCCTGGGGAGTGAAAAGCCACAGTCTCTCAAGTCTCTACAGTGGGTGGGTTGCCCACTGTTCAATCCTGGGGAGTGAAAAGCCACAGCCTCTCAAGTCTCTACAGTGGGTGGGTTGCCCACTGTTCAATCCTGGGGAGTGCAAAGCCACAGTCTCACAAGTCTCTACAGTGGGTGGGTTGCCCACTGTTCAATCCTGGGGAGTGCAAAGCCACAGTCTCTCAAGTGGATAACAGTCTCCACTGGTTCTGGAGGGGGCTTAGTGCCCAGAGTGCTTCATGCTGCCCGTGGTGACCTCAGTAGCGTTGTATTCATTGGCGCTCACTGTCCTGCGGTGGTGCTGGCGGGCTTGTCCTGGGCAGCGGTGCTGCTGGCGGCGGTCTTCTCCTGGGCAGCGGGGCTGGTGGCGGTCTTGTCCTGGGCAGCGGGGCTGCTGGCGGCAGTCTTGTTCTGGGCAGCGGTGCTGCTGACGGCGGGGTCCTGGGCAGCGGGGCTGGTGGCGGTCTTGTCCTGGGCAGCGGTGCTGCTGGCAGTCTTGTCCGCCGTGCTGATCTTCCCAGACTTGCCGGTTTTACTGTGCCCCCTCCCCACCTTGGATGGTGTTGCAGCTGTCTCCACACTCCCAACTGTACCCCTGGGAGTGGCTTTGGTGGCTGATTTCTTTCCCCTCTCCCGCTGGGCACTGGCCAACTTTTTATGCTTGACAGGTGGGGGACTGTCCGTGCTCTGGCTCCTTGCCACACTGGCTGCCCTGCTGCCTAGTGCACTCCAGAATCCGGTGTCTACTGGCACCACTGGTCCCGGCGATGTTGTGGCTGAGGTACTTGGTTGGGACCTGGAGAGTCGGGCCCTAGGAGACTAAAGGGGTGGGGGAGGTGAGGGAAAGAGGTCAAGGTTGGACAGGAAAAGTTTCTTAGGCACACTGGTGCGGGTAGCTGGAGGGGGTTTGGGAGTGGAGGAAGAGGTAGTGGTTGTAGGAGGTGTACATTTGGTGACTTTGGGTGAAGGTGCATGGGCTGGAGGCTGTTGTGAGGTGGATGGCTGTTGGGTGGGTGTATGGCTACGTTTGTGTACCTTGGGAGGTAGCCTCACAGACACACTGGGAGAGGACACAGGGCACGTGTGAATGGTAGTGGGGGTGGTGACTGCACGAGAGCAGGGTGTGGTGGTGGGTGTGCTGGTGATGGACATACTTGCTGAGGATGTAGTGCATGCAGGTGTGAGTGGAGACAAGACAGGGAGGGAGAAGGGAGACGAGGAGGAGGGGGACACAGTGGAGGCAGTGGATATTGGTATGTCTGCATGTGACTGATGCTTGCGTGAGTGCCTGTGGGATGTGTGGTGCTTATGTTTGCCAGAGCTTCCCTTGTGTGTTGAGATGTGTGCATGCTGGTCTGATGGTGTGCTTGGGATAGGCTGAGGTACAGGGGTGTGGGTCTGGGTGGAGGAAGTTGGCGTGGGAGGCTAGAGACAGGGACAATGGCTGCCATCAGTGCTGAGGCCAGAGTCTGAAAAGCACACTGAAGGGCTGCCTGACCAGAGTGAATGCCCTCCAGGTATGCATTGGTTTGTTGCAACTGCCTCTCTACACCCTGGATGACATTCAAAATGGTAGACTGCCCAACAGTGAGGGACCTGAGAAGGTCAATGGCCTCCTCACTGAGGGCAGCAGGGGTGACTAGGGCAGGGGCTGAGGCGCTCCTGGGTGAGCGGGCGTGGGGCAAACGCTGAGGGGCTGCTGGGAGGGCGGTGTTGGTAGGGGGGGTGGCGGCTGTACCTGTCGATGCGGGGGGCACAGATGGGCCCGCCACCGCCAGGGAGCTCCCATCAGAGGAGGAGTCCGTATCGCTGTTGTCAGCTCCTGTCCCCGCCGGGGAGCTCCCCTCGCCCTCCGTCCCACTGGTGAATTCAGACTCCGTAGTGTCGCCCTCCAGGGCCATGTGGGATGCATCTCCCTCCTGCTCTGGTGCCACTGCTCCTCCACCTGATGATGCTAATGCACACAAGAACAGGGAGAGCACAAAAGGGGGGGGAAGACAGAAGAAAGACATGTTGAGTGCATGCAGTACCGCTACCGTTGGCGGACACGACAGACACAGAAGCCCCCTGCACTACGCCGCGCACTTGGAGTCCAGTATTCAATTCCAGGGACATGGGTTACAAGGCTATGCCCGATTTCTGCACACATGGATGTCACAGGAGCCTGACCATGTGTAGTTGGCACTGTACACGGGTGGGGTGGGTGCCACAGGGCCTGCCTTCAGAAGGGTCCTTGCCTACTAAACTCACCCTGGCCTAGGGGAACCCACAGCCCACCTCTCCTAACCAGACACCTACAATGCGCGCTGAATCAGCAGAATGAGAGTGTAGTCACCCCCTGGTGGCTGCTGTGATGCCCTCAAGCGCCCATCCAACTCCGGGTACGCCACCGCCAGGATCCTGAACACGGGCACCCCTCCCACGTTGGGAGGCCATCCCCAGCTGGGACTCCGCCGTCTTCTTGCTTCAGCAGCGAATGTCCTCCCATCTTTTCGGGCAGTGGGTGCTCCGTCTGTGGTAGACCCCCAGGGTCTGGACTTCCTTGGCGATGGCACGCCAAATGTCCTTCTTCTGGTGGGCACTGACCTACAGGAATTGTACAGGGGAAAAAGAGAAGTAATTACCATCTGCAACTTCACAGGATTTGGCCCGCATCCCTACCCTTTCCATGATGCACATGCACTCACCGTCGTTTCATGCATGCCTCATTCTCACTCCCCCCTATCTTTCATCCACCCCACTCCACACAGGCATTGCCCATACAGCATGCTCACAGTGTACTTACCTGTTTGTCTGGAGGACCGTAGAGTAGCGTGTACTGGGGGAGAACCCCATCCACGAGTTTCTCCAACTCCTCCATGCTGAATGCAGGGGCCCTTTCCCCAGACACACGAGCCATTGTCTCTTCCAGACTGAGGTCACAGCAGCACTTGCAGTGTAGGTCCTCTCCTGTCGAAGATCAGGTATCAAGTGATTGAACATAGAGAAAATGGTGGTCACGTCCACGGAGGTGCGTACCGTCACCGCCGGCGTACATCGTCATTGGCTCCTGGGACCCATGGGGTCCAATGTTAACCAATGCAGGTTTGCGCCGCTGTCTTCGACCGCCTACCTCGATGGTGTACAACGCCAGCGCAGTTACCTTATATCCCCCATCCCACTTTACAGGTCAGGCAGCCGCCATTTCATGGGCCCACATGGCATTATTTTGGACTGCGTCACACATATCTAGGCCTTGCCTAAACACTCATACAGGCAAATTTCGACTTGCTAATATTTTCAGAGTAAGCTGTGTTTACGTACCTCAGAGTTGGTTGACTCTCTGCTCGCTGTTCTCCTCCATAGGCACCGTCCGCTGGGGCATGTGAGGAGATGGCAGCATCCTCCAGTGTACAGACTGCTGGTGGACCTGTCGACAATGGAGGAGCGACATGTGATCATCACCTACACGCTTGATCGTGCCACAATCCAGGAACTGTGTGCCCAGATGGAGCCAGACCTGATGTCAGCTATCCGCCATCCCTCAGGAATCCCCCCTCAAGTGCAGGTGCTGTCAGTACTCCATTTCCTAGCAAGTGGGTCTTTTCAAACAACAGTGGCCATAGCATCAGGGATGCCCAGCCTATGTTTTCCAACCTGTTGTCCAGAGTGTTGTCTGCCTGCTGAAACACATGCGGAGCTACATCGTTTTCCCTCAGGAGGAGGATCTGCCTACAGTGAAAGGTGATTTCTATGCCCTGGGGCATATCCCCAACATCATAGGTGCCATTGATGGGACACATGTGGCCTTGGTCCCCCCCCGCAGGAGTGAACAGGTGTACAGAAACCGGAAGAGTTACCATTCCATGAATGTGCAGATAGTGTGTTTGGTAGACCAGTACATCTCCCATGTAAATGTAAAATTCCCTGGCTCAGTGCATGACACGTACACCCTGTGGAATAGCAGCATCCCTTATGTGATGGGGCAACTCCAGAGGCACCGTGTGTGGCTAATAGGTGAGGACAAGGACCCTATACAGTGTGAATAGGTGTCTGGGTCTGGGGTTGTCCCTAAGGGTTAGTGTGTGTCTAACAGTTGTCTCTCCCCATTTGCAGGTGACTCTGGTTACCCCAACCTGTCATGGCTACTGACCCCAGTGAGGAATCCCAGTTCAAGGGCAGAGGAACGCTGCAATGAGGCCCATGGGGAACCTAGGAGGATTGGATTATAGAGCGGACCTTCGGCCTCCTGAAGGCCAGGTTCCGTTGTCTCCATATGACAGGTGGTTCCCTATTCTACTCACCAAAGAAGGTATGCCAGATCATCGTGGCCTGCTGTATGCATCACAACTTTGCTTTAAGACAGGTGCCTTTTCTGCAGGAGGATGGTCCAGATGGAGGTCTTGTGGCAGCTCTGGACACTGTGGACAGTGAAGACGAGGAAGCAGAAGAAGAGGACATCGACAACAGGAACACAGTGATCCTGCAATACTTCCAGTGAGACACAGGTAAGAAGACAACACTGCCTGCTACATCTGATTTAAATCTACTACCTCTCTACTGTCTGTCATTTTCACCCAGTGTATGGTCACTGAGTTGTCACTTTCCCTTACGATTTCATAGATGTGGGTCCCACTGTGTGACATCTGCTTTGTTTCCTCATGGACTAGAGCTGTGTGACATAGGTGTTTTGACATTACATTTGTAAGAGCATTTTGCCACTGTAATTGCTAATACACTATTTCGAAATCACAGACAGACTCCTGATTGTTTTGTGCTTTAAGGGTGTTTATTTAAGTGCTCAATATTGGAGGGGGTTGTAAAATGGTGAGGGGTGATGGTGGAGGAATGTCCATGGCAGAGTCCAGTGTATTAGTCTCACAGGTGTATTGTCCAAAGGGGCATAGGAAGTGGAGCTTGGGCAGTTTAAGGATGGACAGGGTGACAAGGTGGGACAAAAGGATGACAATCAGGGTGGTCTCATTTCTTGGCGGGGGTCTTGGCATCGTTCTCTGTCTTTGTCCTGGATCTCAGGGACTGTTTGCGGGGTGGTTCTCCCTCTGCAGGGGGTGGGGTGCTGGTGTGGTGGTCCTGTGGCCGTGCCTCCTGTCCACTAGCGCCGGCAGAGGTGGTGGGCAGTTCATCATCCAGGCTAGTGTCAGGGGCCCCTCCTGGTGTTCACAAGTTCCTTCAGCACCCCTACAATGGTGCCCAGGGTGGAATTGATTGATTTGAGTTCCTCCCTAAAGCCCAAATACTGTTCCTCCTGCAGCCACTGGCTCTCCTGAAACTTGGCCAGTACCGTTGTTATCGTCTCCTGGGAATGGTGGTAGGCTCCCATGATGTTGGAGAGGGCCTCGTGGAGAGTGGGTTCCCTGGGCCTGTCCTCCCCCTGTCGCACAGCAGCCCTCCCAGTTCCCCTGTGTTCCTGGGCCTCTGTCTCCTGAACCGTGTGCCCACTGCCACTGCCCCCAGGTCCCTGTTGTTGTTGGGGTGGTGGGTTAGCCTGGGTTCCCTGTAGTGGTGGAGACACTGCTGCTTGACGTGTCCTGGGGACAGAGGTATGGGCCCGCTGGGTGGGTGCTGTGCTGGTGTTTCCAGAGGGTGGAAGCTCTGTAGTGGCTTGTAACACTGTGAGGGGAACCGACTGTCCCGAGGTCCCAGATGGCCGGGCTGGTCATCTAGATCCAGTTGGACAGAGCTGCTGTCATCACTGTGGGCCTCTTCTGTGGGTGGAGTGGACATATCTGGACCCTCATGTCCGGTGATGTTGGGTAGGGGTCCTGCAGGGGTGTAAAAGCATGATTATTGCATCTGTGTGTGCCATGGTGTGCAATGGGTGGGTGACCGTGTACCCCAGTGCTTGCATTCCTGTGTAGGACCTTGTGTGATGATGGGTTAGGGGGGTGTATGGGTATGTGCAGTGGCTATGCTTTGGTGATAGGTGTCCATGCTTTGGTGTTGCATGCAGGGCTTGGGTTTGGGATGTGTGGTTTGTGATATTGGGACATGTGTGAGGAGCTGGAGTGATGGGGGTGAGGTCGAGGTCGGTGGTATGTGATGGCATGCAGGTTGGGTGGGGGATAAAGTAGTAAAGGTTTGACTTACCAGAGTCCATTCCTCCAGCTACTCCTGCGAGGCCCTCAGGATGCAGTATAGCCAAGACGTGCTCCTCCCATGTTGTTAGTTGTGGGGGAGGAGGTGGGGGTCCGCCGCCAGTCCTCTGAACTGCAATCTGGTGTCTAGAGACCACAGAACGCACCTTCCCCCGTAGGTCGTTCCACCTCTTCCTGATGTCATCCCTAGTTCTGGGTGCTGTCCCACTGCGTTGACCCTGTCCACGATTCTTCGCCATAGCTCAATCTTCCTAGCTATGGAGGTGTGCTGCACCTGTGATCTGAATAGCTGTGGCTCTACCCGGATGATTTCCTCCACCATGACCCTGAGCTCCTCCTCAGAGAACCTGGGGTGTCTTTGCGAGGCCATGGTGTGGTGTGGGTGATGTGTGGGGTGATATTTAGAGGTGTGTTGTGTGAGGTGTTTGGATGTTATGTAAGTGATGGTGTTGAGTGCCTGTGGATGCTAGTTTGTAGATGGTGGTGTCTCTCTGGCCTTCAGTCGCAATTGTAGTCGTAGGGGTTTGTGGGTGATGTGGGTGTGTGTTTTATATTGTATTGAGTGTGTGGGAGTGGTGTGTGTATGTCTATCAGGTGTGTGTATTTCAATTTGTCCAGTTTGGTTGTGTTTTGTAAATGTGTGTGTATTTTGAGCACGGCGGTGTGTACCGCCAATGGAATACCGCGGTTGAAAGACCGCCGCGTGGATTCGTGGGTAGTGATAGTGTGGGCGTATTCCTGTTGGCGTGACGGTGTCGGTTTTGTTATCACCAGTTTATCACTGACCTTTGGTGTGGCGGACTTGTGTGGGTGTCAAAATTTTGGCGGATTCCGAGCTGTGGGTCGTAATAGCTGTGGCCGAATTCCGCGGCCGCAGCCGTGGCGGTGTGTTGGCGGTCTTCTGCACGGCGGTAAGCGGCATTTACCGCCAATGTTGTAATGACCGCCCAAGTGTCTTTAGAGTTAAAGTAATACTGTAAAAGCAATAAAAAGTGTCTTAAGTTCTCCTAGAAAAAACAAGTGTGTCTTGCAGGGCAAAGTACCTGGTTTGCATTGAAAAATCCTTGCAAGGGACTACAGAGGAGGAGATGTGTGGAAAAGGGTGAGTGTGCGTTGGTTTCGCCCCTTCGCACATGGACTTGCGTTGTTATTTTCCACGCGAGGAAGACATTGCATTGATTTACGGCGCACGGATATGGATCCTCTTCGGGTTGCGGGGTTTTCAGACGCCACGGAGATGAAGCGTGGAATCCTCGGCTTGCTGAATGAAGTCACTACGGCTGCGCCGATTCCAGTAGGCGATGCGTGGAATTGTTTTTACGCACGGCATGCGCTGCGTCGATTCCTCTCAGGAAGTCACGCAGCATAATTCTGAGTCAGCTTGCGTCAATCCAGTAGGGCTGTGCGTTGAAGTTCTGGTCGCGTCGCTGGCGCTGCGTCGATCTTCTGTCCCAAAGTCGGTCTGCGTCGTTCCGGACTCGGCGTGCGGTGAAATTTTCACTGCGAGCAGGCTGTGCATCATTCTTGGCAGGCAGTGCATCAAATTTTTGCCGCACTGTGATTTCAGCTGCAGGAGAGAAGTCTATTTGGTCCTGAGACTTCAGGTAACAGGAGGCAAGCTCTATCCAAGCCCTTGGAGAGCACTTGTGCAGCACAGCAAGACAGCAGCAAGACAGCAGGGCAAAAGCAAGGCAGCAGTCCTCTTCAGAAAGCAATCTAGTGAGTCCTTTAGGCAGCCAGGCAGTTCTTCTTGTCAGGGTGCAGGTTCTGATTCAGGTCTCTTCTCCAGGAAGGTGGTAGGGCAGAGGCCCTGTTTTTATACCCAAATGTGCTTTTGAAGTGGGGGAGACTTCAAAGAGTGGCTTAGAAGTGCACCAGGTCACCTTTCAGTTCAATCCTGTCTGACAGGGTCCCAGTAGGGGGTGTGGCAGTCCTTTGTGTGAGAGCAGGCCCTCCACCCTCCCAGCCCAGGAAGACCCATTCAAAATGCAGATGTATGCAAGTGAGGCTGAGTATCCTGTGTTTGGGGTGTGTCTGAGTGAATGCACATGGAGCTGTCAACTAAACCTAACCAGATGTGGATTGTAAGGCACAGAAAGATTTAAGTGCAGAGAAATGCTCACTTTCTAAAAATGGCATTTTTAAAATAGTAATATTAAATCCAGCTTCACCAGTCAGCAGAATTTTGATTTACCATTCTGGCCATACTAAATATGACCTTCCTACTCCTTTCAGATCAGCAGCTACCACTCAAACAATGTATGAGGGCAGCCCCAATGTTAGACTATGATGGGAGCAGGCCTCACAGTAGTGTAAAAACGAATTTAGGAGTTTTACACTACCAGGACATGTAAACTACACAGGGACATGTCCTGCCTTTTATCTACACAGCACCTTGCCCTAGGGGTTACCTAGGGCACACCTTAGGGGTGATATATGTAGAAAAAGGGGAGTTTTAGGCTTGGTAAGTACTTTTAAATGCCAAGTCGAATTGGCAGTGAAACTGCACACACAGGCCTTGCAATGGCAGGCCTGAGACCAGGTTAAGGGGCTACTGAAGTGGGTGGCACAATCAGTTTTGCAGGCCCACTAGTAGTAAATTAAACAGCCCAATTGGGTGTGATCCAATGATGCCATGTTTAAAAGGAGAGAGCATATGCACTTTAGCACTCGTTAGCAGTGGTAAAGTGCGGAGAGTCTAAAAACCAGCAAAATCAGTATCTCAAAAGTTGAGGGAGGCAGGCAAAAAGTTAGGGGTGACCACCCTAGGGCTGTCAGGTCTAACACCAGGAAATGGAGCGCTGATAGGACCTGCACAAGAGGGGGGATCCCAGTGGGATGCTGATAGCAGATATCAGTTAAGGCTCCAGTTGAGCACACAGCTCTGTGATTGTGGCCCTGTCCAGTCTATAGATGAATATTATGTGCCTGTCCTCCAGTGTAACCAAGTCCACAAGGGGTCAGTACATGTTGACTTGCATCCTCCTCCTATGTCTCCGCAGTGGTTAGTACCTAAGTGACAGAAGAGTGAGACGGGAGTCACAACATAAAAAATGGATCCACCAATTCTGTGTACATAGAGCATGTATGTATCTGGACATTGTAAATGGCTATGTATGTACAATCAACACCAATGCAGTTTTTATTCTAAAATTGTGTACCAGCACTATAACATGACAACCACCTGTCCTGTATGTAGGGACAGGTGGAAGAGATCTCACTCCGCGGGCGTTGGGCGTCATTGCAGAAGGCAGTCTGCACCACCGTGCAATTCCTCATTGGCTAACATTGGGCTCTATGGAGTACAGTATCCAATGAGGATCACCTCTGGTGGTGACGGTGTACACCGCTGCGGACGTGACCATCATTTTCTGACTATAACTTCACTTTATTCTTGACTTTCCACAGGAGAACACCTCCACTGTGTGTGCTGCTGTGACCTGTGTCTGGAACCTGCCATGGCCCATGCAACAGGGGAAAGGGCCACAGCCTTTACTTCAGAGGAGTTAGAGCACCTGGTGGATGGGGTCCTACCCCTGTATGGACAGCTGTATGGGCCTCCAGAGCAACAGGTGAGTACACCATGGGGATGTTGCATGCGACAAGGCTTCTTGGAGATGTGTGTGTGTGCTGCCAGTGTGTCATTTGGGTGGGGAGTATGGCTGGTGGTAGTGTACATGTAGGGCTCCGAGTGATGTGTTTGCCATTTGAGGGGCAAATGATGTCTGAATGCCATATGTGTGACAGGCTGATTATTCGGTTTCAAGGTGTCCCTCTGTGTTTTCCCTCCAGATCAGCACCCATCAGAAGAAGGGCTTGTGGTGTGCCATCGCCAAGGAGGTGCAGACCCTAAGGGCTTATAGCCGGCGGAGCACCCACTGCAAGAAATGATGGGTGGAACTGAGACACTGGGCACAGAAGACCATGGAGGCCCAGCTTGGGACAGCCTCCCAATGAAGAAGGGGTGCCCGTCGGAACCTGACCCCACCTGATGGCCCGCATACTGGCTGTGGCCTATTCAGAGCAGGATGGGCACTTGAGGGCATCACAGCAGCCACAAGGAGGTAAATCTAGTGTGTGTGGCAACCATCGTTGTTGTCTAGCATGAGATTCTGGTGGAGGATTTTAGTCAGTGGATGCCCCTTTATGCCAGCTCATACATTGCTGCATGGTCCAGCTGAGGGTTATTGGGTGAAGTGCAAAATCTGGATAGCTAGCTAGGTGGCTTTCCATGTCAGAAAGGGCTTAGTAGGTCCCAGGAGAGGTGTAGATGGCAGTGTTCGGCTCTTACCTGCAGTGGTATCTAGCCAATGGCATTCCAGTGTAGTGCACACTGCTCAATCTTGGTCCCTGTGTGTGATGGTGATGTGTATACCATCTATCGTGTTGATAATGCAATTTACCCTGTGCTCCCTTTCTTTCTGCTCCCCACCTTTTTTCTTCTGTCATCCTGTCCATGTGTGCATTAGCATCATCTGGTGAAGGAACAGGGGCACCAGTGAGTGAGGGAGCTGCAGCTCACGGGACCCAGGAGGCAGAGTCCACCGACGCCGAGGGGACCCGTGGGATGGAGGGCGAGGGGAGCATCATAACAGGGACAGGAGGTGACAACACTGACTGAAACCTCCTCCGATGGGAGCTCCCTGGTGGTGGCGACACCTTTGGAACTACTCCAGCTACAGCCACCACCCCCTTACCAGCACCACCCTCCCAGTAGCCCCCCACGAGGTGCCTGTACGTGCTCACCCAGGAGGGTGAGCATCTCCTTTGCCCCAGGCACCTCAGGCCCTGCCCCAGTGAGCCCTGCTGCCCTCATTGAGGAGGCTATTGACCTCCTGAGATCCATCTCTGTAGGACAGTCAACCATAGTGAATGCCATCCAGGGGCTGGCATCGGAGGTGCAGCAATGCAATGCCTTCCTGGAAGGCATTCACAGTGGCTTGGTGGCACTACAGAGATCGTTTCAGTCTCTGGCCTTCTCGCTGATGGCAGCCAGTGTTCCTGGTCCTATCGTCCCCCTCCAACTACCACTTCCCAGTCCCAGACTCCTCAACCCCAACCCATCCCATTCACACAGACAGACAAGCATGCACACAGAACATCACACAAGAGTTGCACAGACAAACACAGGCACCACATATCAAGCCAGAAGCACTCACTCAAACAACAGACAGATACACACACAACAACATCCACTGCCTCCACTGTCTCCCCCACCTCCTACTCCCTCACAGTCACATCCGCACTCACACCTGTATGCACCGCATCAACAGTCCCAGTCCCTGCCACCTGTACACCCTTGCCTACAGACATAACAAGAGCAGACCTGCAGACATGCACCCCACACACCACATGCGCGGTTACCACCACCACTACCATCACCACCTCATGCAGCACACCTACCTCACTTGCATACACCACCACAACATTCATCCACATTTCCTGTTTGTTCTCTCCCACACTGTCTGCCCCCTCCAAAGAAACAAAAATGCTTGAACTCTGACCCCCAACAGCCATCCACCTTGCACACTGTACATGCACCTGCACCCAAGTCCAGCACACCTACTCCTCCTACAATCTCCTACAAACACTCCCTCAACCTCCACTCCCATCCCTCCTCCCACATCCCGCCCCAAAGTTCCTAAGAAGGTTTTCCAAGCCCTTGGAGATAGCTCTCAAGCAGGAATGCAAAATAAAGTCCAGTCTCTGTCCCCTTGCACAGGCAGAAGCAGCAACTGCAGGATAGCCTAACACAGCACAGTCACATGCAAGGGCAGCATTTTCCTCAGCTCTTCTCGAGGCAGAGGTTCCTCTTGAATCCTTGAAGTAATCTTATTTGGAGGTGTTTTGGGTCCAATACTTATACCCCTTTCTGCCTTTGAACTTGATACACTTCAAAGCAAAGTCTCTCTTGTTTGCAAGATTCTGCCTTGCCCAGGCCAGAGACACACAGCACGGGGTTGGAGACTGCATTGTGTGAGGGCAGGCACAGCCCTTACAGGTGTGAGTGACCACTCATCCCTCCCCTCCTAGCCCAGATGGCCCATAAGGATATGCATGCTGCACCCCAGCTCCCTTTGTGTCACTGTCTAGGGAAGAGGTGCAAACAGCCCAACTGTCAAACTGACCCAGAAAGGGAATCCACAAACAGGCACAGAACAGTTTAAGTAAGAAAATGTCTACTTTCTAAAAGTGGCATTTTCAAACTCACAACCCAAGAACCAACTTCACTAAAAGATGTATTTTTAAATTGTGAGTTCAGAGACACTAAACTCCACATTTGTATCTGCTCTCAAAGGGAATCTTCACTTTAATAATATTTAAAGGCTGCCCCCATGTTATCCTATGAGAGAGATAGGACTTGTAACAGTGAAGATTGAATATAGCAGTACTTCACTGTTAGGACTAGTAACACACATCAGTACATGTCCCACCTTTAACATACACTGCACCCTGCCCATAGGACTACCTAGGGCCTACATTAGGGGTGCCTTACATGTATAAAAAGGGAAGGTCAAACTGACAGTTTCAGTGGCAGGTCTGAGCCATGTGTACAGGACTACTAATATGGATGTCACAACCAGTGCTGCAGGCCCACTAGTAGCATTTGATTTACCTCCCTAGTGCACTTTACTAGGGACTTACTCATAAATCAAATATGCCAATCATGGATAAGCCAATTATACATCCATTTTACACAGAAGCATCTGCACTTTAGCACTGGTTAGCAGTGGTAAAGTGCCCAGAGTATGAAAAACAGTAAAAACAGAGTCCAGCACACATCAACAACCTGGGAAACAGAGGCAAAACATTAGGGGAGACCACGCCAAGGATGCCAAGTCTAACAGTGTCTTATACTGTCTGGGCTTTTAAGGTTTAGCTAATAAGTAATCCCTAGCATTTGAGTGCACAACTAGGGTTTGTTTACGCAGGCTTGTAATATTGCAGCTGTCTTTGTGGACTACTACAGTGAGTTGTCTTCTCACCGCCCATGACCCCAGTACAAATATGCTTCCCCCCGCTTGCAGACCTTCCACTATGCTCACTTGTGGTGGATGACTCTATGGCTCTAGAGGAGCCCTTTACCCTTGCTGAGGTTAGTTCTGCCTCTTGGACATTCATTCTGGTAAGACACCAGGGGCCTGACGGATTCCCTGTGGAATACTACAAGAAGCTTTGGACACCACTCCTGCCCCATTCATTGGCCATGTATACTGAGGCCTCACCCTAGGCCACAATTGTGTTCTTTCATAAGGCAGGATGCCCTCCAGGGTCCTGCACATTATACCTACTGATCTCAATTCTTAAAACTGAATTTAAAATCTATGCAAATGTGCTAGTGAATCGCCTTCTTCTTGTCCTAATGCTGATCCACTTGGACCAGTGGAAGTTTATGCCACACTAAGGGATCGGTCAGTGTGTTTAGAGGGTGCAGGAAGCGGTGGCATACCGTCACCTTTTGCCTGGTTCTAATGCCTTTATCCTTATCGATTTTGAGATAGCTTTTAAGTCCATTGATTGGGACTTCTGCTGAAATCTATTGGCTCACATGGGCTTTGGAGTCCAGTTTATTGGCTTCTTTTGCTACTCGTATATTGGCACCCTGAGGGGGATTCGAGTAAACATGGCCCTCAACCAGGTTTTCTCAATTCAGCAGGATACCAAGCAGGGTTGTCCCATCTCCCCTTCTGTTTGTCCTTGCCATAGAACCACTAGTGACATTGGTCAATTGTGATGCTCAGATTCAAGTCTTCTGGTGAGGAAGGGATGCAGAGGAAGACAGCATTGGACTGCATACTGATGATGTGGTTCTTCTCCTCCACGACCTCCTGGTGTTTGGGCCCTGGGCATTGGATATGCTCACTGTCTAAAGCCAGGCATCTGGTCTGCAAATTAACCACTCAAAATCCCTACTAATTTTGTTAACGGGCCCCTTGCAGGACCATGATTAGCAAGGGTCTCATAACCCTCTGCCAACTCAGATTCATATATCTCTGCTTCTACATATCACTCCTCCCTACGCTGGTGTGGTCAATTAACCTGTCACCATTGGTGGCCTTTATGTGTAAGGACCGTGATCACTGATTGTCCCTTCCCCTCAATCTCGTGGGGGGGAGGGTTGCACTTTTTTAAATAATGGTGCTACCTCGATTTCTAGATGTGTTAAAAAAAATCCACATCACATCCCTAAATTGTGGTTTCATTCTCTGCAGGCTGCAGTACATCTCTTTCTATGGAGCCATCAGGTTGCTCATATAGCGTTTGGCAAATGTGTACAGTCCACTTGGACAGGGGTCACTGACCTACAACTTTAATATTGAGCCTCACAATTGGTGGTCCTGAACACATGGCTTCATGGGGGGAGGGAAAACCCATCATACTGTGTGGAACTCTTGCTTATGACGTAGGAGATGATCATGGATACATTTATGGAGCACCCCTGCCCCAATCCTAGCTGTATTTAACTGGGGTGGTCTTTAAGATCTGAG
Organism: Pleurodeles waltl; assembly: GCF_031143425.1. Classification (NCBI taxonomy): domain Eukaryota; kingdom Metazoa; phylum Chordata; class Amphibia; order Caudata; family Salamandridae; genus Pleurodeles; species Pleurodeles waltl. Next base: position 902,447,333 of record NC_090445.1, read on the forward strand.
GGGCAGCTACTCAATGGACTGGATGGGGGGCAGGGTTACCCTACAGACTCCCCTTTGGAAGTGCACACTACTGTGCCATGTGGTGGGCTTGGAAATTTTTCAGAGGTGGAATTTAATTGGCATTTCCCATTTGGGTGATGTGTGGCAAGACTCTAATATACACCCCTTCTCCATATTACAGGCCAATTACCACCTACACTGCTCCCAGGTCTTCTGCTTCCCAATGATCCACCGTATATGAGTATCCCACCAGCCCCACCTGATGGTAGTTCCTGAGTTCCTCCCCATGGAGGTCAAGGATCTCATGTCACCACTGGGACACAGCGGAGGCTCCCACATGTATTGTTCCCTGGTCATTAATTCCCCGGACCTATTCCTGGCCCTCCGCTCTCGCTTGGAGTCCTGGGTGGGTGCACTGGCGGATGGGGAATGGTGGGAGGTGCTCATGGATGCTCAGGAGTTGGACAATCCTCCAGGCTATGACTGATTCAGGCGAATGTCCTCCACATGATCTATCTGACACCCTTACGACTATGAAGGGCAGCTAAGCTACAGATGTGGGGTGGATAATGCAGACTTCTAACATGTGATTTGCCTGTGCCCTGTCATTCATCAAAACTCGTCTTGACTCCTGGGGATCTTCTCTGCGATACAGGGTAGGCTGATTGATTGTTCGCCTCAGCTTGTGCTTATTGGTTGACTGGAAGAACTAGAGGGATTGAGGTCTGAGAGATAGCTGGTGGGTCTGGGTACCCTGTTTGGGAAATGTGAAATTGCCCATCCCTGGGCCTCATCGAAGGCACTGGACTTGCAAGCCTGGCAACCCTCCATGGGCTGGTGCTCAAAAATCGAGTAACCAATGTATGCGGCCCGTGGCTGCCCCCAGAATTTTTTTTAAATATGGGGTATTTGGTGGGAGCATTTCTGACTTGTGGGAATGTGATTTGCAATTTTTCTTTCTGTTACTTGCTGGTGGGTGTTGCACATAACTGTTATTTGTCATATCATGCTCACTATGTTTTGATGTATGTTCAATAACTCAAAAACCCATTAGAAATAGTTTATCAAAAAAATAAACAAAACAATATAGCAACATCATTGAAAAATAACAGAGAAAAATACAATAAAACAGTCAAATCAGAACGCAGCTAAGCATGGATGGTCCAACACAACAGCATCACAATGTATAATGCTGCACAAAAAAGACACCAGCATGAAAAACAGCTGAGCACATCACCACCTATAGGTGCTGGAAGTAGGGTACAGGAGGTGCTGCAGAAAAGCCAAAAAAATGTTGGATTTCAGAAAGTGATTGAGGAGTAAAGATCCTTTTCAATTGAGTTTGTATCTTGTCACAAAGATCAAATGTCAGGCTTTGTCCTCCGACAAATTGATAGTTGTTCTTTTAACTTGGAGATCAGTGTTTACCTTTCTTTCTCCGACTGCAAACTGACATTATTTGTAATGTGAACTATATGACAATCTTGCTGAGTATGAAAGGAAAGACCATAGGATGTTAATTTGTTTTCTAATGCATAAAACTTGAACTGTACAAACTAATATTTCAAAATATATCAGAAGTTAGAAAAGCACAAATTAAGCACTTTCTATTAAATTCTGCGTGGTGTGGTGGAAACAAATATTTTAGTAGGATTAAAACAAAATCAAGACATTTGACATGGTGATGCACAAAGGCAAAGAATTCACTGAAATGAATTCTACACATTATAATTGGTGAACAGGATAGTTTTATCAGTAAAACTACGTCAGTGCAAATTTAGTGGACAGTGTGCTGTCTGTAAATGACACTGTACTATCAAACCATGGTCTAGTAATATATTTAACAGTAGGCTCCAAAATGCACCAAGGGCTGCTACCACCCCTTACCACTGTCTTGCTGATTGGGTGTAGCTCATTTGCTACACTTGTGTCCCTATGACTTCAGTGACGTAATACTGATGGGAGCACCTCCACTCCGAAAGTTGTTCCAGCACCACTGTCACCACCACATACAATCGCCACAAAAAAAACCTGCACAATCATTTTTTTCCCGCAAGAAGCCTGCATTTATAATACAGTGGTACTTGGTGTTTGCACAAAGTGCTGCCTTACCCTATTAAGAAAAGACGAGAAAGAATGTCAGCCAAAATGTTTTGTGATTCAGCCCTATATTTGAAACAGTGTAGTGTGTAGTGTTACACTTGTGACGTAAACTGGGTCATGAGCACTACCATGCATGTGCATGTTCGATGGGGAATATTGTTTATACCGCCTGCATTTAGTGTGGGTTTGTAATGCTCCATGGTCACGTGTGAGGAGGTCAATTAAAGTAACGGGTCCTGCAGGCATAGTTAGTTGGGACCATGCATCGATAAACCCACCTCCCAGCCCTCTGCATTAAAGCCCACAAACGGTGTCGCTGTCTGTTTATGTTTGCTGAAACTAAGACACCGGTTTTGTGTGTAAGGCCCCCGCTGAGGCGCTACACAATACACAATACTGGTGATGTGGGTGGCTCACTTGGGGTGCAGAGTTGCTGGTGCACCTGCTTGCCTTCCTGTGGGACATGCAGTACAGATCCAGAGTGCGTGCTCGTGATGGTGGCAGAGATATGCAATTTCAATCCCATGCACTGCACGAGACCCTAGTATGACTGCCAAAGAGATGGGTGTGCCCCATTCTATGAACACTGCAGCGGGTCGCTGCCGACTGCTCCGATGCTCACACCGGCCCTGCACCCGATGAGCTGCGGTGAGCAAGACCCCGCCCCCAAGCCTGCAAGCGGAACTGTGGCCAGGCCACAAGACGCCGCAGGGGGCAGCATATGACAAAGTAGCGCGGGGCTGCCACGAAGTGAGAGGCCCGCCAGCACACCACAACGAGGAGAGTTGGCTAATGGAAAAAGAAAAAAAAATACCTAAATAAAATGAGGGGTAAAAGAAGAATCAAGGCATTAAACATCAAAGTCACAAATTAAAGAAAAATACATACCCTGAATCCACACCAGCATGGCCACTGTACCTTCCATTGAACCATTCTTCATAGAGGGTGTCCCGTCAGCTCAAGCTTCAAGATGAAAAGATTGGTTCGAGAGAGTGTTACTTTTGTTTGAGGCCACTAAAGTGGAAAATACACAGAAGAGAGCCATGATTTTGCACTGAAGGGCAAAGACATACACCGAATATCAAAAACCATTGTGGAAGCTGAGCCTAACACACACCTTGCCCTGATTGTAGCTTTAAATGCACACTTCGAGCTCATGGTTAACATTGACTATGAAAGATTTGTGTTTAGCCTAAGAGGGTGGCACAAATGCAGAGAATATGTGGGTGCTGTGGAGGGACACCTCACTGCCTAACAGAATCCCCAGCCAAAGGTAAAACCTGCGCATTGATGCAGAAAAGTAAATCACTTTGTGAGGGTGTGCTGAACAAGTAAAGGAAAATGCTTGCAGACCACAGTGAATGCTGCTCTTGAGATGCAAGAAAGGGGCAGTGATATGGACGATGAAGACGGACAAAAGTTCACTCCATTTTACCATAAGCAATTCCTCCCAAACAAGAATAAGACTCCCAAAGTGCTCAATACAAATAGGAGGAAATCCCATCCTTGCCATATTGGACACAGAGGCGTCCATTAACATAATGTCCTCAGCCTCTCACCAAGAACGTACGCCACTTCCACCCCTGAAACCTGCAAAAGTCAAAGTGTTTGCCTATGGGCAAGATCAGACATTCACCATGAAGGGAAGGTTCAAGACGGCTGTACGCCATGGCTCCCAGGAGGTTAAAGCTCAAGTATATGTTGCAGAAGAGGGCCAAAGCACCCTCCTTGGATGTTGTACTGTGGAAGCTTTAGTAATAGTAACATTTGCATTTGGCGTATACATCAAATCCATAACTGACATCCTCAACACATTCCTATTGGTATTCAAAGGAATAGGGTGCCTACGAGACAAGGAGGTCAAATTGCACATTGACCAACCAGTGCAGCCCGTCGCCCATCGACACAGGTGCATAGTATTCTACTTGAGGCATCTCATGGAGAAGGAAGTGGAGAAGCTTAAGTCTGCAGGAATAATTGAAAAATGAGAAGGGCCCACACCATGGGTGTCTCTAATCGTTGTGGCGAGGCAGCCAAATCAACCAGGAGAGTTGATAATGTGTGTGTGGATATGTGACTGCCCAATGCCACAATCAGGAGAGAGCGACATGTCATCCCACGATTGATCACCTGATCAGTGAGCTGAGCGGAGCCACCGGGTTCTCAAAGTTAGACCTCCGGGCAGGATATCACCAGCTCATCCAGGCTGAAGAATCCCAGAATACCAATACCTTTTCAACCCACTTCGGTCTCATATGCTACAAGAGGTTGAGTTTTGCCATTTCCAGTGCTGCGGAGGTGTTCCAGAATGCCATCCATGAACTTTTGACTGATCTCCCTTGTGTCGTCAACGTCAGCGACCTTCCCAGAACACATAACTGAACCATCCCAGAACACAATGAGCAGATGCAGAAAGCCCTGCAGAGAATGCAAGAGTGAGGCCTCATGCTTCACAACGAAAAGTATTAATTTCAAAAGAAAAAATGACACTTCTTCAGTTAGGTCTTCTCATTGGAAGGGGTTGCTCCTGACCCCGGCAAGGTTACTGACATCAAAGAAGCGCCGCTACCATACAATGTGACTGAAGTCCGTAGTTTCCTTGGAATAATCAACTACTGTGGGTGTTTCATCAAGGATCTCGTTACCCTCAGACAGCCTCTGAGAGACTTAACGAAGCCCACAACTATGTTTTCATGGGGCCTGATCAAGAAGGAGCATATCAGGCTACCAAAAATGCTCTATCCACAGACACCACGCTGACGTATTTTGACCCACGGCAAGACACCATGATTGTCGTGGAGGCTGGCCCAAAAGGGTTGGGAGCCATGCTGATGCAAAGGGTGGACGATGAGGACTGGGCTCTTCTTGCATATGCCAGCAGGGCTCTGACTGAAACGGAACAGATACTCCCAAACAGAAAAGGAGGCCATTGCTATTCACTGAGGATGCAGGCACTTCCATCTGTATGTGTATGGACTTCCTTTCACAGTCACTAAGACCACAAGCCTCTCATCCCCCTCTTCAACAGCACAGCCTCCAAGCCACCTCCATGAGTAGAAAAGTGGATTCTCCAACTGCAAGATTACAACTGCAAAGTGGAATATTGCCCTGGGGCAAGCAATTCAGCAGACTCTCTGTCCAGGCACCCCTTGGCAGCGACAGTGACAGAAGAAGATGATGCAATGGAGATGGAGGAGTATGTCAAGTGTGTGGTGGAAAGATTGCGATCACGACCCATATCCCTTGAACTCATTCGCCAAGTAATGGAAGAAGATGAATGCCTCCAGAAAGTTTGTGGGGTCATGAAAACCAATCAGTGGCACACTGTGAAGAAACAATGGCCCAGTCTGACTCCTGAAGCTCGAAGGATCATGGAAAGTCTACACAATGTTTGACAGGAACTAACGGTTTGTTCAGAGGGGTGTCTCTTGAGAGGACACCTCCTAGTCCTTGACTCATGGATCGGGCGGTCCAACTTGCTCATGCAGGGCACCCGGGTATGGTGAAAACCAAGAGCCAGCTAAGGACCAAGGTATGATTCCCATGGATGAATGAAAAGATAGAAGAACTAATGAGGTCATATCGCTGGTGTCAAGGAGGGGGGAAACCCTGCACACCAGCACCCATGGAGAAAGTGTGAGGGCTGAATCAACCCTGGGTGTCAGCTATCCTTGACTTCCAAAGTCTCCTGGACAGGAGACACATGATGGTGATGATAGATGACTTCAAAATACCCAGAAGATGAAATAGTCACATCGTTGATGGCTAGTGAAGTCATACCAAGGATTGAGAAAATCCTAGCCCCCCATGGTTGATCCAGGAACTCAAAAGTTACAATAGCCTTCCTTTCCAGAGTCGTGAGCTGGCTGAATATCTAAGGTCCGCAAGCACATCTCATTGAAAGATCACTCTCAGATGGCCTCAAATGAATGGAGAAATGGAAAGGTTTATGCGGACACTGAACAAGGTACTCAGGATTGCTGTGGCCAGCCAAGTGACTCCGGAACTGGTCATCTTTTTATTTTTACGGGACAATCGTCAAACACCTCAGTCCACCACAGGACGGTCCCCGAGCCACCTCTCCATGTAATGAGCATCTCTGAGTCTATTCCTCACCATTGGTCATGGACCCCCCAGTCCTGAGAATGCACAATAGGTGTACTCCAGATGGAAGCATGCCAATAACCAAGCCACACCTGCTTGCGAGCTAGACCCTCTAAACTTAAAGTACGTGATTTAGCCCTCATCAAAGATTGATTCCCATGCAGCAAATTCAAGCTGCCTCTTGAATGCTTTTTCGGGGTCACTGTCTGTTGCCAAGTAACCCTAGTGGTGGCCCACTGGGGGACTGAGCAAGTGACACAAAAGGTCTCCGAGTTCAAGACGTTTCACCCTCAGTCCTCGACATTGAGGACCTGTCCTGGAAACAGCTCGCTATCTGACGAGGTCGATACTGAGCCAGAGCTGGTTCTGTTTGCAAGGCAGCCACCTATTTCTTTTTGTTCTTCAGCCTGCAGCCCTGAGCATTGGAAAGGTGGCGGAGAGCTGAGCCTTACAGGTGACCAACCTGTTTTATTTGAGACTTGCGCTACTCTCACCAAAAACAAGTTGCGCAGCAGCCCTGTACCCTCAGTTCCCTTAAAAGACCATCTGATGAGACTGTCTAGGGAGTCCATAACCCTCTGAGATAGAGGTAAAATGATTTAGTGTTTCCTTGTTCCTTTTTTCTCTCGCTTGGGAGCCAGGAATTTGCATACTTGTGATTGGTTAAGCTATATTGATTTTTAGAGGGATGTAGTGTCACGCCATTGATGTAAACTGGGTCGCCAGCACTGCTATGCATGTGAACGTTGGAAGGGGTTTCCTGTTTAAACCCACTGCATTTGATGTGGGTTTGTTGTCAAGTGAGAGGGAGTCATTAAAAGTAACGGGTCCAGCAGGCATCTACCGGCCCTCTGCATTAAAACCCACAAACGGAGTCTGTGTCTGTTCAAGTCTGCTGAAACTAATGCCCTCGTTTTGTGTGTAAGCCCCACCGAGGCGCTACACAACATAGTCATTACTCAGCATTAACATTCAGTCAGTGCTTAATTTGTAAATAAAAACGGACCAGTGCCCAAAGCTCTCCTTTGAAACACGCCGCTGCTGCAATTTATTGCTCAAGGACAGAATACTGAGGCTGAGTAATCCTAAAGTTATTTCGGGCCTCTTTAATCAATTTACAGCAACTCCCTGCCCACCCACCTCAATCTTACAGCTTTCTGCTTTATCCCTTGGTGGCGCTTTTTCCTTTTTCTTTTCCTTCAGCTTTCCCATATGTGTCCTTAGCTGGCGCTAAATGCCTGATGCTGGCAAATAAGTGCCTGCCCTCAAAAATAAGTGCTGCCCCCCCCGCCCCCCGCCCCCCACCGGAAACCACCGGCTCAAATTAAGCACTGCATTCAGTGTATTTGAAAAAGTGAAACCCGTCAAGTGTGAACACCATGTTGGATGAAAATGTGTGTGCACGCGCGCTTCCATACGCGACATACTGTTCATGCGGTATTTTGGCCTTCTGAATTTTACAATCCATTGCCTAGAAATAACCATCTGTTTTACTGCCACAATAGTGGATTTTCTTTACAGCACAGATTATGCAAGGGTGGCACACGTGCGCCCAAGAGCCCTAACTGGATGTTATTGTCCTTTCCCTCCTCCCCTTCTCTGATAAACAAGCAGTGGTCTGAGTGTACAACTGATTGTTTGTTGTGTTTTGCGATCAGCAGTTTAGGAAGCGGTGACCTTTTGTAAGCAGACTCTCCATTCCTCGGCAATTCCCTCGGAGAGCAGCAGGGGTCCCCCGCCCACTCAGACGGAAGGGAGGTGGTATTTGTACCAGCAGCATCGCGGAGTTCACAAAGCACAGAGCCGGCTGCCAGCAGCTTACATCGGCGTTATCATCATACTTCCTTCCTATTCCAAATCCCGGGCCCCTTGTGAGCGCGCGCCGTTTCCTCTCTTGCTTTATTTGGTGGTGTGCTGGGATTTTCTGATTTCCTCGTATTCCGTTTTTATTCGTCGTCTATCAGGAAATGATGAAGGGGAGCGACTGCTGGAAGCGGACCAGGCGCGTGCTTTCTTGAGGTAAGAGGGGAGATAAGGAAGCATGTCCCTGCTTCTTCTGAGATGCTCCTTGCTGCTGGAGCAGTAACAGCAGCCGGCTTGGGCACTGGGCATGCGTTCATGGAAAGGCAGCGCTGGTGCGCAGAATGGTGCAGGTGACAGGCGTTCCCAACAGCCTGCTCGCTAACGAGAGCTGAAAGATAGGTCCGCGAGGAAACCTGGATGCTGTTAAGCGTGTTGTTGACACTCTGCTGCTGCGGGAATTTCCGAGCATGAGCTAACAGTGCACTGCAGATGTTCATACTATAAGATTCAGTAATTATAATTTGAGGCACGTGAGCCAGACTGTGCTGTTTTTTTTCAGATCCTGTTCCTCCTCTGCTACTTGTGTTCTTTTCCTGTTTTTGAAACCGCTTCCCTTTTCGTTGCATGCAATTAAAGATCGTGCGAAAGTAGAGGCGGTCGAAATTCCCTCTTCGCGGGTTAAAACATGATTTAAGAAACAAGATCATAAAAAATGCATAGCTTTTGTAAAGTAATGCAGGCTCGAGTCTCTCAGAGGAACCTGTGTCCGTGTTCAATTGGGGCACAGTAACGAAGAAGACCGGTCTAGGGAGCATGTTCTGCAAACGCTTTTTCTCTAAACCCAGCATCTGTTTTTCGCCATGGTTTCTGTTTTCTTGTGTATGTGAAAGCCCTGCTGACCTGCAGTCCGGAATTTATTTCAGGAGAGTGGTGGGGAGTTGCCAAGGACAAGTAGGTGTGGACAACTGGATTGGTGATCTGTGTTTTTGAATGTGATGTGCGTACAAGAAAGGAGAAAGGGAAACTGTTGTTCTATCCACACCACAGGAAAATTGTTTTTATCCATCTTAGTAAAATAGACCTAGGGGAGACATTAAATGGCTTTTTATTATGTTTAGGGTTTGTGCGTTCTGCACTGCAAAGTGTGTTATACTGTGTGTTGCCATGGGAGTGTGTAGGAGATGAGGCTAGAAGCCCCTCAAGCAGTGACTTCTACGTTTATATTGTTATTGCTCACATGATTGTCAGGAAAGCGTAACTATGCATGTATGTAGGCATTGGATTCCTAAAGTGTGAATCTAGCTACAAAGTATCAGACATTTGAGTTTGCAAAAGAGTTCGATATATACTACATCCTCAAACGTAAATCATTTGCAAATAAGAAAACAAAGTAATTTCCCCGTGCTACACCTCCTCAAATACACCAGGTACATTTGGGTTCACTTGTATGAATTCCAACCAAATAAATCTCTTGTATTAAAGAGACAATTTTGTTAAAGAGTCCAAACAGAAAAAGTATTTTGAGGGTAAAAGATTCATTTTCATGGCCTCCATAAATACATTTCTTCTTTATTGTTGTATTTTAACCTACATTGGCCATTCATACTATTGTTTTTTTATAGATAGCATGGATTTCACAGATACACCGCTTTCTCAATCACAAATATCTTTAGTGCTTTAAATGAAATTATTGAAGTGCAGGTACTCACTATTTAGAGCACATGTGTGCTTTTGGGGAGTGCTGGAAGCTCCGGTTAAATGTATTGCAGTAGTGCTGAAAAGCGCTAGCACTCTCCCTTACAAGTTAAGAAATTGAAGATACTCATTATTGGTCAGTACCTGCCCAAGAGAAGCACTGAACATCTCCAAATGTCTTCATGTGTTAAGAAAGTGATCCGTTGAAATGTACTCCTCTTTTATATTACATCTTTCAGCATGATTATATGCTCATGTCACCTTGCTGTATTTGTCAATAGTAACATATTATGAATTTTGATTGTGGTAGAACCACTCTTGTCAGTCCACCACACAGTGACTCTCAGGTTCTATCAAAATATCTCAGCAAAAGCTTGTTTGTTCAGACTGCTGCTGCTGACAATAGGATATCCCATGTGGCCTAATTTGCCATAGAATTCTTCGATTAGAACTACATACAAAATGGCCTGTGAACAAGTAATCGTCCATTATTACCCCCTTAGTAGCAGGCCTAAGATTCAACTCACCTAAAGGATTTCACCGAAGTTTGGAACCAACATAATGCATATCCTTTTATTTAGAGCCACTCCAGCTCTTTAGGCACGCTCACTTATATGATATCCCCTAAATAAACACCAACATGAGAATCAGAAAAGATTAAAATATATATTTTTAATTAGTTTCACTAGTCTGATTGCCTGTGTTGGAAAAAACATTCTCTACACTTTTCAAGAGTTAAACATTACAAAACTCACGAGATATATGGAAGCTAACGCAAAATCAAGTTCGGAGATATGTGTTCAATTCCTCATCATGAAGGGACTCAGCAGAAAAATTGTAAAAGTGCCTAACTACAAACCCATGTATAATGGTTTTAGGAGTTTGTGTCAATTTCTAAATTCATTTAGGGATAAGTTACTACCACTCACTTAACTCACTAGATGGAATCTTTCCTAAGCGTGCCCGTAGTACAGTAACTTGCAAAGAACCACCACCTTTCCTGTTCTTTAAACTATACTGATTTCCCACCAAACATAATTGACCACTATTAGTGAACAAGACGTGTAAGTTGCATTCTTCTGAATGTGGAAGGAGATGAAGAGGTATTTTATACAAAAATGACTTCTTAATGAGACAGCGACCAAAAGGCAAATATTACTAAATCCCATTGAGAAGTAGGAGTATACTTCACAAACACATATCAGCTCAAATTATCAACGAAACTAATCAAATGAATTAAATAGTGTTATAAGACCATACATTTTTATAATCAGCATGAAACTCGGAGAAAGCAAATACAAATAACAAATATGAAAAATACAGGGAGACTCTGGATCAAACTTGCATCATACCCAACCTGTCAGAACAGTGCAACACAGGAGACACACTGAACAACAACCTACATACCTAGAAAACAAGTTAAACAGTATTATGAGCCCCACAACAACAAAATAATTTCTTGATTGGTTACTGCTTAAAAAAAGAATGAGGGTAGACACCCAATCAAATCTCAAACCTACTCAACATAGGACCTGCCACATCGATGGATAAACACTTTATAAGTGGGTACTGTGAGCAACATTTAACACATAGAACACATGCACATTTTATACACATATTGTGTTAACTAGAATGCCCGTTATCAATGTGAATTCAGTACGAAGATAGCCATACATCATCATTGTGCAGCAAGATGTTCTATTTGCAAGTCTTCAGAGTGTACTGAACACCGCACAGGACTAACAATATACCAGAAGCATCTCCTTAAACACAAATTTCTCGAAAATGGTTGAATGGATTTACACCAAATCACACACACACATATATATATATATATATATATATATATATATATATATATATACAGTTGCCACTAGGTAGTTATAGTTAGGACTTTGTTTCTATAGAAAAAGCATTTTTTTTGTATTGCTAATAACTTTCTCACAGTTTGATGAATCTTTACAAAATTTCCAAAACTATTTGCCACCACTTCGTCTGCTGCATTGAATGTTTTGGCGTGATTCATCAAGTGGGGGCCAAGAAAAAGAGGGTCCCAAAATGCATTTTTGACATTCAAATTCCCATAGGGAATTTAGACTACGGCCCAAACTGTTGAACGGAATTACACCAAATTTGGCAGAAAGCTAGATCTTGGTCCAGGAAGAGTGCTTTCTGTAGCATGGTGTAAATACGTTCAGTAGTTTTAGAGTTATTAAATAAAAAAGATTTATGTATATCTAGGGGCATTAATCCTCCGGAGCCTTGCGGAGCTTCGCTGCGCTAAAATTTTGTAAATATGCCCCTATATTTTCAATCAGTGGCCATTGTTAGCAGCACTGAAGAAAAACTGCTTTTCAAGCTAATTGTCCTTGAATAATGATGTAAAATGAATACCATCCATATACCATCATTAATATGGTTGTATTTTGCAAACTTGGGGTTCTGGCAACATTTTTAAATTGCTCGGCCTTAGGCCTAGTGGTTTATAATGTCACAGAATCCCTCAATGGCAATACTGCACTGTACTGTACAGTTACCTGATATGTATCCTCTCCCTACTACTAATGCTTTGCTTAGCAATAATGTGGCGTGGCCAGAATGGGAAACAAATTCTTGTTGCTAGTATTTAAATGTATTATATACACGTCTGAGTCTCAGGGCTTCTCACCTTGGGAAACAACTGCTGTATCTTCAAATGATGTTGCAAGAACTACATTTAAATTCTGAGCATTCTCCATTATCCACTTTATTGTAATGTTGAAACATTAAAATTGGCACTGAGCCAGTTATGGGTCAGATGGATAATGGACAATGCTGTAAACTTAGATGGAATTTAATTATACTAGAGACCAGCAGACTTTTCACGAGACAACTTTACAGAAGTCTCTAATATAAAATCGCCAGATCCTATAGAAATGAATATTCTCGATAAACACGTGTTGTGAAAAATATTTTCATAAAGGATTAATAAAGACTATAAACTGAAGTCTGTGAAGTATGCCCCTCATTACACTGTGAACACTTATGTAGCAATACTTGCTTCCTGTTTTGTTTAGAAGAGATTTGCATATAAAAATACTTGTAAGTATATCATTGTTGTATTCTCTAACATCTCAGAACCAAGAGAGGGCCTCCATCTAATACAACCCAGCTGAAGTCTATTATGGCAGGTCTGACAGTCTACAGACCTTCCATTTCCCATGGGGTAGACACATGTGAACTGGTTTAGACACTATCTGATTTCCCAGCCCTGCACCCCATAGGCTCTATCGACAGGTCATGGTGGCACTGGAAATCAGCTGGGAGGAGCAAATCTTTGGAACACTTAAGGCAAGAGAGTGTTTTTTTAAAATTTATTTCTATGTTATTTTTATGTGGGTTTGATATAAGTTTTCACAACCTGGTACTCAACTTTGTGATTTAACCAGATAAGCAAAGGTGTTTTTTTCTAGAACGTTTTTCAGTGCTGTGGCAGTCCTGTTGAAATCTGCATTGTTAAGGCAATCATTGCAAAAATTCCTGTCAGTGGGGTTATATGTTTGTAGTGCTTCAAGTTGAAGTCTACATCTGTGTTTGTCTGCCATACACATCATCATAAGATGGTACAATTGGCACTTTGGTGAATCACCCAGGAGTCATCAACCATTAATTTATCAGAATGTTATCAGAACTTGTGTATAATTATACACTTGTTAATTTGTGAACTTGTTAACTAGAACTCATAATCCCTCAAGTTGTACACTCATCCTTAGTATTCTGGAGGTACTGTCATCACAGATGGGTAAATGGTTGCAGGTATTTGATGATATTCCCAAACTGGGCATACAAATAATAGTACTCTACATTTTAGCATGCCAGTACTAGATCTTTACAAGTAAATGTCTTTCCACCTGACTTGGCAGCACTGCTCCATTTCCGTGGGTAGATGTGGAGAGATAGCGAGAACATGTCCCAGGATCCTGTCTTATTGCTGGCACAGTGATGTTTCCAGCTTATTTCTATGCCACACTTTGTTACTAGATCTCAGTCCATCTACTGTCCAACTCATATTTTTCCAGTTTGGTAAAATATAAGAGATACTGATATATCTATATATGTAGCTGAATTAATGATTTTTGCTACTAATTGGTGCAAGATAGGGGAATGATTTCCATTACTGACCCATGTCTTCAGGAAATGGGCTTTCTGAGAAAACTTCCTCCTCTTGTGACACAGCTTGGGTTTAAGAGCTGGATTCTTGTATTGGCATGGGTTATGATGCATCTTCTTATCCCTCTTAATTCACCAGAGACATGCTCAGTTAGTGCACTGGTGCCATGCTGGAGTGGTGTATAAGACAAGCCTGGTTGTGTTTGGTTGGCCAGGCATGACTGGACACAATATGATGCAGGTCTTTTAACATAAATCAGCTTTTAAGGAGCACACTGCTACTTATCCGCAACACAGTGTCATCATATCTGCATGAAGGCTATTGCTACGAGGTCCTCAATGACTGCTGGCAGGAAAGTCCCTTATTAAGATACAACCCATTTGCAAACTTTACAGAAAATACTTAACTTAATCGATTTTTTACATACTTTAGAATGGTCCTGTGTATAACACCATGAAGTAAATTATTTGAGTTAGAAAACCTTGACCTGATGTTGCAAACAACCTTGTGGTTGAAAAAGGATAACGCCTCTAACAAATTTGACCTATTAGCCACAATTTTCAGAGGACTGTCTTAAGAATTGCTTGTGAGAAAGATGTTGTGGCATGGCTTCAATTCTATAGACTCCACACATGACCAGATGATTAAAGCATAATTCATTTAATTATAATTGCATTTATATAGCACTTACTACCCCGATTACATTTTGACGCACTATAAGCCAGGCAGCACCGTGGTCCAAGGTTAGTAGTTCGTCCTGTACTATTGGTTATTGTTGACTACTGGGGTTCATCTTGTTTGCCCAAGCAAACCATTCCATGCATTCATTTCGATTTCCTGTAGTGGATTAAATTAATAGTAGTGGTTTATAATCATTAGGGGGGTAAGTGAGACACGCACATGTTTAGTGGCATTGTTAGAACTGGAGGAGATTAGGTATTGTTAGGTTGCCTGGGTATGACTTTCAGAGGAGGAGAGATTGTGATCTTCTAAATGAGCTGTGGGCTATTAGCAGAAATATAATAACAGAGATGAAGGTGAACATGCATGTAAGTGTAGGTTGTGCTTAGAAAGAGGAGGGAAGGGAAGGAGAGGGCCATTTGAAAGAAACAACTGAGAGGAAACAGTCGGGGGTTTTAAGCAGAGGTCAGTTTTCATTCCAGATTTTTGCTGAAATAGAGGATTAGTTTTGGGAGAGCATGCGATTTGAGGATGCAAGAATGAAAGAAGAAACAATATTATGTGCCTAAAAAGATAGTGCTTTATTAGGAATTTTGACAGGCAATAGAATCAGGTAAACAGTTAGTTCACTGCTGCACCACTGCCAGTCCACTTCTATAGCCATGTCTAGCAAATGTTAGAAGTAAAAGTGCTGCTGCAGTATAAAATTGGCCATGAAAGTCACCAGCTAGTCACTGGAAAGAAGCCCAGTGTTTAACAAGGAGACCTACGACCTCCAGAAAACAAGATCCTTTTCTGGTTGCCCTTTAGTGAGATTTTGTTAATCTTGACACTCTTGAGTCGCCTAAGGTGTAGTTTAGTACAAATAGAAAAGGTCTTAGAAAATAAATGTCTCATAGACTACGACATTGCCCCAAGACTTGCCTATATAGGGTTACATGCAAATTTAAAATACAAATATTTGAATTTGAACTGAAAGTCTTTATTTTCGTGTTGCCAGGATTTGAAAAAATAAAATGCTAGCAGAATTAAGGAAAGCAATCTGAAGTGTGATTGTTGCTCAGATGTCCCAGAAATTGTAGCATTGTTGCACCTTTTAGTGCAAAAACTGAAAAAGTCAAGCAAAAAGTCTAATGAAAGATTTAGGCACATTATTTAAAAACTAAATGGCCCTAACATTTTTAGTAGTGGGTGGTAGAGGGAATGTACTAGCGTAGAAGATAAGAATCAGGACATATTTAGGTGCAGTCAGAGGCAGATCAGCACATATAGGAAAACTAGATGAATTTTGAGGGTGCCAAGCTAAGAGGGCACTAAATTTGAGGTAAAAGAAAACAAATTAAATTTTAAAACATTTGGAGCCCCAATCATGAGTTATCTAGGACTCCCTTTGCTGGAAAATAATCTAGGGCAAAATTGTCTAATGTAATATCTCTCTGTGCATGGGCATACGTCAAAGTAGTGTTTGTTGAGTGAAGTCCAGCATAATAATATGGACTAAGAAGGAGAATGGATAGTACCAATTGCAACAGTGTCTACGTCACAATTAAGGCAATAGGCATGCATGACACTTTTTTTAATGGCAAATAATGTATCATGCTCTGACTAGTCTTAAATCATGTCAGGGGATCTGTAAGTCATTTGTGAGGAATCCTGCAAGGTGGATCTTTCATTATATTACCACATTATTAATAATTCTCTTATAGTGCAATCACATTTCTATACATGCAATCCATCAACAACCTGTCTGTGAGACACATATGAAACAGAAAAGGGGCTTTGTTAAGGATGTGGGAGTAGCTAACCTTCAGGCCAATTGTTTCTACTCCTAATCAGCAGTGGAGAAGGAAGAGTTGGTTGCTCTAATTTGATTGTAATATGTCTTGCTCTGATTGTTTATGCATTACATATTTACATTGGTGTTGCTAAGTCATTCTGTTTCTTCGTGTAAAATTACTCTTTATCATGATCCTATTTTGCAAAACAATAATAATATTTTGAAGGTTCTCCCTAATTGCGATTGATGTGGTACCGTGCCATCATACAGCAGATAAAATGGCAGAACTGGCAGAACTTATCTGATAGTTATGTTCTAGAAAATGTAGCAAAATTACAACTTTCATTCATGTTAAATCACATCACCAAAGATACCCGTGCCTTACACAGGCTTCCTGAAAACTGGCTTATTACTATTGCTTTGCAAATGTTTATTTTTCTCTATAATTGCTAATCTTACCATGGTCTCTAACAGGGGTGGGAACATATTTAAAGAAGAATTCAAGCAAAGATGAGCTAAAGTGCATCTTTCACCAATATTCCAGCAGTAGTCATCCACAGGATATCCATTATGCCTTGTTGTGGTATATTTCTTGTGTTCACAGTAAGGAAGGAGCAGTGGATAGGGTTAGGGATTGACTATGATGAAGGGAACTTCAACTAAAAGAGAGAAGTAGTGCTGCCAAATAAGCTTTCAACACTATTTGTGTGTCAAATCTCGACCTTGGTTTGAAGAAGTAGCATTAGTGATATTGCTGCTTGTAGCTTACAACACAAGTCTGTGAATGCTCATAGTGGTTTTGTAGTGGATTTGTTGTGGGATTTCTCTGCATTTTGCTCTGCCAAAGCAGCAAATGTTTTTTTTGCATTGTGAGAAAACAGGGCTGATTGCAGAGCCCCCCTAACTTGTTGCCCCCACTTTTTGCTGGTGTTTTCCTGACCCTGATGGTGCCCTGGGTACTGCTAACCAGTCTCAGGGCCTGTGCTCTGTGTAAAATGAGTATGCAAAGTAGGCTAATTATAATTGACTATGTCACCCTAGCTATACGTCCCTAGTATATGGTAGGGCATGTAGGTTTAGGGACCCCAGCATAGGTGGTGCACCCATGGGTGCACTGCTAAGGTGCCCAGTGCCATTTTAAAGGCAGGCCTGCCTTGCTGGCTGCTTTTAAACTAAAGTTATATGCAACTTCGACTTTGTAATTAAAAGTACTTCCAAAGTCTTACACTACCTTATTTTTACATATAGGTCACCCCTAAGGTGTGCCCTACGTGCCCCTGGGGCTGGGTGCCTTGTAACTATAAGCAGGGGGTTCTACGAATTGTTTCATAAGCCCTGGTGAAGTAAAATAGACAAACTGGTTTTTCCCTCACTGCAGTGAATGGCCTCCATAGGCTAAATTTTTATTTTAATTAGCAAAGCCCCTTAAGTGTCAGATACCTTGAGTTTAGCATCAAATTAATTGTTATAATAAATCCCACAACAATTGTTGCATTCAATATAACTACTTCAGATAAAGAGTTTTAAAACTCTACATGAAAGTTGCCAACTTCAGCTCTGTAGTGCCCTTCTCTGATTGGACAGCCTCTGGCAGCCTGGCCAGGCTGCCTTGATGAGGTGTGAGTTACCCTGGGCTGTACACAAAGGATGTGCCTGGGGGAAGAGATATGCCTCAGCAACTGGGGAAGCAGGAAGGGAGTAGAGCGGCCAAACTGGTCTTCAAAGGCAGAGAAGGACATTTGGAGCAGCCTGGCACCTCCCTCCTTAGACAATTAAGTGCCCTCTTGATTAGATTAGGAGAGGGCAGGAGAGGGGTGTGTTTAGGAATTTTAGCCACACCAGTGAGTGGGCTCAGCCAGATCTAACCTCCAAAAATCAATTTCAGCCATGTTGGATTTTTTGAAGAATTTTGCTCCTTGGGATTGATTTTTGCCACACTTCCCAGGAAGTGGTCATCAAAGTCGGAAGGAACCTGCCTGTGATTGGATACCCAGGACCCCCTCGCTTTCCACCCAGCAGCAAGGATATATATGGCAGAGGTTCACCCATACCTCAGATCCCTACAAGGAACAAGACAAAGAAGAACTGCCCTGCTGGACCCCGGACCTGCACCTGGACACGGCACTCTGAAGGACTGCACCAGCTGCACACTTGGGCTTCACCAATAAAAGAACTTTGCCTGTCTTCTATTGCTTCAAGAAGGGACTAGCTGTTTGCTACAGGTATAAAGGAGCTGCCCAGATTCCTCCGCATCAAGCCCTGCAAGCAGAGCCCAGCTGACCAGCGTCCACTGGCCATTTGAGGATTCTGACTGGGTGCATTCGGGGAATTGTAGTCCCTACTTCCAAGGATCAACTCAGAGCTTATGCCACCTTGGATCAAGTTATGGACATTTCAATGACCCAAAAAGGACTTCTGGAAGAAGAGCCAGAAGTTTGGAGACTTTTGGAGCAACTCCATAAGTTGAACAGATGCATTGTGGGAGTTGTAGTCCCAGACCCCAAGAGGCAAACCAGAGCCTCTGAACCCTTTGCTGGTGCTGAGAACCACTTTCCCGAATCAAGAAACACTTCTGAAAGTAAGTATGACAGTGCTACCTCGTGGGTTGCCTGAACTCTGGCTTTGTCCCTGTCCAGTGTGACCTTTTTTAACCCTTCGAGTGCTAGTTGCTTCTATGTGCTAGAAAACATTCATTCTTTAAAAAAGCATATTTCTGGTTCCCGTTACCCAATTTTAATCATTTGGTGTCATTTTAAAGATAAAAATATAATCTATTTTTAAAAATTGCAGTTAGATTTTAATTGCACTTTGTGTTCTACATATTTACTGGTTTGTGATTTTTGAATGCTTTACACACTTGTCTCCTAAGTTAAGCCTTGTCACTTGTTGCCAAGCTACCAAGGGTTGAGCTGGAATTAATTTATTGAGACCCAACTGGACCTAAGTGGAGGTTAGTGGCCGGATGCTCACCTGCCCTTACCAATAATCCACTTTCCAACATACAAAAGTTCTCATTGTTCACCAGGTAGAAAAGACCCAGGTGAGGGGTTTGTACGGCCACAATCTGTAACCCATTATGCCTTTATTTTGAGCAAGACCTTTTCCAGCATTTGTTGACTTATTGTGGTAGCCCTGGTGTTTCTCATGCATTGCTTTTTAGGTCTTTAATCTTCAGACAGCTCCCCAGAAATTATTAGTCCTTCACCATACCATTTCTTCCACCACTTCTTTAACGGCTTCTGCCCATTTTGGCGTTCCCTCTTTCTTTTTCCAAAACCCACATGCCCAGCGGGCCAGTTGGTAGTACTTACATCTGGATAACCTGCCACCTGTCAGCCAAGATATGTCCTTCCAGGTTATCAAACAACAGTCCTTAAAGAGATAACCCCATCTACATAGTTCTACTTCTTTCAGAGGTCTAGCTAAGTTGTCTTTCAGACATTACGGGGTTCTGGGTGAATTCCATATTAAGGCAAATTCACTATAGTAGGGTTTCCCCAAAACCAGTCTAACTTGAGCCCTTAACATACAGGCCATATTCTAAATCTTCAGTCTGACCTGTTTGAAAAATGTGGGATTTCTTAACATATTCAAGAACTACCTAGCCCCTTGTGGCAAACATTTCAGCATGGCTTGGCCCATTCAACCCATCTGCAGTTGATCCTCCCCCCCAGCAGTTCCCTGAGATTCTTTAACTGAATGGCCAAACAAAAAAACTGAAAGTCCAGGACTGCTATACCACCTTCAGTCATTTTTCGGAAAAGTGTTTTCCAACCAGGTCTCACACTGCTAGATGCTCAAATAAAGCTAGTTACTTCCCCCTGCAATTTCTTGAACTGTTCTGGTCTAAATTACAGTGGAAGTCCATTAAAGATGAAGTTGAACTTCGGAAGTTCCGACATCCTTATAATGTTTGTTCTCCTAAAGATTGTGAGTGGGAAACCTATCCATGACTTTAGCAATCTGTCATGCCCATCATTGCTTTGTTGAAATTAACTTGGGCCATCTTCTCCAAATTCTGTACTACTATAACCTAAACATACTTAATTTATTTCTTTATATGGTGCTATCCCACAGAGTATTTCACACCATTCTGTCTGTTTTTTAAGTTTTAAGTATTCACCAAATAACCTGAAACTTTCCCAAACTCCTCCAAATCTTGCAAGATAGCCAGGTATGAACTTGCCAAGTCCAAGGTAAAGACCAGCAATCATCTGTGTACAACCTAACTTTCCTTGCCTATCTGTTATTTCCAAAAGGGATAATTTTAGGGTTCCCTCTCATCTTTATCGCTAGAAGTTCAATATACAGATTAAAGAGCAAGGGAGACAATGGGCATTCTTTCCAGGTCCCTCTTTTTATTATAACCTGTTCAGTCAGTCTCCCATTCACTGCCATTCTCACAGTCCGCTCTTTGTAGATTAGCTGGACTGCTTTTGAGATTTCCTCTCCCAAGTTATTATGCTTAATCATCCTGTTTAGAAAAGGCCAAACTCAACCTATCAAATGCCTTGGTGACATCTAATGTAAATTGCTGATGGCATTTTCTCTTCTGTTGCCATATCCACTGCTCCCACTCCATTGTGTATAAACTTACGTAACTGCCATCCCCTAATGAAGCCCTTCTTACCCTCAAGTACCAAAGCCCCACTTACCATGTTCAATCTCTTTGCCAAATATGTGTGAAGATCTTGTAATCACAGTTCAGGAAAGAGATTTGTCTATAGGATTAACTGAATTTAGGCTCTTTGTTGTGTTGTAATATTAAGCTAATTATGGCCTAATCCCACGATCGTGGCATAGGGCTTTCTTTGGAGAAAATGTCTACCAGCAATCTACCTAATACAGGAGTTAGCTCAACTGAGAATATAAAATATAGCCCATTTGGTAAGCCATCTCTTTCCCCTTTTTTATATCCTTTATTGCCCCCCCTCACCCATCTTTGCCCTTTTACGGCTTCCACAAACTCCTTCTTCTTTATATTAGCCTCTTGTAGTTTCACTATTACAGCTTGTGATTGCCTTAAATATTCCAAGATCTTCCTCCTTCTACTTTTAACCCTACGTCCATTTACATTCCATGACAGGACACTTAATTGATAATCCCTATTGTCACTTATCATTTTACCTGGGTTCATTACTGTTCCAATAACCACCTAGTTTGCTTGGATGTCCTCATGATTGACCTCAACTTCTCCCTTGAGCTCCTCTAGTGAGGCTTCTAGCATATTCCTCCTTTTCATCAATGTATCCATCTTACCCTTCAGCACTTCACAAGTATCTCGTATATTTGCCTGATTTTTCTCAGAGTTTGGCAATTTGGACCTAAACTCCTTTGTTAGTCCTTTAGGAGCCCTTCAAGCCCTGCTTGTCCTGAAGGATTGTGTGCATCCCTGTGTGTCATGTGGTTGCAATTGTGCTATCCTGTCTTGTTCAGGACATTTCCTTGCCATGGCCTAACATCTATTTTCTGTAGGCACTCCTTCTTTGGCCCCTTCTACCAATCTCTAGTAATCCTTCTTTTCCTGTTTGCATAATGGATTTGCCTTATTTATGGCATCTACAGGGTTTTGAAAGATGGGAGGTAATTTATCTACCTCTTTTGCAGTCTGAACCTTGAAAAACAATCTCAGGTAGGAGGTATTTTTAGTGTTATAAAAGGATTTCACTGTCCACCAGTTGTTCTCTTTGGCATTTCTCTATTTTTTGGGGGTAGAAGTGCAGATGAAGCCAAAAGAAGCTTAAGAACCTGAGAATTTGATAGGCCCATATGTTTACCAGTAAGAATTATTGGTGGAGAGGGACATGAGCATACCACTGTCTGTGCCCCAGTTTCCAGACTAGACGGACACTTTGAATTTGTTTTACTGTTTCTCAGAAAGTATTTGTGCCCCCTCACTGCCCACAGTGCACTAACCTTTTCACTCTGGCTTTTTCAATTGAAAGGGCAGTTCTATTAGATCCCGGGGCCCCTCATTGCTGCTTGAAATGGCACACAGTGGCAAGCTTATATGGTAAGTGTGAAAAGCTTTAAGTTTGTCTAAGCATAATGTTTTGTACTGGACATGTGTTCTTTAAGTACAAACCCTATTCTAGACTCACACTGACACCTTTTCAGTACAGTGCAAAGGTATGTGCAAAGCACTCTGTGCACCAGCGTTAGAGAGAGAGATCAGGATAATGCCATATTTCTCTAGATATGGAGTTCTCCTGCTCTTTCCTTGTCATGCATTGCACCACTTTGCAACTCTTTGTGCCACATTATGCATGCATCATGCATAATATATGCAAAGGGGGTGTTCCCCTGCTAAGGGGCCTGAAAAATGAGTGCAGTGGAATCTAAGAAATTCCACTGCATCATTTTGTGCGGCTACTTTAAACACCTGCTCAGAGTAGGCGTTAAAAGGGGCACACCATTGGTTACAATGGGCCCCAGTGTACTGGTCAGGATTAGTGCCAAAATGTGGGTGCTAACCCTGAACAGACCATCAATAGCATAATTTAATTTTACGCTATTGCCCCCCACCCTGCATCATGGTATGCCGTATTTTAAATACGGTGCTCACATGGTGGTGGTAGGGGGTGTTAAGGGGCACAAGAAAAGTGTTGCGTCACTGGGTGCTGAACCACTTTTCTTAAATCTGCCCCAATGGCATGCATAACAAACAATGTTAAAACTAATAGGTTTTACCTTTTGAATAGTGAATGCACATAGAGGCATTCAGCATTTGTGCACTCATGCACACATTGTATGCACACAACTCTAGGTAAATATTCTCTCTAAGATCAGCAGAGGTACATGCAGCTACCAGCATAGATACTGACATAAATATAGATAAGCCAAGCTATTCCTCAGGAGTTATTGACTAGTACTCCCAGAAGGGCCAAGGGAATGTGCATACGAGGGCACCTAGTAAAGTACAGCAGAGCATTACAGGGTGATGTCTACAACAGACCACACATAGTGATATCTACAAGGAACTATAGGACGATGCACAGCACAGGAGCACTCAGAATTCACCTTTAGTAGAGCACTCCCATACTTCTCTGGAGCATTGTGGGATATGCCTTTCAAATGCAATTCATGGTGTGCCTCAGAATAGCACTGGGTGATGAAAAGACAATGTCCTGTATGCCATCAGCTTCCTCCATGCTTAAAGTTACCAGATTCATCTTTGGTGTTGCATATGTTTGGGGCTGATCGACATATTCCAGTAAATGAGCAGACCCAAGAGGATGCTTCCCCACACATTTTACAGCACACTTGTAACCAAATCATCTAAAGTCAATCGATTTTGAGGGCTGTTCTGACGGCGGAGAGGGGGTTGTGAACTATTCAAATATGCCTTACTACACAAGTCTTTCCCAGTAGTTTTTATTTTTTGTGGGGTTTTTTGGAAGGGAAAAGTTTGAAAACGAAATGGCCATTGTGTTGGGCAAAGTCTGATTCGATTTGTTGGTCCAAAAAGTGCAATTTGTTTCATAGGAAGAGCACAATGAACAATGGACAGTCCCAGAAATACAATGACACCTGGATGAGTGATGCGGTCTCACTGTCCGGTCACTGGATTGTGACAATGGTGGAGGTGCAAGAGTAGGTCAGTAGGAAATGTAAAGTCTAATATTAGGGGGGTCACTAGAGTTTCACAATAAAGTGAAATCCAGGTATAGACAATACCGCGGCAGGAAGCAGTTGGGTCATCAGAATGTCGCTTCACAAGGAGATAAAGAAAGAGGCTAATACGTTTTCTCGGACTCTAGTAGGTTCCCGTTAGACCTTGCTGTGGATTGCTCGGTGCCTTCACTTCTGCATTTTAGTTGTCATATGAATTAAATTGCTTGACAAACTGTGCAATTTTGATTATCCTCAAAATCACTTGAGAACCACAAAACAACTTTGAAATGCGAAAGGGAAACGATTACAGATATGAACTTTTAAAATGACTACAAATGGCGTCTGTTTTCATATCGGGGGGATTCTGCAAGCAGGACTGGAAAGAAGCAATATGCTGAAGAGGGGCGTCTTAGGTTAGATGTCACTCGTTTTTTAATTACAGTGACTTCAATAAATACAAATAATACAAAGAATTGGACATGTTTTTTTTTTCATGACATTGGTTGACACTTGCATATACAGGGGCTGATTCACAAAGCAGCGTAAAATTACAAGAGCACTCCTGTAGTACACTTTCATGTACTCTTACATGCATATGTGAACTGGCCCCACAGCATCTAAAGAGGTAATATTAATATGTAATTAGTATGAATAGAAAGAATGGTGCCCTGTTTTCAGACTCCTAATAGGGAGTTTGAAATTTCAGACTGTTTAACAAAGGCGTGTAAGTGTATGTAAAGAGAACGCCTATACTACACTTCCTGTACTCATGACTGCTCTTGCAAAACCAACCCATCACATGTCTGATATATATGCATATGTGTAATCGTCAAGTCTTGCCTTGTTGATGTCCTCTGTGCCATTCATTTTAGAATGATTTATATAACATCTGCATAGTTGTAGCAGGTGAGGCTGAAAAATGTGATCACGTGCAAGAGGGCGGTTAGGTGAATGGTGATTAGAAGAAGAGAGATGATTGTGCCCTGAGGGTTTCACACTATGAAGAGTGCACATGAAAGGTGTTAGGAATATCATCGTCCTTCTTGCTTTTAGGTATGAAGCAAACCATTTGAGAGCATTTTCGCATATTCCAGGACGTTAGTGTATGTGCAGCATCCAGTGCTGGAAAGTGTCAAATGCCACTGATAGGTCCAAAAGCAGTAGAATGGCTACTACATTCTTGTTCATTGGATCATCCTATATGGATATGGGTGTGGCATCTGTGTCTTTACCCGGTCTCTAACTAGATAGTCGTAGTGAAGTCTAAGTTGCTTCGTCAAATAGTTCACTTAGGAATGGGTCATTAGATATTGTCCTGCATTGTGCAGGAATGGATTGATTTGGATTCTTCTTCTTGAGGAGTCGTCTAATATAAAAGGTTCTCAACTTTGGTAGTGCAGATCTAAGTTTTAAAGGTCTGTTTTGTTTGCTTCTAGCTCCCTCTCCTGCACAGCCTGTGCGAAGGATATTCCTGAAGATATTTGGCAGGAATGTGTCTGATTATGAGTCTGATGGTCCGCTTGCCTTGATAATGTTGTAGAATTCTTTTTCAGAAGGTAGAGATGGAATATTGTTGGTATCCATCTTAGTCGGGTTTTGTGATTTGTAGGAGGAGCATGATTTGTTTGACCTTATGGTAGTTGTCTACATTTTCAGTTTTTCAGATCAGGTTCAATGAGATTTTGTTGCAAAAGGATTGCAATTGTTAGGTAGCTGCATTTTGATGCTCTAAATCAGGTTTCTCCAACCTTTTCTATAATAAGAGCTGCTTATGTGCAGTGAAACGTATTGGGAGCTACTAATTGTTTTAGTGTTTTAATAGTGACCACATAATACAAGATTACATTAGTAGCCACCAAAAGCAAGATTAGTAGCAGTGATCACCTCAGTGTATCACACATGGTCACCAGCAGTAATATAAAAAGGCTTTGTCAATATGCAATGCCTCTACATGGGTAATACATAACAGCCATAGCTGCAATGGTAACATATAACAGCCCTAGCTGCATTACCAAGGTAATATTATTTGTACAAAGTCTCCCGGTGCCACATGATTTGTCACTCAAATATCAGCTTTAAATATATTTTGGTTATTGGATTATTTTTATCCAAACATCAGATGAATACACACTCTCAATGTTGGTGTATGTATATTAATTCAACCATGCAAATTCTAATTTAGTAGGCTGTGCTGCACACAGGAAAGCTACCAGAAGCTCATGAGCTACTGGTTGGAGGTACCATCTCTAAATTGTGGATCTCTACTAGGATCATGCAGAATTCCTTTAATTTGCATACATCAATTATGCATGTGGAGTAGTGTTACCTTTTTGTGGTTGTGATGGCTGCTTTGTAGGCCCTAGTTGAGGAGAAGATTCAGCAAACTTCCTTTGGCCCAAAAATGTTGTTGCAGGAAGTGATGTCATATAACCTCTGACTTCAAGTCTGGCCATTATATGTTATTTTTTATTAGTAAGTATATAAAACACAAGATTCTACCATACTGATAAAAAGTCACTGGCAATCAATCACTGAAATCACCAACATTAATGCATTATTTAAAATGATTTGTATTTAGATTAGTGAAATCAAAGGCTTGGCAAAGCAGACGAGAAGAGTTAGCAGATAATACTGCTTCAACCCCTAAATGACAGCTATAGTTGTTAATGACACAGCAGGTGCAATGATGCACTGATTATTGTGTTATTTTATGATCTATTTACTTTGCTTGCAGTAGTGTCCATGACACTCTTGCTATGCCACCACCCCAGATAGCACTAATGTTCAATGGAATTCCTAAATAGCCACAGTGTCTATAATAAAAACTTTTCAGCATGAATAGCCGATGTGCAGAGTCAAAATACGTTTTAAATAACAGGTTTTCTTAAAATAACCAACTCAGTCTAGGCAATGGTTAGAGCTACACATCTACATGTTATCTTTTTTGATAAACCAGTCTATAGTTTCCTAATGCCTTGAAACTAGATTTTGTTAGATGCTCTTTTTGACCATAATGATGTTTTATTTGCAATATGGCAGTTTGTATAAAAACCTTCAGACTTAGCAAAGGATTTTTATCAGATATATATTTTGATGATAATGATGCTCTTTGGAATTTTGTGCAATCTTACAGTTTATATACTTTCTGAATGCCGTTCGATTTTATTTTACAAAGGGAAATGCCTACAATGAATATCTAAACTAATGCGACAGATTCCCTGCTGATTTTGGGATATACTTTGTTCTAATAAAGAATAAACTGTGTGATTAAAATGCTTTAATTAACAACTGTAAATATGCATGTTTGTAAGTTTTGCTTAATTATTACATGTTTTTTTTATAAGAATGTATTCTTTAAAATGAATTATCTTACTACAAAATCTCTGTCTATGTCTCCTGTGAATGAGGTGATAAATCGTCCCAAACCCAATGCATCCTTACTCAGTGACACCAAATAAGTGCTGAGCTATCCAGAATAATTATGTTCCCATGTGGCATTGTAGTATCTTTTAAGTAGAACTGAGGGAGAGATGTCATGTCCTATCATGGCAGAATCTGAAGCTCCTTACTTTGCAAGATGTATAGTAATGTAAGGTTTAACGTATGGCGCTACTTTTGTTTCACAAAGCAGGGCCCTTGAAAAATGCCACCAAATTGCTCATGTTGCTATTTAACTTAGGTAGAACGACTACTATAAGAATCAGATCGAATACGGAACAGTGATCTGCTTGTCCCATCACTCACGTCAAAGCACTTCATTTGTTTAGTTGCTTTTTCTTGCATACAAGTAATCCATGGTCTGCCCTGGATTTTGATCAGGATTTTTTAAAAACTCGGTGTCAGATCATTGTGTCAAAACATTATTTTTAAGGGTGTGAATTGAATAGGTAGTATGAGACTAAACAATGGTAGGTAGTTGATGGAGTAGTGGGCCCTGGGCCCTTCTTCTGTTGTGTAGGAGGTTATTATACAATAGTGAAACATGTTCGCAGTGACCCTTTTCATCATGTTTCCGGACTGCAATTTTTACCACTTCAATGAACCAGGATTAGAGCTACTGACCTGGAAATCTTGAACCATGCTCGTGCCGGCCTTTGAGTACACACCCGGTTATGCTAATAGGCATCAGCTCTAATAACCCTATTTCAGAGTGACAGCCACTGGAATAAATGTTACTGACCCATGAAGTATGCTCACGTCTCCGTGTCTGTTATGAGCCCTAGAAAGCAGTGTAATGTTGACAACACGCCTGAAAGATAGCACTTTCATGAAAGGTACAAAGGAACAAAATATATTGTCTGTTTCCTTGTTTCTGGAAATCCAATGACTTTTGGTAAATAAATGGTTTAGTTCTGTGGAAAAAAATAATGCAAACTACAATAAAATAGAAAAATTACAGCAGCATTATGTTCCTCAAACATTTTTAAGATCCGCTTAGTAGCTCAATGAACCCAATGCCATTGCTCAATAGATTGATAGGGATATGAAAAATAAAGCTTTTTAATTATTGGAAAAATCCTTTTTAAATTGAGCTGTGTTTTGTTAAGGAAAAAAGTGTCTCCAGAAAGGAAATAAGCCAAATATAAGGTAAAATTCAGACTCCAGCCTTAGGTTGAATCGGAGAGGCCATGTAGTCTGTGAACATTTTAAGAAATTACTATAAAAAGCAAAAACGAAAATATAGCTACAAAATGTGCACACGACATATCTCCTTCTGCAGAAAGAGTAAAATGTGTGCTAAACCTGCTGCCCAGGATCTAATTTTATATTGCTTTTTTTTGTTAATTTCCTCTATTTTCTAAGCATACATAATATACCTTTCTTCATTGTACATTGGAGTGCAGTTTGTTTCGGAGAAAAATACATTTAATCCTAATCTTTCACCCAACGGCATAATGTTTAATGTATGTAAAAATGCAGGCTTTGTTTAATTCATGCCCGGCTCAGTGCATTCTGCTACAATACAGCTGCTGCCTAAGATTTTTCAGAAACAGACTCCACTGTGTCTTTAGAAGAATAGCATTTCTGTCTGAGTCGTGGCCTTCAGTGCTCACTTAGAGCATTCTGGTTAGCACTTGGAACATGCGTTCATTTTTGAGGCAAGACTTATACATTGTAGATTTTCAGTTCAAAACGTAGCCATTTATTTCGTGAACTAGTCATTTTGTAGGGTTGCATACTGTTTGTGATTAAAATATATCACGTGCTGTTGTTCACGCACTTTTGTGCTGATTTTAGCACTGTCAGTATACCATGCTCGTCACTGGCTCGCGGGTGGTAGGCTCATAAGTGTTGGGGCTGGCAGAAGGCTTCATGAATCGCTAGAAGTGGCCTCTTGCTGTAGGAATACAGCGGAGGTGGGTTTATAGTATTTCTTTCTAGGGATCTGGGATTGAATCAGAGATGAGACAGTGAGTACCCAGGGGGACTGAGAAGGTCGTTCGTGAAAAAATGCTACAGTAGTTCATCTTAAAATGACACCTGCTTATATGAATATAGAAAATAGCTTGACCTGTGCCTGCATGTGTAAACTTCGTATATATGGGAGTACATAAACCCAGGATTATAGATTGTAAAATCCTTTACCTCCCCATCCAAATATCAATGAAAGGGCGAGTATTACACAACCCATACTCCACTTGCACTGTGTAAGATTTTGAGTGATTTGATGTTTGCCATTTATAAAGCGCGAACAGATACTTCCTCAAAAGTGTCCCGGTGGAATGTCGTGTACCATACAGAAGAAAACCATTCTTCCCACATGTTGTGTGTTTTACTGAGTTTTCCTCTCTCGAATGACACATTCTACAGTCAACAGCCATGTACGACCCAACAGACCATTGTTTGGACTCCTGGTAGAGATCCTCTCTTGGACCCACTTGGGAACACTTGAATTTGAGTCAGTTAAACACAATATTTCTTTCTCTACACTGAAAGAACAGTGTTCATCTGTAAACTCCACATAAATTGGAATACTAAGCAGCTGGTATTATCCTGTTAAAGAAAGGTGAACAGAACTTTTGACAACTTCCCTTCTACAGCTAAAACAAGTTCACAACGGGTCAGGGTAGTCCTTAAATATTTCCCCCTTCTAAAGTGTATATATACATATATAGTGCTAACATGCAGTATCTGAAGATACCTATTTGACTCACAATTTAGGATCTGCTCACTGAACCATCTCTGGGCTCGGGTCTCATTTCAGCGAAATGCATTCTGTTTGCTGTCAAGCTCTCAGTCAATTTAAGGCTGCATATTAGCTTAAGGACAATTTCAGTAAGTTCAGCATGATGGTTGAAATTTTTAGATCACCAGCCTGAAGCTTACTTTTTTTTTAACCTTTTGGGAATCTCCTGGAATAACATTTACATGAATCAATCAACCAATCAATCATTAGATTGGTAGAGTGCTTCTTATCAACCGTGAGAGTATCCAGACCATGGCAAGGTCCAGGGACTTTCAGAACTCTGGAAGAGATAGGGAGGTCTGGAGATGAAAGGGTGGCTCGTTCCATGTCTTTGCTGCTAGGTAGGAGAAGAGGCACACTTTTCATCCGCTACGTTGAAAGCAGAGGGTGAGGGTTAGAAAAATGGAAGCGGAGTGGAGGTGTCTGGTGGGCTGACGGAAGTTCAGGCGATGGTTCAAGTAGGCTGGTCCACAGTTGTGTAGGGCCTTGTATGCGTGGATCAGGAGCTTGAACTACCATCCTTTATTTACAGGACGCCAGTGGAGTTCCTTGAGGTAGGGGGTGATGTGGGTTTGTCTAGGGAGATCTGTGAGGAGTCTGATTGCGGTGTTCTGTATGGCCTATAGTTATCAGATATGGTGAGCTGATATCCCTGTGTAGAAAGCTTTGCCTCAGTCCAGTCGGCTGGATATGATACTGGGTGATAGTGAGTCTTGAGCTTGGGGGCAGCCTTTGGAATATCTTAAGAAGCATGTGAGGGATGAAAAACCAGGAGGAGGAGACAGAGTTGCCCTGAGTCGTCAAGATCAGGTTGTTGTCCAGAATGATGTCTAGGTTCCTAGCTTGGTCAGTGTAGGTAGAAGGAGATCCCAGTTTTGAGGGCCACAGGATGCATCCCATGTGGACCTTTTGTTTCTGAAGAACAATACCTCTGTATAGTACATCTTGAACTTCAGGCAGTTGTCCTTCATCCAGTTGGCGACATCTGGCATACAGTTGTGGAAGTTGGTCTTGGTGTTGGTGGTGTCTTTAGAGTCGGAGAGGATGAGTTGTGCATCAATGGCATAAGATATAATGTTGAGTTTGTGGGTTTTGGTGATGCTGGCCAGAGGTCTCATATAATTTTTGAAGATGGTGGGGCTGAGCAAGGATCCTTGGGGTACCCAACAGATGATTTCCTTTGGTTCAGAGGTGAAGGTGGGCATTTTATGTTCTTCCGGTGAGGAAAGAGGCAAGCCATTTCAGAGTGGCTTCTTGGATTCATACGTTGTGCAGACTTGTGATGAGTGTGTGGTGGGAGACTGTATTGAAGGCTGCTGAGAGGACTAGGAGGAACAGAGTAGCAGTCTCTCCTCAGTCGAATAATACAGATTGGGAGGAGTCTAGTAGGACGTTCTACTCCAGGTGTGAGGAGAGTTGTTGGATGATGGCTTTTTCCAGTACTATGCCCAGCAACAGGAACAAGGAGATCATTTGGTAGTTGGTGAGTTCGCTGGGGTCTGCCAATGGTTTCTTTAGTAGGGTGTTGACTTATACATGTTTCCATTCCTAGGGAAAAATTACCATGGCAATTAAGGTGTTCAATATGGTGGTGAGTACATGGCCAGTTCTGGATTTGCCTAGATTGAGGATGTGGTGAGGGTATGGGTCTATTGGGGCCCCTGAGTACAATGATTTAATGATGGAGTCGGTGTTGTGAGGGGGGAGCTGGCTTCATTCGGTTGGTTGGATGTCTGTGGTGTTAGCAGTCTTTGTGTTGCTTGAAGAAGTCAGTGGCCTTTGGCTTGGGTTTTTAAGTTTCTGTAGATGCTGGCAATCTTGTCATGGAAGACGTTAGCAAGGCTGTTGCAGACTTCCTGTGAGGGGGTAATTTTGTTTGTTGTAGTAGGAAAATTCTTTGATAATGTTAAGTTTTTTGCTGTTATTGGAGCTTGATTCAATACATGTGGCTAAAGCTTTCTACTTTGATTCCCTTAACTGTCTGTGGTAGAGGTTGAGGGCTGTCTTGAAGGTGGTCCTGTTAGTCTTGTCCTTGCTGGTGCACCATCTCCCTTCCAGTTGTTTACAGTGTTGTTCAGCTGTTCTGAGGTCTTCAGTGTCCTTGCTAACCCACTTAGTGAATCTTCTGTGGATGTTGTTACTGATGGGTGCAAGCCTGTCAGCACAGTTGGTGATCCAGCTGTTCTGACATTTTGGTCTAGGTTTTTGGAGGAGATTGGGTGGGTGGTGTTGAGGGTGCTGATTCATTTGTACTTTGAGACTGTGCTCCAGCTGCAGTGGGGGGAATTGGGTAGGCTGGGGCGGAGGTTCGTTAGCTGGTGATGTTGAAGTGTATGATGGAGGGGTCATTCCAGGTGAGTTCCTTGGTGTGGCTGTACCTGATGCAGTTGCGGGCGGTGAAGATGGGTCAAGCATGTGGCTTGCGGTGTCCTTTGAGTCATGGATGAGTTGGGTGAGTCTGATGTTGTTCTTGCTCTGGAGGAGGTTGGTAGTGTTGCTGTCATTGTGGTCGTAAAGATGGAAGCTGAGGTTGCTGAGGAAAATTTATTTTTTGGAGTCTTCGGTGAGGGAGGCGATGAAGTTGCACATATCCGGACAGCGTCAGTGTTTGCTGTAGCATATGGTTTCAAGGGTGTAGAGGGTGGTTATGGTGTATATGTGGAGGGGTGGAAGGGCCAGGGGTTGTGGTTCCTGCTGTGGACGGGCACAGACAGGATTGACTATGGTATACCTTTGGCATACCTGCAGCACAGTCATGCTGCGGCCTGCATTATGTAAGTCCTGGGTTGGCGGAGCTCCTGTTGGCAGGAAGAATGGAGAGCGGGAAAACCCAGACGGGAAAAGCCTGGCAGCAGCACTGAATATTGTAGAAATCCATTGTTCCCTAAAAGAGGCCTACACTTCCCTGCAAATTGATTAAAAAGAGCCAACTCTTTCCTCTGCTTTGCTTAATTTCGCCTTGACATAAGTCCCTCTATCAAGCAGCATTTTCATTATTGCCCCAATAGACTTAGTAGCCTGTTCTGTGTTGCTTATGTTGATGCACAAACCAGCATATTAAGACTACAAGATTTTGCCATAGCTAGATTCTTCTTCTCTGGGGATTTGTCTTATCAAGTGTCCTGACTATCAGGGATTAAAGAACAATTCTGTACTCATGCCCCACACATTCTTCTCGTTGTGTCACAGTGGTCTTACAGATTGCAACCTCTTTTTCAGGCCCAGAAGAGTAGCTTACATGGGAGAAATCTTACTTCATTTGGGAATTTCTATCTGGTTAGGCAAGGGGTATGCGTCATACTGCCCTTAGACCTTCATCCTGCACATCCTGCAACTGAGCAGAACTCTCTCTGCTGCTAATATCCTTTGCCTTTGCAGTGCATTGCCTCTTTAATCAGCCCTGCTATGCCACCATCAAAACTATGTAAGCTTAGCATTTCTCCTCATAAACTAATCCAAGTAAACATGTGAACATCTCACAATAGATAGAGGAAGCCCTGCGTGAAACCTTCACCTCTATAAATTCCATTACAGAAATATTTCTGTTGTTTGGGCGGATGGGGACACGGTGATCAGTCGGGAGCATGCATATGCATTGCACATTTAGGAAATCTTGTGGTAACCCATAGGCTTAGCTACCTGAAAAGTGGACCCTATTGTCTCCAAGACTCTGAGTGCCACACAGTCAGGAGCGGTAGAAGAACTATTATCCATTTATTATCAGGTACTCATCAGAGTGATGATGTCTTCAAACCCCACCAACTCCACCAACATTCTTAACTATTATAGCAGACAACCTCTACGAAAAGCCTGAACTAATGATATAGTGGTGGAGAAATACTATTGCTCATACATTCACGATGCAGTTTTTGAAGTGATCCATGCAATGTCTACTGGCTATCCATCTTACTTGTGTTGAATGAGACAGGGCACACACGTTTCTTGGGATGCGGGAGAAAGGGTTGCCAGTTGCAGAGAATGTGAAGGCTGGAATTTTGTGTTGCTGTGTATGTGGCTGTAGGCATTACTTAGTGCTATGTGTGTGGAGAATGGCATTACCTTTTTGCTGCGCCTGAAGAAGCTTGTCATAACCTTTGCTGTGTATGAAGTGTCTGGCTGTGCCTGTCCATGGGCAGGTAGATGTGACACATTCGTGCTGCCTGACATTTGGAGGCCAGACAGACCTTTTGCCTACTTTATGGTTTCGGTCTATCTCTTCTGCTGGGCAGTCGTTCTGGTTGTTTGGTATGTGGAAGCTAGCATTATCTGTTAATGATATTGTCGAAATCGTCAAAAACGATGTTTTTTCTAGATGGCTGATCGTGATTGAAATGCAGATTTTTACTGCTCTTCTCTGAAATGTCCTTGAGACCGAGAACCCTCCAAAATCCAGTCTGTGTGATTCAAGCGTCTGTCTGAAAGAGCTTTTTAATGCACCATTTGGCAATATTTTGGTACAATTTTAAACTCATGTGCAAAGTGATGAATGCATCCTCTAATGTGCTACTATTGTTATTGGCCCAATATGCTTGGCATTCATTGTTACAGAAAGGAGATAGAGCAGTATCCTTTCAACTAAATTAAGTTGTTAGAAATTTGAGGTCTGACTGATTTTACTAGCCTAATGTGCTTTATGACATGATACCAGAACCTCGTTGTCAGAATGCAGTCCCACAAAAATGAATATTTATTGCCTTTGTTTCCCAAAATATCGCCCTTTGGAGTTATTAGAAAACATGCACTCTGTTAGACGATATTTTTAATAAAGAATATTTAACACACCATTCTTGTGTTAGGCCATGTTCTTCTAGATTACATTTTGACATACAGTCGTGCCATGCAGTACACCATTTGATACCGTGTCATAAATATTATTTGTGCCAGAAATGATACTCACGCCCCATGTAAAGTAACCTTTAAATCATTTGATTTTATTTCGCCAGTGTTACTGGTCAGATGCCTATTCTTAAATATTGTTTAGTACTCCCCCAATGTGTGAGAACAACTAAGTCGTTTTCAAGCACCCCATGGTTATTAAAATGAAAAACCATCTTTGCTTGATACATACTCTACTCGTACTACAAGTACTATTACATTACTTTATTTTGATTTGATCTATCACTGAAACTTAATCAGAGAGTTGTTGTGTTTTTGCAGGAAAACCCCAGCCTCAAACTGTATTTAAAATAGCAGCCGTTTTTATTGCTAATTTAAAGACCCTTCGAGGATTACGTATGCCCTCTGAACATCTTTGGTAAAATTGTGTGGGCGCTGCCAAGTTTGAAGGTTGAACTTCCGGTTTTATGTCAATACCGTGGATCAACTTATCTCATCTAGATGTGAAATAAGGAGAAAAGTTCATCATAAGCAGCAGAGCACGAAGCATTTCCAAAACGGTGACTCACATGTAAGTAGGATCGCACTCGGATAGACTCAGAAGGCTCTCCATAGATAATTTTTCACCTTCCCAAGGTTTATAACCAAATAAGACTCACTATGAAATGTGAAAGTTAATGTAAGTCCTGACCTCACCCTAAAAAGAATTAGCCTAATGACCATTGAAAGGATGCAAATCCACTGACACAATCATAAACTGTTTATCTATTCATTTTAGACTCTCCACTAAACATTGTGCCTAACTCTGTTAACTATTCAGCTTATTGTCTGTGCACTTGAGGTAGCTATTCTCTTCTGTGTTTATATGACTATATCATTGATCTGAACTACCAACATAGAATTGGTAACTTCAAGTCGAAAAAATGCCTATTTCTGAAGAACATGTTTTAACAACTTCTTCGCAGTGTACAACTTAACAATGCTGAATAGAACAGGCAAGCTCTGGCCTCGACGGTTTTGCGGTACATGTTCTTATGTTTTCAGAGGTTATTTGCCCATTTGGAAAAAGAAGTTATAAAACTGAACTAATGTAATGCGGATAGGTGAAGCTGTCCCTTTAATGTGACTTTTTTCTGCTAGAGGGCCAATCCAATACACTGTGACATAAAGTTGGTCGAGTAAGTGAATAAAACAGAGGGTAAGGACAGACTCGATAGATGGAAGTTGGACTCAGGACCTTCCTGAAGTGGTGAAAAATTGTGACAACTGAACTTTTCAAGGGAGTCTAGTTAGAAACAGATGGCAGGAACTTAAACACAGACAATGAACAGCTGTTGCCAAAGATAACAGAAAACCGATGGTATTTCGAAGTGAAAAAAGCAGACCAACAACCATGCCATAAATGTAACCGAGACCAAGTCAATGTGAAATTTTTTAGGGGATACAGCTCAGTTATTGCCTTGGTTCAGTGCTTAATTTGTAAATAAAAAGGTGCCGGTGCCCAAAGCCCTCCTCTTAAACACGCGACTGCTGCAATCAAATGTGCAACACAGAATACTGAAGCAGAATAAGCTTGAAGCCATGTAGGGCCTCTTCAATCCATATAAAGCCACCCCTGGTCACTCTAGCAGCTTTCTACCTTCTCCCTTCGTGACGCTTTTTCGTTTTCCCCTTCCTCCGTCTTTCCCATGTGTGTTTTCCTCCCAGCAAATGCTTGAGGCAGAAGAATAAGCGCCGCCCCTCAAAAATAAGTGCCGGTGCTACGCACCGGAAACAATAAGCACAAATTAAGCACTGCCTTGGTTATACACCATTTAAAGAGTATTCGTTTTTACTACACGAATCAGTTGATTTGGGGAGTATTTTACACAGAGTAGGTGTCTACATTAGACATGAACAAGACACTACCTCTACGTTGACTCAGATTACAAGAAACATGCTTAAAACTGTTAGTTGACCTTACTCAAAGATATTTTCTTCAAATTAGGGCATTCTAGAGCACCTTTTGCTCCACTTAGGTCTGCTTCCTCGGTGAAATAAATGCCCGTCTGACCTTTTCTGAATGATCTAAAACTTGCTAAATTGCTATTTTTTAGAGGCTCAACTATTTTACTTTACATGTTCCTGGTAAGTCTTTAGCCAACCCCTAGGCTAGAAGTCCTAATATTAAGCATGCGTGTGCAATGTATGAATGCACAATAAGTATACACTTTGTACCAATGCACGATTACGCACGTATGTGAACCTCGGTATGTGTAGGGTAGTTCTGTGAACTATATAAAAATTAATCTCCTTGCGACTTTTGACAGTCATAACTCAGATCTGCGCATACTCAAAATGTTTTGTGAATCAGGCTGAGTGTTTTTTATCCCTAGACCTTCTTTTCAAATCAAGTCTTATTCTGTGGAGACGGAACGGCAGTGCTTGGTGTCTCTGATTGTTATGGAGGTTTGTATCCATTTCCAAGAACTCGTGGTCAAGATTCAGGAACATTTTTGCAAACCCAAATGGGGGACAATCCAATTCTGCATGTATACAAAAAGGGCTGCATGAATTAATAACACACACAGAAAAAGGTCATCTACAAAGTGTATGCTTGCAGTCAGGTCCAGGTATTTGGCAAGCGAATAGACAGGGGAACCCCTATTTCACAAAGGGCTGTTTAGGACTGTGCGCCATTGGCTATTACACGCTGTCCATACCTGTCGCTGGGGAAGGCATATTTCAGGCAGGGATTACATTTGTTTGCTCCCTCGTTTTACCTTACTTTCAATATGGCAAATTTCACATCGGGCCTGAGTGTTTATGTTTAGAATTTTATGTCCACCGCTTACTTAAAAAAAAAGGAATCTCTTCACTTTCCTAGATGGACCAATGGAGGTGAACAGCCAACCATTTTTCCTCCCACGTGACACATAAAATTAATAAATACTAAAACTCAAAATATGCACCTGGTGATTTAGTATTCAAGGAGGGATGAGTCCAAATAGATATGCAGAACTTGCTGCTGGATGCAGGTATCCTATGGAAATCGGGACCTGAATGCACAAAACCTGTACTCGCTGACTGTAAACTGGTGGCCCTCTGTCTCCAAAAGGCCTAAACCAACAGAACAATCGATGCTCTTGCCAGTAATCTCAGCAGCGAGTATAAACATTAAATAGGCAAAGAATCTGCTCCATGCTCACTCTGGTCAAGGTTGAGTAAGCATAAACATATTGGTAAACGTGAAGGGAGAAGAGTTCACAATGTACCTGGTATACGGGTAAATATTGCTCAGAACTTCGGCATGGAAGTCCAAATGTATGGAACCATGTGTAAGTCTTAGACATGTGAGCTAAACTATAAGGCATGTTACATCTGTTTAATATGACAATCCTTTGTATCCCCAAGTGATCTAAAGATAGACCTTTCAGGATTGCTTGATGTGAGACAGTTTTTGCCTGTGGGGCCCAGAAGCACTCATTTTTGAGAAATGGAACTTATTATCTCTTTGCATCACGATTTACACAAGGGGGAAAAGACAAAACGGAAAGACGAAGGAAGGGAAAGACAAAATCTCTCACAAAGGGTGACAGCAGGATCCTGTAAGAGTGAGATAAAGGGGCAGGGCATGTCCGGTAGTTGGATTAAAGAGGCACCCAGTGATTTCAAGGCTACAGAGCCTTGGTAGTTGCCACGCCGACTTTCAGTTTTAACAGCCATGTGCTTCTGAGCAGAACTTCAGGCACCAGCACTAGTTCTTATAGAAATGAAGCCCTGCTTTAAGCAATCTTCTTGTGTGCAGAATTAGAAGCATGGTATTGAATTGAAGTATTTTGATAGTGCTAGCTGGAGTCATGTGGGGGCTTTGAAGAGCTGGCCGACACAGGAAGCGTGCTATGCCGTATAGGTTGCATGCTCAGAAGGATGTTGACCTTGTTTTGATCCTGTGTGAAAAGTGTTTCCATGATGTGAGTGATGGCCAGTGAAGTGAGGTTCTCGTTTTATGATACGCACTTTTTAGAAGTGTGATTCCACGCCTCTCCAAATAGTGCAAAGAGTTGTTAGGTTCCATGGACTGGTAAAGCCACTGGACTTAAGGTGAGGCCTTCATCACACCTGCATATATGTGATGTAATAGAGACTTTTAGCAAAGTTAGTTAAGGGCATTTGATGTAGCACATATCTCACCCCTGAAAGGGTATCATGGTGCTGGAGCCCAGTCTAGAAGAAGGAAAAAGCCTGCAAGGGATCCCTAAAAAAGCCAGGTTTTGAGGTGCTCCTTGATGGGCACCACATCCAGACAGACTAGAATATATAGTGGAAGTTTGTTCCAAAGGTATGGGCCAAGATAAGAGAAGGCCCGGTCTCCACATTTCATGAGCCGCCTATTATTCTACAGCCTGTATTGGTTTACAGTCAGCCACATGATCGCTGAGTGTTACTTTTGCACTGAAGGGTGAAGGAATTTGGAAGCAACTGATCTCACCACTGGATGGTATGGAAACAAATGCATTAGACATGACCACTAGACTGCTTTACAGTCACATGTTTGAAGCCTCTAGTAAGATGTGAATGTGCTCCACTCGGTAATGGTGTTGGTGAGTAGGATGACCACCATGTGCATTATAGTGAGCACTGGGTAGATTGATATCTGTATTGCAAGTCAGGAGGTGCAACCCATGGGTATGAAGAATGTACAGAATGAATGTACCTTTCTTATGCTTCCGACTGACAAGTACATGTAAAACATACATGACAAAAAGTAAAGGAGGCGGCTCGCACATATATGTGGATTCTAGTCTATAAAAAGAATGGGAAGGTTGCATTTCTAGGCTTTGATTGAACTTTAGGAAGTCTTTTTCCACTCACGATGGCTGCAGAAGGTAATGCTAGAGGAAGAGCCAAGTACCCAGAGAAGTCCGATTCCAAATCTTTAAACTTTAGAGTTTGAATAGCCAGTAGATTTGCTGAGGATAATCTAAGGCACCTAGAGCAACTCAGGTCAGATGTCCTGGAGAACAGGAACAAACAGAGTTGTTAACAATAGACAGTGTTTTGAAATTTACGCTTTTGTTCTTGTTTTGCCAATGCAGCAATCTTTTGCCAGAGATGATGTGATCTTTTCGTTACACCTAAAGCAGCACATTAATCTTTCCGTTTGGTTTTGAACTATCAAAGTCGTCGCACAGTCTGTTTTTACTCTGTATATGTGGATCTTTAACAGATCATAGATCACAATATAAATGGGGAGCCAGGATTAACCTCAGGTATTCCATGTTCCACAATCAGCAATGTATCTATTTGGTCCCACTCACACACCTTGACAAAGCGGGGAGGGCATTGGAGGATCAAAGGTGTTTTAGAAATAAATCTAGTCTGGGAGTTTGCAGCTTTCATGGAATGGCTACTAGCTGCTCGGGGAGGGAAAGTATCTTTCATTGACTTAATATGGGAGGAGAACATTCTCAGCATTCATGACAAGTGAGACAATACCTATTGGTGCAGTATCTTAGTTGTTCTCATATAATGTCTGTATATGCCGCATTACTTTTTTAAAACCACATTCCAAAAAGTTGGTTTTGTTTTGCCATAAAATCGTCATGCAAACCCAAGGATTTTTTTCTGTTGACCTGCATATTATTAAAAACACTGGGAAAAAGTGTCTCTTTTTCTTCAAAAAGAAGTATTGCTTTTTTACAATTATTATCTAGCTTTTTAGAGACTTTGTGATAAGTGGGATCTAGAGCAAATACAAGGTCACAGAGGTCCTTGTCACCTCTACAAGAGTGGTTGGTACATCATTAAACCTGCTCAGAGGAGGTGTTCTGATTCACTTCAAATGCCTGAGGTCCTCGTATTCTCCCCTTGTTCGGAGACGGCACCCAGAGTGGTGCAAAAATTGCCCCAACTTCTTCCTTTTTCTTCTGGTTTGCAGAGAATCCAAGTTGCCGCTCTCTGGTTTTCTGAACAGCAGTTTGGTGTCATTCCTGGGGTCCTCCTGCTGTACTGTCTGGAGATCATGGACTTCTTGCACTCACCACTAACATTTCTCCCTTTAGTGATGTGTCCTTTATAGTTTTAAAGTGCTCTCATCCCATCTTGGCCCATGAGTAGTAACATTCCCCTGATGCCTCTAAGGAGGCTTGATCTGTTAATTTCTGGAATGTTTCCTGATACTTTGCAGGGGGATACAGCCTATTGATGCTGGAACCACCCAAAGCCTTTACAATGATCAATTACAATGGATGTGCCTTTACCATGCCCGGACCACTCCCTGGGGCAAATATTTAAAAAAAAGATCAGGGGGGCCCTTTGGGACCCTCATGCCCCAGGTACCACCCCCCTGGGGCTATTCTCATTAGAGGGGGACCGCACTTAATAGGGCAGAATTGTCAAGATCTCTTACAGGTGCACACATAGTTTTTCCACACAGTTTAATCCATTCGGTTCTTTACCATCTAGGGCAAGTATGTATCTAGACTCTACTATTCTACTGTTCTTAATATTGTTTCTCTATTGCCACCTCTACTATACGCTTCTATACCATCAATGACACTATATTCGAGATGCCTCACCTCACTTCCATGTTCTTCTTTACAGTGTCTGGCAATTGGGTATGTTACATCTCCATGTTTATTGGCCCTCAAATGCTGTAGAATCCTCTTGTGTACCTGTAGTGTGGTACTCCCTACATAATTCTTGGGACAGCTGCATATTAGTATATAACCACAAATTCACTTTTACATGTAAACTGAACTTTGATTTTATGGAAAGTTCTACCTCTGCTTTCTCCATTTTTACGGGCCTTGCATTTGGCACATTTTTAAAATCCACCATTCAATTTTAACCAGACATTCTTATTACTCCTGATATTACTCCTCACTACTTTATCTCTTGAGGATTTACTTCTCCTGTATGTTATCACTTCTCAATAGGTGCCAGTACCTTCCAAAACTGCTCTCAATTCTATATGTGCTGTGTTATATGTAGTGATAAATCTCTGTTGTGTCTTTGTACCACATTTTTTTTGTTCACCAAATAAAACAGATTCCCTGTTTCTACAAGCTACCTTACAGCAAGCCTTTTTCAAAATTTCTTTCTTATAGCCTCTATGCTTTAGCCCCTGAACCATATCTTTTTGCACTTCTTTCAAATCTATGTTGTCACTACATATTCTTCTTGCTCTAAGGAGCTCACCATAAGGGATACTCTCCTTCAGAGGGGTAGGATGAAAGCTACTAGCATGCAAGATGCTATTTCCAGCACTAGTTTTTTTGTATAGGGTGGTCTCCAACCTCTTATCTACCAGCTTGATTTTCACATCAAGAAACTCGATCTCTTTCTCATTTATGTTACGTGCAAAACTCAAATTCAGAACATTCTGATTTATTTCTTTTAGAAATTGTAGAGCTCTCCTTTTATCACCCTTCCATAACACAAAAATGTAATCTATGAAACGTAACCATAATATAATATGTGCGTTCCAAACATCACACACACACGAGTGCCTGGAGTCTTTTTCCCAAATAAGAAGAGACCTGTGTATGTGTGTGTGTGTGTGTGTATATATATA
Organism: Pleurodeles waltl; assembly: GCF_031143425.1. Taxonomy (NCBI): domain Eukaryota; kingdom Metazoa; phylum Chordata; class Amphibia; order Caudata; family Salamandridae; genus Pleurodeles; species Pleurodeles waltl. The sequence goes on from NC_090445.1 coordinate 902,489,841, forward strand.
TATATATATATATATATATATATATATATATATATATATACGTACACATGCCATCTAATGTCCTGCTAGAATCCGATCACATCCACCAAGCGAGGTCGGTGCAGAACAGTGGGAGCAGCAGACACAAAGTACGCCAAAAAACTCTGCAACAATTTTTCAGCAGAAAAGGCCCACACTCCAAGAAGCCGATACCAAGAAGACTATTAAACGGTTAATGTGTTTCGACCTGCCCAGTCTTTTTAGAAGCTATGTTCGCCATAGGTGTTCCTTTCCCCTTCAAGAACAACATCATTGTGAATACAAACAAAAGTCTCTAAAGTGAGCCATGTTAAGCCATGAAAAAATATAAAGATATAATATATCACTCTCACATCAAACCAGACGCAAAATCATTTAGGGCTCATTTGAAACAATTCTTTCATAAAAGCATGCTAACAGAATTTCATCTGTGAGCAAGAGCATTTACATGTATCGTTGCCTAATAACTAACAATGCGGTCATAATAAAGCTGGAATAAGGATATACAAATTGCCAAGTTGCATGATAAATTCACATATGTTCATTTAGCCATTATTTTCTAAAAACATGATGGCAAAATGAAGTTTTAACCTGTACAAAGCCACCAGGCACAATCACAAAACACTGCCTATGAGAAATATAGACTGGCTAGTGGTAAATTAAAGATATCAGGTATCCACCCAGCACACTCACAATACGCTGCCTATGACAACTGTACAGTGCCAAGTGGCAAATTAAAGAAATCATGTAGTGGTACCCTCACACTTAGAACCAGACCATGTATAATTTGCACATAAATAGAGCCCCATGTTTCAACATATTTGTACCATACAGAAACAATGTATTAAACAGAACAAAAACTGAAAAAAAGAAACCAATAATTCGATACAATATTCTACAAGACAGGTGTTCCCCATACTAACCAATATCCTGACTATCTCAAAATCATCTAATTATACACAGCTGTAAACCCAGCAAAATAACCAAAACTCCATATTAGAGGCACAGAAAAGTGTAGAAAAGAGAAAAGTCACATGAGAAGAGAGAAAAGGAAATAAAGAAAAAACACAGAAAGGCTAAAATATCACCCATAATGCAATGTGTCTATGAGAATATGTCCATCAAACAATATGCACATGCAATTCTTCATCTTGGTTAAGACCCCCTGGATGTCTACTGTTGAGTCTGATAATGTATTCTGATTCCATTTTCCTGAGTAGGTGCTCCCTGTCACCTCATGTTTGCATTTGCCTAGATCCTGCCAGTTCAAAAAAAGGACATCTTATTAGTGCTAGCCACATGCATCGTACTTCCTGTGTAACATACATAAAATGCAAATCGCTAAGGGAGCTTTTGGTGCACAGCTACTCCACTAAACATCAGGTCAGGGAAGAGTCCTAGCTCAGGGAACAGCACATTTTTTAAAGTGTGGAGGATGTATGACTCGTGCTGACAGTTCCAATAGGAGAGTTTACACTTTTCTAATGGGCAGAAAAGATAAAAATCAGGAAGTTCATTGACTTTGTAGTATATGTTCTGATTTGTCCTTGTGGCCTCCAATATGTGGGGAGTGTGATCGTTTCGGTAAAGAAGCGAATCTTAGAGAACTTACGTGCTATAAGAAACAGTGACCCTAATTATCTGGTGGCAAGATTTTGGCAACAGATTCCTGTTGCAAACACTAATAAGGTGTCCTTTTTGGAATTGACAGTATATTGGCAACTGCAAGAGGAGATAACAGGGAGCACCTGCTCCAAAAAATGGAATCATACTACACCATCAGACTCAACAGTAGAAACCCAGGGGCCGCAAGTTATAGTTACCTTATATTTAGTTGAAATAACTCTAACAGGTGAATTTTTATGGTTTTGTACATTTCAAATGTGAGCCTAACTATAATGTCCCTGTAACCTTTGTTTTTTTTCAGTGAAGAGATATCTATCCATCTATCTATCTATCTATCTATATATATATATATATATATATATATATATATATATATATATATATATATATATATATATATAATTTATTTTTTTGAGTGGCAAGGGCATTTCTAGGGTTTAGAGTGAGTATGGGTTTTCGGGTGGCAAGTGTAATTTTAGGGTTTAGGGTGGGTATGGGTTTCTAGGTGGCAAGGGTATTTTAAAGGTTTAGGATGGGTATTGGTTATGGGTGGGAAGATAATTTTTAGGGTTTTTGGATGAGTATGGGTTTTAGGGTGTGTAGGAAAGTACCCTCTTTCTTGATATGGTTACCCCCTTTTTGTGCCTGATGGCAGAGTGTTTGACTGTGTTCACTGTGATCCTGCTAACCAGGACCCCAGTGATTATGCCCTCTCTCCCAAAACTCTGTATTTCATCCCATAATTGCCACACTGGAGCCCCCTTATAAGTCCCTAGTATTTGGTACCTAGGTACCCTGGGCATTGGGGTTCCAGGGGATCCCTATGGGCTGCAGCATATATTTTGCTACCCATAGGGAGCCCAAGCAAAGGGTTCTGCAGGACTGCCATTGCAGCCCGCGTGAAAAGGTGCAAGCAACCTTTCACTGCCACTTTTCACTTCACTAGGTCACTTATAAGTCACTCCTATGGCAGGCCTTCTAGCCAAGAGGGCAGTCTGCAAAGTACCTGTGTGTGAGGGCACTCCTGCCCTAGCAGAGGTGCCCCAACAAACTCCATGCCCATTTTCTGAGACTTCGTGAGTGCGGGGACGCTATTTTACCTGTCCAGCTACATAATGATAACTCTGAACATAGGCAAGCATTGGTTGTATGAGCCCATGTACTCTGGGGGCTCCCTAGAGGACCCCAGTTTTGGCATTATACTGAAGATTTTCCGAGCAGCCCAAGCTGCTGCCACCTCCCAGACAGGTCTCTGCCCTCCTGTTGCTTGAGAAGCTCAAGCCCAGGAAGGCAGAACAAAGGATTTCCTTTGGGAGAGGGGTGTTACACCTCTCCCTTTGGAAATAGGTGTTACAGGCTTGGGAGAGGTAGCCTCCTCAAGCCACTGGTAATGCTTTGAAGGGCACATTTGGTGCCCTCCTTGCATAAACCAGTCTACTTCAGTTACAGGACCCCCATTCCCTGCTCTGGAGCGAAACTGGACAAAGGAAAGGGGAGTGACCACTCCTCTGTCCATCACCACCCAACGGGTGGTGCTCAGAGCTCCTCCAGAGGGTCCCTGGGTTTTGCCATCTTGGATTCAAGGTTGGCAGGGAACTCTGGGAGCATCTGAGTGGCGAGTGCCAGCAGGTGACGTCAGAGACCCCTCCTGATGGGTGGTCACCCAGCTAGGTGACCAATCCCCCTTTCAGGGCTATTTAGGGTCTCTCTTTTGTGTGGTTCCTCACTTGACTTTGACTTCTGACTGAAGAAACTGCATCTGGATGCTCCAGGACCAGACAAGCTGCAACAAAGAAGCAAGACACTTCCTGCAACATTGTATCCACAGCTCCTTCCAGCAACTGCAACATTTCCCCAGTCGTACATCCTCTAAGGACAGCCCACATTCAGCCTGTATCAGAAGAAAGAAGGAATCTCCCTTGAATGAAGGAGTCACCCCCTGCTTATGCAGTCATCAACTCCAACAACGATAGGCTGCGTGGATGCCCTCTCCTGCTGAGATGCGTGAATCCTGCATCACAGGTGGTGGACTGAAGTGGTCCTGATGGTGCCCTCTTCCAGCTGTCCAACTTGGGTGGAGGGAAGCCCTTGCCTGCCCACGCAGGACAATATCCCGTGCACCCCTTCCTTTGCAGCTACCACGGCTTGTTAGCATCTTTTCCAAGAGGTCTTCAGGCACCTTGAAGATCCAGCCCCCAGCACTCCATCCTGCGATGCACAGCTCCCTGAGTGGTTCTCCAGTGGCGTTTGAGCCCTTTTTGTAGTGCTGCATGGGCCTCTTCTGCCACTTTCATGTCCCCATCCTGTAGGACTTCTATGGGTGCTGCCTGGGCTTCTGTGGGCTCTCTGTGTTGCTGTGGGTCCCCTCTGACTCCACCTTCTGGGTAGAGTCCACCTGGTCATTCCTGGTCCCCGGCAGCTCCACTTTCCGCCAACCGCGATTTTTGCGTGTGCCAAGGATTATTGGCGGAATCCAAAGATGCAAACCCAACTGCAATCCTCCTTCCGGTGTGGGACATCACCTGCTTCCTCCAGGAACTCGACTTCGTCTTCTTGGGTGCAGTGCTGACTCTCCTTCTTCATCGTTGACTCACCTCTTGCACCTTCAGGCTGGTGGGTAGAGGCTCCTGCCCTTCCTGGACTCTGCTGTGCTTCTTGGACTTGATCCCCTTTTCCACAGGTCCTCTCATCCAGGAATCCACTGTTGGTGTCTTGCAGTCTCTTCTGCGGTTTGCATTATTCTTCTTTTCTTCTAAGTGGGTGTTATGGGGAGTTTACAGTGATTTACTCCTGTTTTCCTGGTCGCTGGGGTGGATTGTGGTACTTACCTTTGGGCTTTCCTAGTACTCCCAGCAACCCCTCTACGCACTCCACTTACCTAGGTGGGGGACCTACTTTCGCATTCTATTTTTTCAGTATATAGTTTGTGCCCCCCCAGGGCTATTTCTCTCTATTGTGATTTTCACCAATTACACTGTTTTCTAACTGTTTTTATGCCTATTTCTGCATACTATTGTATATAATTTGTTTATTACTTAGCTCCTAAGGGAGTATAGCCTCCATGGTATTTTTGGTATTTGTGTCACCAAAATAAAGTACCTTTATTTTTGTAACACTGAGCATTTTCTTTCATGGGTGTAATTACTAAGTGTGACTACAGTGGTATTGCATGACCTTTGCATGTCTACTAGATAAGCCTTTGCTGCTCATCCACAGCTACCTCTAGAAAGCCTGGCTTCTAGACATTGCCTGGACCTTGTATTATGTGTAAGTACCATAGGTACCCACTACACACCAGGCCAGCCTCCTACAGTGTGACAAATGTATTTTTAGGGTGTAGGGTTGGTATGGGTTTTTGGGTGGTATGGGTATTTTTAGAGTTTAAGGTGGGTATGGGTTTTTGAGTGGCAAGGGTATTTTTAGAGTGTAGAGTGGGTATGGGATTTTGTTTTGACAGTAGTTTTGCCGCTGCTCGACGACTCTTCACGAAATGTTCAAAACTACTCACTTCTGCTGCTGTTTGGAAAGTGTCAGGTTGATTCATCAAGCAGGGTCCGAAAAAAAAGAGGGGGGCCCAAAACCTGTTTTCCCCATGCAATTTCCCTTACGGATTTTAGACACATCTACAGCCTCAACTACTCAATGGAATTACACTAAGTTTGACAGAAAGCTATTTTCGTGATTTGGTGTAAATCCATTCAGTAGTTTTTGAGTAATTAAAGACAAATTTAAATTGTATATATAGGGACATGGATCCTCCACTGATCTGACAGATCTCATGCTGAGACTTGATTGCCTGCCAAAACTTCCACCAGGAAGTGTTGGCAGCCATTTTATGAATCAAACTCAGCTGAGTCCCCAAAAAAAAGTTAACAAAAAAAGAGAAGTCAGCAGTATAGAAGTACCCTGAACCCCTAAGCCTGGTGGTGGGGCAGGGTAGGAATACCCTGACTCCCTAGTCCTGGTGGTGGGGGACCCTAGGGACCCCCAGAGACTCTGCCAGGGCCAAAACACATTTTCTTTTCTTTATCCCTGCAAATATCTCTGAGGATCTGCTAATCTCGTGAAAAGTTAAAAAAAACACAAGAGCTGCCTACTGTGCTTGTTTAAAGTTGAGCCCTCAATTGGGCCAGGCCAGGGGGGCTAATTTAAACATGAACTCCCCGTGGCCGATATCAACCCTGGGGACAGCCACCTCCTGGGGCCAGGCCAATGGAATGTAATGGAGTAGGGGGGGCATGCGGCCCAACTTCCCAAGTGGTTTGCAGCCCCGGGGGCCACCACTTCATGCCCTAAGGTAATTATAGCTCGGGCCCCCAGCATACACTGCTAATTACCCCAGCTGTTCTTCTATGACATAATTGATAATAACACAGGAACATTTGCAGTAAAATTATTGATGAAAAACTGTTAATGGCGAGGGCCTGAGTTATAGTTTCCTTAGGGTACAAGTTAAAGTTACTTGAAATTACTCTAATTATAACAGCTACATTTCTGTAGTTTTGTGCATGTAAATTCAGAACCTAACTATACAATACTAGTAACAAATGTGCTCTTATATATATTGGTAACTGCTAAGATGATACATGATTTGCATATTTATAAGAGACTTGTAGCAATTTACTCAAAATGTTTATACCAATAATGTTGACATATAATGTTGTTTAGCATTATATAATGGCCGAGTGCTTATGTTTAAAAGTAGACTGTCAACAATTCACATATTTATTGAAAGACTTATACCACCTAATTCATTTTAATTGCAGCAGGATATTTCTATCTTGTTATCGACATGTTCTGTTACTTAATCTAAAAAAAAATAAACTCAACATAAACGATTATTTATCACAGCATTACCAGCTAACTGCTTTTTGCTTATATGGCATCCACCTATGTCACACATATCATCTGATCCATGGAACGCTACATGTTCCTCCTATTTGTTTCAAGTCTCTCCCATAAAACTTATATATCATGAATCTGGTAGTGTCTCAAATAATGTTCGAATATTCTCAATTTACAACTCATTTCAATGTCATCTACTATAAATGTACAAAAAGCTCCTATCCAACATTGAGCCCATAAGGGATCTTCATTCGAAGTTGAATGATAAATTTACTTTCTAGTTGGCGCAATTTCAATGTCCTATTGCCCCCCGTTCATTTCTGTTGACCATGGCCAAACCAAAGAACTTGATGATTCTCCAATCCGTGGTGTGTTGACTGTTATGATGCTTGGCCAAAGCATAACTGTGATCATGATTGTGCATAGCTAAGATGTGTTCCAATATCCTTTTTTTCAGTGGGCAGATCGTTCTTCCTAAATACTGCAGACCACATTTACACTCTATTAAATAGACCATGTATTGACTGTTGCATGTTATTCTTTGAGAAATCTTAATCTCTCTTCCTCTGTAATTGCTTAAGATTTTCATGTTTGTGGCCACTTGACATGCCTTACAGTTGTTGCATTTGTAAAAACCAATTGATTCTTTATTTAGCCAGGCTTTCCTTGACTGTGGAGTATAATGGCTTCTTACCAAAAAATGATTTTCCATAAGTTATTTTTGGTCTAATACCTTTTGATCACCTAATATCTTGATCACGTCTCAATATCTTCTAGTGTTTCTTGAAAATGTTCACGACTGCCTTACTTTTCTTACTGTACATATCAGTCGAGGACATCCATTAGCCTCTTTTGGAATGTCTATTGATGTATCTATTAAAGTTTGACGGTGACTCCTGTCTCTCGCTTTTGTGGCATCTAGTTCTATATGTGTTCCAGGGTACCCTCAACTGAGAAATCTTTGACTTACGTCTGCAAACTGGATTTCCATCTCCTCATCATTTGAACAATTTCTCCTGGTTATCCATAAATTATAATAATAAAGTGCAATTTGAAAACGTTTCTAATTTCACTGTTTCACATCCTCTGAACCAGCCACATGCATTAATTATGGATAAATACAGTGTAATTTTTTCAAACTGATACATTTGTATTGCTTATTACATTTTTGCACTATGCCGCAGTGTTGGCAATCCGGCAGCTGTTTTACGATACATGCTGTTACATAAACAAAAGACTGCCGTGGTCCCTCCCTGACTGCTAGAAAATCTAGTCTGTTGCATTGGCAAGATAGGCCAAAGCGTCTATCAGAGGGTGGACCACCACTTCAACCACAGTCACGATGTTGCTTTCTGTTGATGTAACTGTTGCATACCAACCACCACACTTGAGCAGGCGGAAACAGAGGAATATAAGGCTGAAACTCACCTGTAGGCAATGTCACATATCCTGTGCCACCATGGAGCCGAAACATACACACCCTGCCACTGCTTGTGCTGCTCAATGGCGCACAAAACCTATGCCGTTGTGGACGCAACTAACCGTAAGCAAAACAACTACCTGTTTCCTCCAACTCCACAGCAACGCGACCAGCCACCATTGACCTGGTATGTGGGCTGTGCTCAGTGGCCTAAATATATTT